>NC_035434.2:127746395-128077192 GCF_002127325.2 Helianthus annuus | reverse complement strand
GAGATGAGTACTGAAGACAAAAAGAAATATCGAGATGAGAAATTGATGGTGAGTCTGCTTCAGCAAGCGATAAAAGAAGATATCTTGATACTACTTCAACATGATGGAACTGCATATTCAATTTGGATAGAACTGGAAGCAAAATTTATTGGAAGTGATGATATGCTTAATAACAAGATGTCTCTCATGAAGAAAGAATTTGACTTATTTCGGGGATTGAAAAATGAAAGTACCAAGCAGATAATTGATAGATATTGTAACTTGGTGAGAAACATGTCAAAACTTGGAGTTAAGAAAGATACTGATGAATTAATTGAAAAACTTGCAGATGCGCTTCCACACGAAACATGGGGAACATTTCTGATGATGTTGAGATCTAACAGAAAAGATTACAAAGCTATGACTTTGGGAGATTTCATCAAGCATCTGGAAGCTCAGGAGATGGAGCAGAGAAAGATAGCCAGGATGAAGAAGATATTGTAACTTGGTGAGAAACATGTCAAAACTTGGAGTTAAGAAAGATACTGATGAATTAATTGAAAAACTTGCAGATGCGCTTCCACACGAAACATGGGGAACATTTCTGATGATGCTGAGATCTAACAGAAAAGATTACAAAGCTATGACTTTGGGAGATTTCATCAAGCATCTGGAAGCTCAGGAGATGGAGCAGAGAAAGATAGCCAGGATGAAGAATTACGATGGAGAACAGGATATCAGTCTGTACTACAAAAGTGGTGTTACTGATTCAACAAAATATTCTCCAAAGATCGAAACTGCTTACAGTGTTAAAGATTCTCCTGAGAAGAAGCCATCCCAAGGATCAAGCAACACAAGATTTTCATCTTACGATCCGAACATTTCTGCAACAAAGAATGGTAGAAAACTTCAGTGCAACATTGTGCTCAGTCTTGAAAATGATCAAGATTACACTGAAGAGATTGCTAAAAATCAAATGTCTTTGTTGGGAATGATTTTAGAGTCATACAGTTGTTTTGTGGCCGGAAAGATCGGTAATCCAATGCTCACGAAAGAGGATTACGATCAAATTGATGCTGAAGAAATGGAATTAATGGACATAAAATGGTGCATGGCTAGTGTGATGAGACGTGCTGAAAAGTTTAAACAAATTACAGGCCGAGATGATTTTCGTGATGCAAACGTTTCAACTTTAGGTTTTGATAAATCTAAAGTTACGTGTTTTCGTTGCAGAGAGAAGGGGCATTTCAAGAGGGAGTGCAAAAATCGTGAAGCTACCGGAGCCCGGAATCCTTTCGGAAACAACGATTATCATAAAAAGGCGATTTATCATCAAATCACACCACCAGCACAGAATCAGGCACAAACGGCTCATGGGAGAGATGTGGTTGATAATTCAAAAAGAGCATGTGTAGTTAGTCAGGGCAAATATGATAATTTTACCTGGGAAAAGTATCTTCCAAAAGACAGCAAGGTGTACTTTGCTGAACAAGATGATGAGAAGTTGGCTGAAGGTTTCAATTGGGATGATTTTTGCCCAGATAAAGATCTTATGGCCAAAGAGATGTCCAAAATTACTTCAACTGCTTTCTTTACTAATGCTTATGATTTGAAATGTGCAGAACGAAACAGGAAAGTCATGGAAGCTGCTGAAGCAAGATGAAGAAAGCTCGAGGAAGAGGAAGAAGAGGAAGAAAGATTGAAAGCCGAAGCCAAAGCTGAGAAAAAGAGAAGAGCTGAGTTCTTACAATCAAGCAGAATTGTCAAAGAGGTTCCTGAATTTGAAGTGAAAATTGATGCAGAACAAGTTGAAGTTCCAGAAAAGTGCATGAACTGTGATTCGTTAATCAAACAAAACAACGAGTTGTTGCACAATATTCACAAGTTGAAAGAATCGTATGATACGATGAACAGAGAGATCAACAAGTATACAGATTCGAGTGGTGAACAAGCTGTGGCTATGAATACATTGAAAGTAGCGTACCTTAGACAGCTTGATGATGCGAACTTTCATATCAAGAAATGTGCTGATCTTGAGTTGGAACTAGCAACACAAAAGATAGAAACTGAGAAAGTTAAAAAGTTATTAGAAAGTTACTCATGTTCTTCTTTTGTTGTTGACAGGATTTATCCGGTAGTGGAAAATTTGAAGACGTTTGAAGAAGTGAAGACGTCTGAAGAAGAGAAATCTGTGACAAAAGATGAAGAAAAAGTGAAAACTTCTGGTAAGAAATCAAGTGTGGTCTACAATAGATGTCCGCCCCCGGTCGAAAATGGATATTCACCTCGAAATCCAAATTCCGAAAGAGTCAATAAAGCAATCAATTTACAATAGGAGTCAGGGCCATCGGATAACTTGCCAGAAAGTATTGATGTCACGTATACATCATCCGACACTGATCATGAGTCAAAGTTAATAAAGAGTGTGGTTGATCAGGTGTTAGATAAAGATGATTGTGAGGAGTCAAACAAGGAGTCCAAACCCGAGTCAAAGTCAGGGTCCAATGCGTCAAAGTCAACATTGAAAAAGGACAAACGGGTTTATGATAAAGAATTTTTAATGTCAAAATCTAATTTGAATGATGAATCATTCAAAGTGGCATATACTTTGAAAGGTTCTGACAAATTATATTATGATGAGAGTTTTCCAATAAGAAGTGTCAGATTTGAAATGATTCAAAAGGTTTTCAAAATAACAGAAATTAATACTTCTGAAATAAAAAAATTTACATCTTTCCGGAAAACCTAAACAGTACACTTCAAGAGATCAACAGAGAATAAACAAGAAAATGGGTTACAATTGTGGTTATAGTTTCCAAAAGAAACCAAATCATAATCGTAATTTCAAAAAGAAAGGTCTTGGTTTTGTCCCACTGAAAAACTATAAAAATAAAAAAATGTATAAACCAAAAACTATGTTTGTTTCAGGGAAAACGTCAGAGGCTGAAAAAGAACAATCATTCAGAAAGCAGACAAATCAGGAATTCCTTGCCAAGAAGCAAGAAGAACTGAAGAAAAATGAAGTTCCGAAGAAGATTGAGAAGAGAACTTGTTTTCAGTGCAAGATTTCTGGTCATGTTGCTAGAGATTGTCCGAAGACATTTAAGCCTAAACAGGAAGTTTCTGGTAAAATGAAAGAGAAAGTTGTCGAGAAGACTGAACTGTCAACCCGGAAGTTTACTGGCTTTGAAAATTCAACTTTTGAGAAAGGAGAATGTTCAAAGAGTGCTTCAAGAAGAAAAGATAATGTGCCAAATCAAAAATGGGTTGTGAAAGGTTCAGGTAATAGTTCTGGTGATGAATCTGATTCCATAAAATCAGAGGAGCCACGTGTTGAGAAAAAGGTTGAAAAGAAAGTTCCAACTATGAACGATGAAAATTTTCCACCTTTGCGTGCTGAAAATTTTATGAAGAAAGTTGGAAAAGTTGAAATTTCAAATCAATTTTATTCTGACAAGAAGAAATTTGATGTTGAAAAAACTTTCAACGGAAATGTGAAACGTATCTTTGGACAAATGGTCAATGGTAAGGCCAAAAGTATCAAAGATTTTTATGCTTCCAAGGGACGTATTTACAAGCCTGTTGAAAGAAAAGATGAAGAAGATGTTGTTACACCCAAGGAAGGTCAGGCTTGGGTGGATATATTTTTCAAAGAATAAAAACCTGACTTGCCGGAGATCCTAAGTTGGTATCGTGGATCATGAATCGGCATCCTTCTAAATCTATGTTTGAGGTTTTACAGGACTTGCCGGAACTCCCAGGTTTGTAAGCGAGGAGTAGGAATCGGCACCTTGAGAATTCAACCAACAGATGGTAATTGATTGAAAATCAGGTTTGAAATGCTTAATGGTTCATCTTTCAAGTGGTTATTTGTTTGTGATTGTTGCAAGTGATTCAGAATGTGAAATAGTTGTTCTTACAAGTGGTTAATCAAGGTCATTAAGTTGAACTTGAATTAACTATTTTTCACAAAATAACAAACTTAAGTGTTTTGAAATCATTATGGGAAAATAGTTTGTTGTGAGGGGGAGTTCTGATTGTTTAAGCCAAACGGATGGAGAATTGAAGTGTTTCGATATCAGTTGTCATGTTCTGTATAGTTTGTTTTCTATTTTCATTAGATGTATTTGAATTTTAGGGGCAGTAAGAAATTTTTAGAAAATCCAAAAACATCAGAAAATTTGAAAAAGCTAAAAACATGATAAAACTGAAAAAATGAGTTTTGTTGCATAAAAGAGGAAATGATAGTACATCAGTGGACTATCACAGCACGCTAAAGAATTGTAAAGTCTAAAAGTGATAAACAATCTTACTGCGGATGTGTCAGTAGGTTTTCGCACATTTAGTAAATTGAAACGAGATATAAACCTAAATTCAAACTAGCTTAATTCGTGGACTGACACATAAGCGAACCTAGATATGTATACATAAGCGAACCTATTCAAACTAGAGTTTCTAGGTTTTTGTGTCATGTATAATCTATTCAACTCCAAGACTCGGTGAAAGACGTAGTCGACAGACGTAAGTGCACTGATGTGCTGAAAATGGGTTAAATAAAACTAACTAAAATACCCTAATTCTAGACTCTCTAAGCTTTAAATTTATAAACTAAGACTCGACCTAAACCCTAAACACACAATCGGCAAGTGAACCGATCGAATGTAGTAAAGCTAAAGTAAGTCCGAGTATCGAACCCACGAGACTCTACTGACTACGCTATGACTCTATCTAGACTCGGACTGACACGACATACTAAATTGTTTATTAATTTGGGGGGGGGGGGGGGTTTCTAAAAATCCTAAATAAAATAATAAAATAATAATAGCAAGCAAAACACAAACACAAGCAAAGGGGTCTGATCAGTGAGAATGAAGACTACCTAGGCTAGACGCAGGCTAAACTCGGAATGGATTCCTAAATGATAATGATGTGGTGTGAAACCGGGATCGTGAAATTCTCACCTCTAGGAAGATCTAAGGACCCCTAATCCCTCTCAAGAGCACACTAAGATTCCCTAGAGGTTGTTAAACTACCGGCTTTCTAGATTTCTTGTCCGTCCTCTAGTTTCTTGAAAGTGCTTATGTAAGACGCTCTACTTTGCCGCGCGAACGTCTAAAGCAACTATGGGTTAAATCTTGGCTTGATAGACAATGGGCAATTAATTCCTTTTAACTACTCCTAGACCTACCAATATCCTCGAGCCTTTCCGCGACGAGTCTAGCAGCACACTTGATTTTAATTAATTACCGAATATTGTTCCTAAGGTTACTAGTGCACTTTTCACCCTAGAGAATTAATGACCTATTATGTGATATAGACACTCACCTAAGTCAAAAACCCTAATTCAACTCTATTACGTGATAAAGACCGTCACCAAGAATTGAATGGAACAAATAAACGATTAACTAAGAAATCACAAGCATACAAACGCACCAAGACAAACTAACATAGTGTTTACAATGCAAGAAAAATCACAACCACATCAATAATCATGTAAAAATCCAATCTTCGTTATGCCATAATCATCGCCTAGGTAGTTTATGAGTTTTAGCCGGAAAACATAATCAAAAACAAAGTCAAAATCAAGGTATCAACTGAATTCATCGTTAACAAAGTTTAAACAAACAAAGAATGCAAGAAATAGGTGTATAAAACCCGAATCTTCACTCCCGAATGCTCAAGAATGCTTTCCCGATGATTCCTAGCTTCCGGTATGCCTCCGACACGTTCACAGCCTTCAATCAGCAGCTAAAACGGCCCCACAGATGCCCTAGTTCGTCAATATTCGGCTGCTGATGCGAACATATGTTTTTATAACCGAAAACCCTAACTTGCCATGCAATCCTCGCAAGTCTGCCGACAGAACAGCTTTAGGCGGCCCGCGTGGAATATTAACTTGATCTCATGCGGGTCGCCTAAGCTTTAAAACTCCTGAATTGTTTTACACGACACTCGCGGCCCGCCTCACATTTCTGTTCAAGTTTACGCGGGGCGCGAGAGAGTGTAATAACCCTGATTCTTCATTAAGTCAAGGCGGCCCGCGTGGAAATGCTCGTTTAGTCAACGCGGGTCGCCTGGAAGCTCCAGAATTGCCAATTTTCTTCGTTTCAGCTCCCGACTTCCTCGGTTTCCGTGCCAGCCTTTCGCCATTCAATATTCCTGCTCGGTTTCACTCCTTTTGGCTGGAAAAACCTGGAAACATAAATAAATCAATAGTATGTACGTTCTAAACTAAATCGACACTAAAACTAACTAACTAACGACTAAAACCGACTCGAATACCGATGTATTTTGCAATACATCAAATATCCCCACACTTATCTTTTTTTCGTCCTCGAAAAAGAATAATGCAAACGGAATCATAGTCAAGATAGTCGATCGGGACAAAAGCTTAGATTATTTTATTAAATCGATACTCGTGTTAGCCGCGATTGCAAGTATAATGATCCTCTTAAACCCAACCCGGTTTCAAGCCCTTATCATGCAATTTAGGTTCAAGTTCGGTCAATCCACCTAGGGTCTCACGCTACGAATTGCAAGTCCACCTACTCCCCCCTCAAGCTTATAGGACAAAAGGAACCACCACTGGGTTATTTCCTAACCGCCTTATACCAAGATCAAGAGAGTTTAAAATCAAATCTATTTTTCCATTTTTTTTTTCCTTTTTTTTTTTTTTTTTTTCTTTTACGAGCGTAGACGTTGCTTTCCCTAATCCTAGAGGTATTCCGGCTGTAGAGTCGCTATCCCCAACCACAGATTACATAGGCCTCGGTACTTTTTATTTATTTTGCAAGGTCGATTTCACACATTCTAGCGGTATTCCGGCTGTAGAGTCGCTATCCCCAACCACAGATTACATAGAATGGCTACTTTCATTTAGTTTCTAGCTCGCTTATTTATTTATTATTTTTTTTTTTTTCGACGAGATAATGACCAAAAACTCTAACGATCTTAGCTTATAACGGCATCCCTTATACTATTATTGGCGGTTTCAATTTCCCCACTTTCCCTAGATGAGAACCCACTAGTAGACCGACAATTAGGTATAATTAATATCAAAGGAACCCGAAACCGAATCAAGCCTACCCGCGCATCCCAAACTAGACACAAGCACGAATATTTTATCTCATATTATTATTATTTGAACCCGATCAAAAACCCGACTTTTCTATCATTTTCCGTTTTTATTTTGCAAACTTCTTATTTCAAAGGACATTTTCTGATTTTTTTAATTTTTTTGATTTTTCAATTTTTTTTTTTTTTTTTTTTTGTTTTTTTTTTTTTTTTTTTTTTTAAATTATGACTCACTAACTACAAGTTCCCATCCCCACACTTGAATGTTGCATTGTCCCTAATGCAAGAATGGAAACCGGACTCCTAAAAACCCAAAACAAAAATATAATAAAATAATATACAAGTATACAAGTGGAACGACTTAGCTGAATCATATGTGAGACTGTCAATATGCCAGTCGATACCACACATGCCCTCCAATCCAAAACGCGCTCAGCAAACTGTACTAACTCGGACACGCGAACGGAAGCGGCAAAACAACCTAACAAATCACACATACCAAACCCAAAATAATATATACGATCAAAGCATCAACCAACAAGTATCATCCAACCCAAAAACCCAACCAACCAAATATATCGTATTATACAAACCGACTATCGAGGATTAAAACAGCATAAAAATAAAACAAAAGATATAACCGCTGCTATCACTGCTGCTCATCCTCATGCATCTCCACTATCCTGCTCCTCCTCTCCACCAGCGGGACCCCCCTGCTGTGGCTGCAGTGCTGGTGGTAGCTGTAACTGAAAGTGATCATACAGACCCTGAAAACCCAGCTGCATCTCATGTCTCACCTGCTCGACCCGATCATACAAACCCTCTAACGTAAGCGGCTCTGACCGCGGCTGCCTAAGTGGATACTCCCGAGATGGGAGCTGATGTCGCTGAAGTGGCACCTGGTACCGCTCCGGAATCGTAGTGGTCGCTGCCTCCTCGGCAGTCGGATCCGGAGGCGGTGGTGCTGGCAAAACCTCTGTCCACGCTAGCGGCTCAATGAATGTGACAATCCCGGCTAGCTGTAGACTCCTCAACTCCACAAGAGATGGAGCGGGGCCCGCAGTCATCCTATCAGCTGGAAACCTAGCAAACACTCCTAAATTGGCGGCCAACAAAGTGATATACGGCCCACCATACAACCTGGCCGTACTACCCCCCTTCTTCGGCCTCGCCAAAGACCACGCCAGAATACTAGCTAAATTGGCTGGCCGCCTCTCAACCATGCACATCAAGCAGAACAAACTATGCTGGTTCACCTTATCTCCCTCGTGCTTTCCTATCAGCGTAGAACATAGAATCTTATGCACGAACCTATAAACTGGATCCCTAATGTCCGACGCCACCAAATTGCTAGAAAACGGTGAAATAGCAATGGTGTGCCAGAAACGTGCTAAATCATCCTTCACAACACACGCCTCCGCTGGATCCCTCATCACCTGCCTCAGTAAACTCCTAAACTCAGCTGACCCAACCTCCTCAGCTGAATACAACCCTGTCGCCTCTGCAAACTGAATCAGGCTCATATTGTAAATCTGTTTACCTAATGCAAACGACACTAAATCTGACTGATCAAAACCCCCTGGGTGCCTATAAATAAACGTGGAGTGAAACTCCATAGTCAGCTCTAAATACTGTGGCCACTCACACTCCACTGCCCACCTAAACTTATCACCCAGCAACTCCTGAACTCTCTCAACCTGCCCTAACCTCCTAAGCAACTCCCAGTCAATTCGCTTACTTTCTAACAACCTCACATTCTTCAGCGCCTCAAATTTCATAAACTCGTACGATCCTACCTCAAACCGCAACAACGGACTCTGAACCAACCTATCACTCTGTCCATGTGGGGTCCCAGCATCCCTATACCTAATCTCCCGAAGCACTGGAGTACCCGGCTGCTCCGATGCAGCCGTCTGTGAACGAGTGGTGCGCCTCTTGCGCTTTGTGCCCGACGACGTTCCTTCACCTGACATCCTGTTCACAAAGAATCAAACAAACACGCAAAACAGGTGAACCGTTAGTAATCACAAACTATTTTTTTTTTTTTGAATTTTTTTTTTTTTTTTGAATTTTTTTTTTTTTATATATAATAAAATAATATTATAATAGTGTACAATCGGACGACGGCCGTATAGCATTTCGTTCGCGGCCGTCGTTCGACACAAGTGCATATCACACAACAACTCGAAACTAGGCCAACCTCGCCCGAATGGAGATTGAGTACGGGCGACGCGGCCTAAAATCGAACGGTGCAATAGTATGCGCACGACACGACTTAACAAGACGCAACTACGACTCGAAACACACTCATGGACCCTAAACGACGCGAAACTAGACACTACGACACTTAAGACTCATTTTACAAAAAAAATTTACAACATATACCCCCTCCCGGCACCTTGCTCGCCCTCGAGCAATCCTAAGTGCCGAGACATCAACTAACCACGAGGCGTGGAAGCAACGGAGGCCATTCGCGCGAAATAGGGTGAAAATGTTACTTTTTGATAATATGGCGCGAAAGAACCTCCCCACACTTAACTTAACACAACTGTCCGCCTAATAAGATAACCACGAAAATTGCGGACAAAACCACCCCCCCTCTTTCTTATTACCACCCCTTTTCGCACACCGCTCAAAGCGAACCAATCCATATAAGCAAACCAACCCGAACCGCCCGCACCCTGGCAAATGTTCAACACGCAGAAAATACGGACTCGAACACACTAATACAAGACTGACTCACACAGAACTAGACTCCATACTACGAACCGGAGCTGACCCGAAAACTAAATATGACAGTAGACACTGACTCGACACAAAACAGACCTAACATACTGACTCGACGCGTAAGAGCAGTACAGAAATCATACCTGGTGGCCAACGACGCTGAACCGTATGGGAAAACAGATGGTGGATGGTGTATGGTGGTAGACAGTGGTGGTCTCAGAAGGTGGGCAAGATGATGGTGACCGGAGGTAGAAGGTGGGAACCGGTGGTCTCCAGTGGTGGTCGTGATGGCTGTGGTGGCAGATGGAGGTTTAAAATGAACGGGGTGAGGGTGGTGTTGTATGGCAGTGGCGGGTGGATGGATGGATGGTGGTTATGGGGTGGTGGAGATGGCGGATGATCGGTGGTAGTAGGTGGTTGAGTCGCCGGAGGGTAAGGGAGGATAAAGTTAGGGTTTCAAATGAGCATATTTGGGGGTTTTGAAAGGGAAACCGACTGAGATAATGTACGCGACCCGCATGAAGTGTGAAGCTAATATGAGGCGGGTCGCTTCATCTTTATTATTTTTTTAAATCTTTTAACAACCAGGCGACCCGCGTGAAGATAATGGAAAGTAAAGGCGGGTCGCGAGTGTTTGTTGATTGCTGAAAACGTTTTTAAGTCCAGGCGACCCGTGTGAACTAGAGAATAACACTACGCGGGCTGCTTGGACAGTGCAGAACTGCACTTTTGTCAACAGTAACAGCATATTTGAACTACAAATCGTTTTCTTTAATTCCCATTTTACCCCCTGCGTTAATTTCCGAGTTTTTAGCGTGAAACGTACCTGCATCACTGTTGGTTGATCGATGTCGGCTCCGGTAAAGGCGATGAATCCTGCAAAAACACTCAAAACACACACACGACGCAAAGACACACAAAACGACACAAATGACGCAAAAACGCACAAAAACTAAACTAAAGACACGACACGGACAATGACGCAATATACAAACTCTACACTTGAGTTTTCACTCAAGAACCTACGTGGCGGTGCTAGGTGGGTCCGAAAGAGGAACGGTTTCCTCTTCGGTGGTATCGATTGGGCCTCCTATGTAATGCTTCAACCTATGCCCATTTACCTTCCACACATGCGAACTCTCCTCATCAAACAACTCAATGGTACCATACGGGAAAACCTCCTTCACGACGTACGGCCCGGACCACCTCGACTTCAACTTCCCGGCGATCAATTTCAACCTCGAGTTGAATAATAGCACCCGATCGCCCACTTTAAACTCTTTCAACTTCCGCAACTTCCTATCATGCAACGCTTTCGACTTCTCCTTGACACTCCAAGAACGATCATACGCGGCGTCACGAAGCGCCTCTAACTCATGGAGTTGGAAAAACCGTCTCTTAGCGGCCTCGGTCAAATCTAAATTCACCGTTTTGAGCGCCCAAAGAGCCCGATGCTCTAACTCGACCGGTAAGTGGCACGCTTTCCCGTAGACGACCATAAACGGTGTCGTCCCTAATGGCGTCTTGTAGGCGGTTCGGAAAGCCCACAACGCATCGTCCAACTTGTCGGACCAATCTTGCCTACTCTTCCCTACCGTCTTCTCTAAAATTCGCTTCACTCCTCGATTTGCATTCTCCACTTGACCGCTCGTTTGTGGGTGATACGCGGTAGACAAGCGGTGCGTAACCCCGTATCTCTCCAACGCCTTCTCCATAACCGCATTGCAAAAATGCGTGCCGCGATCACTAATAATGGCTCTAGGCGTACCAAATCGCGTAAACAACTTCTTCAAGAACCTCACCACCACTCGTGCGTCATTAGTGGGCGAAGCTTGAGCTTCCACCCACTTCGAAACGTAATCAATAGCAACGAGGATGTACCGATTTCCACTCGAAGATGGAAATGGTCCCATGAAATCGATGCCCCAAACGTCGAAGACTTCTAATACCTGAATGGGGTTCTGGGGCATCTCATCCTTGGATGAGATGTTACCGGTTCGCTGACACCGGTCACACTTCCTCACAAACTCGGCCGCATCATCTACTACTGTCGGCCAATAAAAACCACAATCAAACACCTTTTGCGCGGTCGCATGCGCGCCATGGTGTCCGCCAGTCAATCCCTCGTGCACATGCCTCAGGATACTCTCGCCCTCTTCTCTACTCACACATCTCCTCAAGACTCTATCACCGCCTATCCTGAAGAGATAGGGATCGTCCCAAATGTACTTCCTAGCGTCCCTCGTCAGCTTGCGCTTCTCCTGCAAGCTCCAACTCTCCATCACAAACCCGTCGGCCAAATAATTGGCGATGTCGCTAAACCACGGGAGGTCTACGGCTCCTGCCGTGACAGCATCAATGGACTCGTGAGGGAATCTATCTCCTATCGCCTCCTCACGAATCTCCTCACGCTTCGGATCCTCTAATCGCGACAAGTGGTCTGCCGCCACATTTTCTGCCCCCTTCTTATCCCTAATTTCAATGTCGAACTCGGAAAGAAGCAGAATCCATCGTATGAGACGCGGCTTCGCGTCCTTCTTCTGAAACAAATGGCGAAGAGCAGAATGATCAGTGAACACGACGGTTTTCGAAAGAACGAGATATGATCGGAATTTATCGAACGCGAACACCACCGCCAACAACTCCTTCTCCGTAGTGGTGTAATTCTCCTGGGCATCATTCAACGTTTTACTCGCGTAGTAAATCGGGTGAAAATGCTTCTCCCGTCTCTGCCCTAACACCGCACCAACTGCGTAGTCACTCGCATCGCACATCAGCTCGAATGGTAAGCTCCAATCAGGCGATACGAGGATCGGTGCACTCACTGACCTCTCCTTCAGAAACTCAAACGCTCGAAGGCACTCCTCGTCAAAGACGAAAGGAACGTCCTTCTCCAACAGTCGTGTCATGGGGCGGGTGATTTTGGAAAAATCCCTAATGAAGCGCCTATAAAATCCCGCATGACCGAGAAAACTACGAACCGACTTGACACTAGTCGGCGGAGGAAGCTGGCTAATCGTATCTATCTTCGCTCTATCAACCTCAATACCTGCTCGCGAAATCTTGTGCCCTAGCACAATCCCCTCGGTCACCATGAAGTGACACTTCTCCCAGTTCAGCATCAACTTCGTCTCTACACATCTCTTCAACATCCTCTCAAGATTCACTAGACACTGATCGAAAGAATTACCGTACACTGAGAAATCATCCATAAACACCTCCATCGAACTCTCGACCATATCCTGAAAGATCGCGATCATACAACGCTGAAATGTAGCAGGAGCGTTACATAATCCAAACGGCATGCGTCGGTACGCATAGGTGCCATATGGACATGTAAAAGTGGTTTTCTCCTGATCCTCTGGTGCAATAGGAATCTGGAAATAACCCGAAAACCCGTCGAGAAAGCAATAGAACTGCTGACCCGCGAGACGCTCAAGCATCTGATCAATGAATGGGAGCGGAAAATGATCTTTACGAGTGGCGTCATTTAACTTTCTATAGTCAATGCATACACGCCAACCCGTAACAGTGCGAGACGGAATAAGCTCATTCTTCGAATTCAGAACAACCGTCATCCCCCCTTTCTTCGGGACAACCTGCGTAGGACTCACCCAAGCTGAGTCAGAAATGGGGTAGATCAACCCAGACGCTAACAACTTCATCACCTCCTTCTTCACTACCTCCTGCATGTTCGGATTCAACCGACGCTGTGGCTGTACTACAGGCTTGAAGACGTCCTCCATCAAAATGCGATGCGTGCAAAAGGTAGGGCTGATGCCCTTGATGTCGGATAGCCTCCATGCAATCGCATCACTGTGCTCTCTAAGCACCTCAATCAGCCTCGACTTCTCCTCCTCTGTCAACTTTGACGAAATGATGACAGGCATATCCGGCTTCTCTCCTAAGAACGCGTACTCGAGATGGGATGGAAGAACCTTAAGTTCTAAGGGCGGTGGAATCTCTACCGGAGTACTCTCATCACTAATCGCATCTAGCCCTAATGGCTCAGCACTAACCTCATCGCTCTCATCTAAACACTCCTCCTCTACCGCGTCTACCTCATCCTTAGAATGCTCGTCAGCCACTCCCTCACCTACCAGATCAGCTCCACTAATGTACTCGAGGCACGTGTCGACACAAGACATGAATGAATTAAGAAAATAGACGGAATGACACGGCCCACTAACATCATCTCCACAACTAGGATGCTGCATCGCTCTATCGATCTCAAATGTGACAACCTCGTCACCCGCACGAAGAGAAATCTTACCGTCAAAGACGTCAATGATCGCCTTTGCGGTTCGAAGGAATGGACGGCCAAGAATAATAGGAACTCTCTCATCGGCCTCCATATCAAGCACAACGAAGTCTACTGGGAACACAAACCTATCGACCTTCACCAACAAATTCTCTACTACCCCCCGAGGATACTTGACTGATCGGTCAGCCAAGGACAAAGACATGCGCGTGGGGGTAAGCTCTCCTAGACCAAGACGCTCGTACAACGAGAATGGCATCAGATTGATGCTGGCTCCTAAATCGGCTAAGGCGTGAGAAGGGGTAGCGGCTCCCCCGAAGAAACATGGAATCGTGAATGTGCCTGGGTCGGTCAACTTCTCTGGTAGCTTATTCAAGACTACCGCGGAACAACCCCCTGTCAGTGGAATATTCGAAAGCTCACCGATTCTCTCCTTACGCTTCAAAAGATCCTTAAGAAATTTCGCGTATTTAGGCATAGACTGAAGCGCCTCGATGAACGGAAGATTTATCTTCAACTGAGTAAACATCTCAAGGAATTTCCCGTATTCCTGAGCATATTTCTGCTGCCTGGCACGGGCGGGAAATGGAAGGCGGGAATGATCAATCACGGGTGCCGGCCGACCTCTCGTCGGCTGTCTCTCCACTCTCTGCTCTACTGGCGATTCCTCGGCGTGTGCTGTACTTGCTGGGGCTAGCCTCGTGTGCACCTTGCCTGGAGCCTCCATCTCAATCTCCTCATCAACCTCTTCCTCTACCTCTTCGACCTCTCTCTCTCTAGCTACCTCTCCTACACTCCTCCCACTACGGGTCGTAATCGCCTTCGCTGACTGATTCGCTGGATTCGGGATAGTGTTTCCCGAAAACTGACCCCGTGGGTGCTCCTGTAACTGCTGAGCAATTCCGCCTACTGTCCTCTGAAGGTCGAGGAGGGCGGCCTGCTGATTTTTGAACTGAAGGTCATTATTCTTATTGATTTGCTCCTGATTTTTCATGAATGCATCGCTACGCGTCATCATCTGAGCAAACATCTCCTCTAACCTACTCGTGCTAACCTCAGGGGCTTTCGCACCACCCTGACTCTCCTGAGGCGATCCCCTATTCGAAAACTGACCACTAGACCCCGACCCACTAAACTGCCCTGAACTAGACTGCGTGTAAATACCGGGCCCTCTACTCTGATACTGACCAGAAAACCCAGGAGGGTTTCCAGACGAACGATACCCACTCGAATTACCACTACCTCGCCAGTTGGAACTAGAATTATTGAACGGATTCGTGGGACCCCTAGGCTGACCAGCTATATACTCTACTTGCTCAAGAGTGAGCGTGGGGCAATCTATGGTGTCGTGACCTCCTCGACAAACTTCACACCTATCGACTTTCTTCTTTATCTCACTCAACTCCTGCCTCATCTCCTGCCTAATCTCCTCTTTCGCCCTCTCGACTGCAGCAGCTACCGATGAATCCAAGCTAACTTGGTTCACCCCTCGACCGGCCGAGGTGGTGCGCACAGGAATGGAAGTCCTGCTGGTAGCGCTGTAGTCCATATCGGAGTGGGCAAAACTCTCAAACAAATCGTTGCACTCTGCAACTGTCTTCTTCCCCATAAGCTGACCTCCTGCTGAGGTGTCGAAACGAGCCCTAATCTCTGGAGTAAGTCCATTGTAGAACTTCTCCACTAACGCCCAATCAGATAGACCATGCTGAGAACAACGGGTGATCAGGGTCTGAAAACGCTCCCAAGCCAGATGATACGGCTCATCTGGCTCCATACGAAATGAGTGGATCTGGTCACGAAGGCGGGATGCCTTGGCTGGCGGGAAATACTTGGCTAAGAATGCATCGCGAAGGCCTGCCCAAGTACGGAAAGTGCCAGCAGGCTGGGAATCGAACCAGACGGCTGCGCGTCCAGCGAGTGAGAACGGAAACACCTGAAGATACCTAGCATCAAGATTGACACCCTCAATGGAGAAGGTGCTGCAGAGACGAGTGATGCGATTGATATGAGCGGGGGCATCCTCGTCGTCACGACCATGGAACTGGCAGGAATTGGTGATGGCGGTCATAATGTAAGATGGTATCTGCCAAGACCGATCGTTCGGGATCTCAGGAAGGGTGATGGGGGAATTACCACCGGCGAAGCCGGTGGTAGCCTGGTCGTAAACTGTCCTACGGGCCATGTGAGCTACGGGTGGTGGACTAGGTGGGCGGGTGGGTGGTGGGGAATTGTGGGGTGAAGATTTTGGTGTAAGATCGAAAAATGGGGTGGACTGAGAAAATGAAGTAGAGCTAGAAGCACGTACCTCAGACGTAGATGACGAGAAGGAAGACCTGAGTGCAAGCGGCAATGGCGGCGGTCCCTGCGAGCGCGTATGGGGCATCCACTGCAAAAACCGAAAACAAACAAGTAAGAAGACTCTACTAAACGACTCGACTAACTATAAAAGACACTAAAATACTTAGACACCTACGACTCAAACAAAGAAACAAAATAGCACGTAATATGTCAAGTAAGTCCAAACAAAGTAATCAGCGCAATCGCCAAGAGTCCCCGGCAACGGCGCCAAAAACTTGATGTGCTGAAAATGGGTTAAATAAAACTAACTAAAATACCCTAATTCTAGACTCTCTAAGCTTTAAATTTATAAACTAAGACTCGACCTAAACCCTAAACACACAATCGGCAAGTGAACCGATCGAATGTAGTAAAGCTAAAGTAAGTCCGAGTATCGAACCCACGAGACTCTACTGACTACGCTATGACTCTATCTAGACTCGGACTGACACGACATACTAAATTGTTTATTAATTTGGGGGGGGGTTTCTAAAAATCCTAAATAAAATAATAAAATAATAATAGCAAGCAAAACACGAACACAAGCAAAGGGGTCTGATCAGTGAGAATGAAGACTACCTAGGCTAGACGCAGGCTAAACTCGGAATGGATTCCTAAATGATAATGATGTGGTGTGAAACCGGGATCGTGAAATTCTCACCTCTAGGAAGATCTAAGGACCCCTAATCCCTCTCAAGAGCACACTAAGATTCCCTAGAGGTTGTTAAACTACCGGCTTTCTAGATTTCTTGTCCGTCCTCTAGTTTCTTGAAAGTGCTTATGTAAGACGCTCTACTTTGCCGCGCGAACGTCTAAAGCAACTATGGGTTAAATCTTGGCTTGATAGACAATGGGCAATTAATTCCTTTTAACTACTCCTAGACCTACCAATATCCTCGAGCCTTTCCGCGACGAGTCTAGCAGCACACTTGATTTTAATTAATTACCGAATATTGTTCCTAAGGTTACTAGTGCACTTTTCACCCTAGAGAATTAATGACCTATTATGTGATATAGACACTCACCTAAGTCAAAAACCCTAATTCAACTCTATTACGTGATAAAGACCGTCACCAAGAATTGAATGGAACAAATAAACGATTAACTAAGAAATCACAAGCATACAAACGCACCAAGACAAACTAACATAGTGTTTACAATGCAAGAAAAATCACAACCACATCAATAATCATGTAAAAATCCAATCTTCGTTATGCCATAATCATCGCCTAGGTAGTTTATGAGTTTTAGCCGGAAAACATAATCAAAAACAAAGTCAAAATCAAGGTATCAACTGAATTCATCGTTAACAAAGTTTAAACAAACAAAGAATGCAAGAAATAGGTGTATAAAACCCGAATCTTCACTCCCGAATGCTCAAGAATGCTTTCCCGATGATTCCTAGCTTCCGGTATGCCTCCGACACGTTCACAGCCTTCAATCAGCAGCTAAAACGGCCCCACAGATGCCCTAGTTCGTCAATATTCGGCTGCTGATGCGAACATATGTTTTTATAACCGAAAACCCTAACTTGCCATGCAATCCTCGCAAGTCTGCCGACAGAACAGCTTTAGGCGGCCCGCGTGGAATATTAACTTGATCTCATGCGGGTCGCCTAAGCTTTAAAACTCCTGAATTGTTTTACACGACACTCGCGGCCCGCCTCACATTTCTGTTCAAGTTTACGCGGGGCGCGAGAGAGTGTAATAACCCTGATTCTTCATTAAGTCAAGGCGGCCCGCGTGGAAATGCTCGTTTAGTCAACGCGGGTCGCCTGGAAGCTCCAGAATTGCCAATTTTCTTCGTTTCAGCTCCCGACTTCCTCGGTTTCCGTGCCAGCCTTTCGCCATTCAATATTCCTGCTCGGTTTCACTCCTTTTGGCTGGAAAAACCTGGAAACATAAATAAATCAATAGTATGTACGTTCTAAACTAAATCGACACTAAAACTAACTAACTAACGACTAAAACCGACTCGAATACCGATGTATTTTGCAATACATCATGCACCAACAACAACTCATAATCAACTTTAGCATAATGACACAATAACCCCCTATACTTCTTTCTTTCACCTTTCTCTTGTACCTTCACTATTTTCAACTTTTAATTAACGACAATTGAGCCCCTCAACTTTAGTATTCTCTATTTCCTTTACATTCTCCATATATTGATATTCCAAATAATGGCCGAATAGCCCCTTTAACTTCATTGCTTCGTATTTCCATCAGTTCCATGATATCATTCGACCCGAAACATTCTGAATGCTTCCATTGGCCGCACTCATCAACCTTACACGTTCCGCTTTAACTCTAAACCCCGTAACTTCACCGAATTCACTTGTTTTGCCTGCAAACATACAATCTTTCACAATAAATCTATTCAAAGCATATAATCACATCAAACCGCACAAAACATGTAAAATAAATCCTTAAACACTTATATTTCACACTCTACATCAAACCACCATCACCACCACCACCACCCTCCACCACCATCTCCAAACCACGTTACCCAAACCAATTCTCCGTCTCCCAAATCAATTTTCATCTCTATTATTCAACCAATTTTCCCAATTTTCATCCCAATCAAAGCACCACCACCCTCACATCGCCACTGGTGATCTCGTTCGTCGCCGCCCCACCCACCTGCAACCAAACCTACCACAACCTCCTAGCTGCCACCCACCTGCAACACCTTCGTCGCTGCCCCACCCACCTGCAACCAAACCAACCACAACCACTAAGCCGCCACCCTCCTGCAACTAGGGGTGTTCAGAATTCGTTTCGAATTCGAAAAATTCGAAATTCGTTTAAATTCGATTTGTTTATCAAGAATTCATTTTGATTATAAGAATTCTAATTCGAATTCGATTCAATTCGAGTCAAGTAAATCGAATACGGATTTATAATTTCAAATTCGATTCGATTCGAAATTCGAATAAAAATTATACATGTTTAATTATTATTTTTCTATATAATACATATATAACTTTTATTAGGCTGTACTATAAATTAGTTTCAAAATTTATTCCAAAGATTAAAATTACCCATTACCAAACCCACTACATGACCCATAATTAAAACCCAAGTAATAAATCTATCAATAGATTTCTAACCCTAAATATTAACTTGTAATGTGAAGTGGTTATTCCCGACTTCTCGTTTTGAATTTTAGACTTATGGTACTTTATTTGGAAATTTTTAATGTGATATAATGTTTTATAGCTGCTTTAAAATGTATGTTTCATTTTGATAGTTATTTACATGTTTTTAAAGAATCAGAATCAAATCGAATTAATTCAAATTCGATTCGAATTCGAATTTTTAATCGAATACGAATTGGGTTTTTTATTCGAATTCGAATCGAATTCGGTAAGTTTTAATCGAATACGAATTCAAGGGAAAATAAAAATTATTCGAATAATTTGATTCGAATAATTTGAAAATTCGATACTCTATTCGATGAACACTCCTACCTGCAACACCCTCGTCGCCGCCCCACCCACCTTTTAACACCACCTCGTGTGTGTGTATGAGAGAGAGAAAGAGAGAGAGATGAGTTTAGAGAAAGAGAAGGGAGAGAGATAGAGAGTGAGTTTCAGTTTTTTATATTTTTTTTATTTATATGTCTTTTTTACAAAATAGTCCTTGAATATTAATTACTTCTATACATGTAAATAAACAAGTTATAGGTTTATTTAGGTGAAAAGACTCACATGCCCTTACTTTTATCTATAAAATTATCAAAATACCCTTCTAGTTAATGGATTTTTTGGATGGAGTTAGAGGCAAGGAGCAAAATGACGATAAGTTAGAAAAATCAGGGAGGAAAATGACTATTTTTAAACTATTGGGGCAAAACCGTTAAAATTACCAAATCACAGGGAGTAAAATGGAAGTTAACTCAAAATAAAATGACAATAATGCCCTCATGTGCAAGGCATATGACCAGATTTAACCAAAAAAATAGATCGGGTTAGGCTCAAAGGACATACCGTGCAAGATTTTGAAACGTTAAATATAAAACCCGTCAATTTTAAAGATAAATAACACCGCCTGCAAATTTGATGTTAATATAAAAGAAAAAACTTGTAATTTACTTTAAATCTTTCACTAACATAAGTGTTTTTAAGAATCACTAAAAGTTCTCCTTGGTGATTGTTTTAAAAACACCAGATACTCCTCTACCTACCAAAATGTTTTTTTCGCATTTTCTTCTATCCTTCCTTGCCGAGGTCAAGACATTATTCTAAACTAATCCGGCAGCTGTTCATATTATCCATCTTCTATCTTAAATCATAGAATGTGGAACATAAACTATTGGATTGATACCCTTATTTGACCCTGCAACCTATTACCTTACAAATGAATAATACAAACTTGTAAAATAAAATTTTAATAATTTCCGATCATATCATCTTTGAAAACACTTAGAATACTCTCATGCCCACCAATAATATTATATCATTATGCATCCTTTCTCCATTCTTCCCTGTGGAGAGAAGGCTGAAGTCTTTTAAAACAATCCGGCAGCCGTGTGTTCATATTATCCAGATCATCTCCATCTCCTATCTTACTCTTGGATCATCTACTCCATCTCTAATATGTCGTCAAATTCGGGGAATTCAACCTCTCCTGTAAGACCTTGTGCGGTTCCTCCGACATCATCCCCCGCTTTCACTTCTACAAAGGATCTTCTTAAGAATATCTGTAAATCACACCTATATAATCCCGATACTTTAAAACAACGCCTCAAGGAATTGATTGACAATGCCAATGAAAACTGGACATATGCTATTTTCTGGGAATCGTCTATAGTAGATGACACAAATTCGTTCACGTTAAAGTGGGGTTTTGGGTACTACCAGGAGGTGATAGACAAGCCTAACAGGATATCATGGACTACTTCTGTTGAAGTTAGTGATATAGGGTTGTTTACTTTCTATTTGATTCGGAAATCACTCGATAACAATAATGGATTACCTGGTCAGGTGATGTTAAGTAATCAACCCGTTTGGCTTGCTGGACGGGAACAATTGTCAGCGTCGCACTGCGAATGGGCGCAGCAAGGTCAAGGTTTAGGGTTGCAGATGATGGTTTGTATACCATCTAGAGACGGAGTTGTTGAATTGGGTTCATCGGAGTTGATTTTTCAGAGTTCAAATCTTAATAATCAGGTTAGAGCTCTGTTTGATTTCAATAACAACCAACCAGATTTATTACCGTTTATTCCGGATCTGAGTGGTAGTGAATCTAGTGATTGTTCGGAAGTGACATGGAAGACAACTGCAATCTCATCATCTCAAGAAGTGGTTGACAAACAATTTGAAACCTCATTATCTCGAGAAGTGGTTGAGGAACAAATTGAAAAAACCATGGAAGAAGTTGTGAAATGCAAGACAATTGAAACCTCATTATCTCGAGGAGTGGTTGAGGAACAAATTGAAAAAACCATGAAAGAAGTTGCGAAATGCAAGACAACAGAAATCTCGTTACCCCTAGAAGTCGTTGAGAAACAATTTGGAAAAACCATGAAAGAAGCTGCGAAAAACCTTCATGGTAACTATTTATAACTTTTATCTAAAAATCGCTCATTGTTTTACAATATTCTAACGGAGATGAATATTTATTTTACTACACTTTCATAACCCAAACATCTTAGAAATTTTCTTTCTTGATGTTGTGTCACAGTTTCTGTATCTACCTTGAAACGCAAGTTGAGGAAACATGGCATCCGAGAGTGGCAAGGACCAAATTCTGTGAAGAGAAAAGCAAATGATTCGTCCATTAGTCAAAGCAACACAGCTAAAGAAAATAATGGAGCGATTCAAGACCCGTCAATCGTTAACATAAACAACAATCTCATAACCATAAAGGCAGAGTATGCAAATGATATGATCAATTTTTTTCTCCCAACTTCACAAGCAACCTTTTTGACTGTGCAGCAAGAAATCAGTAAGAAGTTCAAGTTTATTATTGGGACGTATAATCTCAAGTACCTTGATGAAAATGGAGATTGGATATGCTTAACATCTGATGAGGAAATGATTCATTGCATTGAAAGTTCAACTAAATTAGATAGAATTGTAGTTCGACTACGTGTGGTACCATCTCCATAACCAATACTTGGGCTTAACGGTTTGATTATGTAATTTAATTATGGTTTTGAACGATTCTGCATACCTATAAATGTATTTGTTGTTATGGGAAGTTATGTAACCGTTTTTAAACCAATCACTTTGTATGCCGCTCATGCCTTAGGCTACTCAGTGCGGGGGACGGCCCTGGCCCGTCTAGCCCTGGCGCCGGTCCCCAACACCATTTCCAGGGGGTCGTCGTCGTCCTCTCCTCTTGGTCAAGACGTTGCAGCCGTGCCGCCACGCCAGCCGTTCCACCCCGCACACCATCACAGCCGCAACACCCTACCTTGCTGCACACCCTGTTCCACCCTGCACACCATCACAGACTTGGGATCTGTTTGCTCTCTCTCGCCCTGCGCTGACAACCTTGCCATTAGAAAATAGGCAAGTGCTATATCCGATCGAAAAAACCCCCCCTCGAGTCCTCGATCTCCGCAGGAGACGCCTTCTTGCTACCGTTGCTGTTCGATAACCAAATTGTCGCCGAAAATTTGCTGAGCTGCAACGACTCAACGACCGACTTGTCGTGGATAGACCTACATGTAAATACGGTCCTCCCATATTCACCTATACGACGGGTCCAAAAATTTACTTCTATTGTCTATTCAGCCACATAAAATGAGAAATAGATTATGAAGATCCATAATGATAGAATGTTCATTCATCTTATGTACTTTTTGTTAGACAAATATATTTTTAATCATATAAGCTAGATATATTACACGTTATTATTATTATTCTTATTCCTAAGTCAAGGCGGTTATAGCCTAATTATGTATCTATGTATATATCATGTACTGCACAATTCAGAAATATCAATTCATTTTATGAATAAGCAAATTCTGTCGAAACCCTAATCATATTCAAGGAAATCCTACATAGTGTTATCAGAGCCACAGCGATTGAAATTCTTTATCAACACAAACAACCGATATTCATACCAATTCAGACGAAATGAATCAAACGCAAGGGATTCAAACTCAAATTCCCAAACTTACTTGACAGAATTATTATCATTGGCACATTCAGATGAAAGTGTTACTCGAGTCACAAGAACTATGGAGTATTGTTGAAGACGGATATCAAGAATTGGGTACCAATCCCACAGAAGATGCCACTGCAGTTTATCGAGACTCAATCAAGAAAAATAAGCGAGCACTGCACATATTATTTCAATCGGTAAATGAGATTGTCTTCGAAAGAATTGCCATGGCCAAATCATCAAAGGAAGCCTAGAGTATTCTGCACAAATCATACAGAGGAGAAAACCGGGTAAAAACTGTAAAACTCCAAACCCTTAGATGTGAATTTGATGCATTAAAAATGAGAGATGGGGAGTCTGTTGAAGATTATTTCAATAGAATAACCCTCATAGTTAAGAAATTAAGGATGAATGAAGAAAAGGTTAGCGAACAACGAATTGTAGAAAAGGTTCTACGAAGTATGACTCGAAACTTTGAGTCTGTAGTGATCACTGTTGAGGAAACAAAAAATTTAGAGGATGTTTCCACCGAAGAACTGATGGGAATTCTGCAATCCCATTAATTACGAATGAAGCGATATGAAGATCCCCCAATTGAACATGCATTTCAAATTCAAAATGCAAATCAGGATAGATTTCGACAAACTCGAAATGATGCGAGAGGAAGAGGACGTGGCAGAAATAAAGGCCGATATTTGAGTTCCATTAGATGTTATAATTGTCAGAAACTTGGTCACATAGCCAAGTTCTGTCAAAAGAAAGATGAAAACGGAAACACCGTGTCACACCCCAACCGATGGCGGAATCATCGGGGCGCGGCACTGAGCGAAACAGATTGTTCAGAAGTTTCCACAACAACTATCATACAATTCAGTTATATAACACGTCCCATACCGTGTCCCAAATAATAACAAGTTATCATAGAAATCAACTAAACAATATGGGAACTGTTCCGACAACTCAAATTCTTAATTATTACAGACCGAATTAAATATTGTTTTAAGACTTCTAGACGACTATCCGTAAATCTTACTGACTGCAGGTGCCAGTACAAGATCTACAGATAATTATGGCCCTGGAGCAGGTACGTGGACACTGTCCTAAGGTCACAGGCTCCTAGAAGCTTATTATTGCCTCGCTTCCCTAGCAAGCTAGTAGCTTAAACACCTGTCACATACGTTAAAATAAAAGTCAATACATATAATGTAAAGGTGAGTACACAAGTTTGATATAGCATATAGAGTTCGAATAGTTTACGCATAACCAAGCACGTACACAAGGGAAAACGATGCATGTAAATTATCGACATGGGACCATCGATACCAACGACTTCGAGTTGACTGTCCGAGACAGTTCGCAATACATGATTACCACCGTAATCCATGCAAGTAATTGTCCTTAGCAACCCCCGTGGGAACGGGTGCTGAGTCCAAACTATAGTACTATGTTGCTAAAGCAGGTAGATAGCACTCCACGTGTAAACATAATAAACAGCAATCATTTAGACAAGTAATACATGCAAGTAGGTTAGCGTTCAAATAGTTTGTGTTGTTTGTGAATTTGATAGATTACGTATGTAACACCCAAAAGTGCTGAAAGCAAAAAGGGATCGAGTATACTCACAGTGGTTGATCGTGGATTGAAGGGAGCACTGAGAATAGGTTAGCCTGAATAGTTCGATAACACAACGATGAGTAACGCGGAAAAAGTAAACAATGTACTTGGATCGAGTAGGCCGTTCGATCGGACAGCAGTTCGATCGAGTGGGCTGTTCGATTGGTTTGAAAGTCCGTTCGAACATCCATTCGATCGGCCGGCTGGCTCGATCGGCTGGTTCCTTCAAGTGGATTGTTTCTTCCTTTGATGCGAAGGATGTGTTTGTGTATGATGGTTTGTACTACCTTTCAAGTTGGCCGATCGAACAGCTGTTCGATCGGTTAGCCCAACCGATCGGTTAGCATTGCATTGTTTTCAAATATGTCACTCGATCGGCTGGCATGCTCGATCGGGTGACATTCCAATGTTTCGAAAAGTTTAAGTGTTTTGAAATGTAGTATCTCATGATTCGAGTAGTAATGATTACAATCGAGTGGCGTAGTCGATCGAACAGTACCTCGTCAATACTACACTTCATGAGTTTGTGGGACTAAGTGCTAGTCGATCGGTTAGCCTAGCCGATCGGCTGGCGTAGTCGTTCGGTTGGGCTGTTCGATCGAACAGCCTAGCCGTTCGGCCAGCTTCTCGATTCGGTTAACCTTTCACTTAACACTTGGTTATTCCCGTTAATTGTTGATGTTTTAGAGATATTTTGACTACGAGTTGAACCACAAAGCTGAAGTCCCTACTTAGCCTACTGACTCGAGCAGGAATCACCCCAACTCGGTCGGAGACGGTTTGGAACCCAAGTTTAACGTTTAACCCGGAATCGGTATATCTCTCGGTAGAACCCGAATCTTGCACCATGTGTTTGTTTAGAATGGTTTATAAATCGGTTCAAGCTTCGTTTTCACCGGTTTGAGTGTAAAAGAGTTGAAAGATAGATGAAAACCCATCTTCCAATCCTTTTCCACCGTGAAATGTTAAGATCTTTGGAAGATTTTAGGTTATTTATGTGGAAATCGGTTAGATCTAGCTTATTCATGGTTGAATGAAGTCAAGAACATGAAGTTCTTGATGAACACCAAGAACACCATGATGACATCACTCAAGAACACCTAGATCTTGGTGATTTCATGGATGAAATCCAAGTTTTGAAAGATAGAAAGATGGAGAATCGATTAATGAACAAAAACGTACAAGGATTAGAGCGAAATACTTACCGGTTTGAGAGAAATCTGAGAAATAGCGAGATGAGAAGGCTGGTCGGTCAGAGCTTTTCCAAAAGTGGAAAGTTTGACAAGGACAGCCCTATTTATAGGCTTCCAAAAGAGGAAAGGGTCAGCTGATCGAACAGCATCCCTGATCGAGCAGCTGTCCGATCGAACATCCTGTTCGATCGGCTAGCCTGTTCGATCAGGTTGCCCTGTTCGATCGGCTTGCCTGGTTTTTGAGTGTTTCGCGACGATTTTTGATATTTCGAGTTCGATGAACGATGATTTGAGAATGATAGAATTCCTAATCAAATTACTTTTAGTCTCAACTACTATATCTAACATACAAGCATCCTTACAACCATTTCGGGTTCGATTTCCATTGAGTTTGATTCACCTTTGAGTCTTGATTGATTTGATTGATTCACCACACATTTTAACATAAAAGTAAACATGCACAAGTAACACATAAGGCACACACACACGTATAAAAAGTACTAAAATCCCCACACTTGAGTTTGATGATTGATTCGATTCACCTTGGTTATTGATTGATTAGCTTTATTGCGTTGTTACTTCCTATCATTCACAGTCGGTCGTTGATTCACAGTTCGATTATCGGTCGATTAGTTTGATTATACAACACTTACTCCAAATAATACGAAAATCAAAATGAAACTAAAATGAAATTAATCTTTATTAATCTTTAATTCCAATAACAGTCAACACTTGACTTTGACTTTGACTTTTGGAAAACACGGGGTGTTACAGTCTCCCCTCCTTTAGGGAATTTCGTCCCGAAATTAGGCCGAGAACCGTACATCGCCGTGTGATTTTACCAATTTGATGCTTCAGATCTATCTGAACAATTGCGGGTACTTGGCCTTCATGTCACTTTCGAGTTCCCAAGTGAACTCCGCGCCTCGTTTGCCTTCCCATCGTACCTTTACAATAGGAATGCGAGAGCGCCTGAGTTGCTTGGTCTGTCGGTCCATGATTTCGACAGGCTTTTCCACGAAGTGTAGCGTCTCATTGACCTGAAGATCGTCGAGTGGTATTATTGCGTCGTGGTCGGCTACGCATTTTCGAAGGTTTGAAATGTGGAAAGTCGGGTGGACATTGCTGAGTTCCTCCGGTAATTCGAGTTTGTAGGCAACCTTACCGATCCTTTCCAGAATCTTAAAAGGTCCAACAAATCGAGGCGCAAGTTTCCCTCTTTTGCCGAATCGGACTACTCCCTTCCAAGGTGATACCTTTAGGAGCACGTAGTCGCCAACTGCAAATTCGCGGGGCTTGCGTCGTTTATCGGCGTACATCTTTTGTCTGTCCCGGGCCTTTACCAAATTTTCCCTTATCTGGTGGATCTTGTCAGTCGTTTCTTGCAGAATCTCGGGCCCAGTCAATTGTGACTGACCGACCTCGTGCCATACAATAGGCGAGCGACATCTCCTACCATACAAGGCTTCGAAAGGTGCCATTTCGATGCTGGAGTGATAGCTATTATTGTACGAAAATTCGACCAATCGGTAGGTGTTTGCTCCAGCTACCACCAAAATCGATAACACACGCACGGAGCATGTCTTCAATAGTACGAATCGTTCTTTCAGTCTGCCCGTCGGTTTGCGGGTGGAATGCGGTACTCAAATTCAGCGTCGTACCAAGAGCTGCTTGAAAAGTTTCCCACAATCTCGATGTAAACCGAGCATCGCGATCTGAAATGATGTCTCGAGGCGTACCATGATTCTTAATGATCTCGTCGGTGTAGATTTGGGCTAGTTTGGCCACCTTATAGTCTTCTCGTATTGGCAAAAAGTGGGCTGATTTGGTTAGACGGTCGACTATAACCCAAATACTGTCGTGACCTGATGGCGTGGTCGGAAGCTTAGTTATGAAATCCATAGCTACGCTTTCCCACTTCCATACGGGTATCGGCGGTTGTTCGAGTAAGCCTGAAGGTCTTTGGTGTTCAGCCTTGACTCTTGCACAAGTTAAACAGCTACCAACATATAGAGCAATATCCCTTTTCATCCCAGGCCACCAGTACTTGTAGCGAAGGTCCTGGTACATTTTGTCCGCACCGGGATGAATGGAATATCGGGATTTGTGGGCTTCGTTCATGATAATCTTTCGCAAATCTGTCCTCCTCGGAACCCAGATTCGGTCCAGATAATAGAATATCCCGTTGGCTTTGCTCACGAGCTGAGTTCCATCGTGATAGATTCGCTCTTTCTTCAACGTACGCTCGTTAAAGCAAGCGTGTTGTGCTTCGCGGATGAGAGCTTCGAGGTTATACTGAGCCTGGATGTTTCGAACACCTATCACGTAATTCTTTCTGCTGAGGGCGTCTGCAACTACATTCGCCTTGCCTGGGTGATAACGGATCTCACAGTCGTAATCGTTGAGAAGTTCTACCCATCGGCGTTGACGCATATTGAGTTCTCTCTGGTTAAAGATATGTTGTAGGCTCTTGTGATCGGTAAAGATCGTACACCTTGTACCATACAGGTAGTGTCGCCAAATCTTTAAGGCAAAGACAACTGCGCCTAGCTCGAGGTCATGGGTTGTATAGTTCTTCTCGTGGATTTTGAGCTGTCGAGATGCGTAAGCTATAACCTTGTCTCGTTGCATGAGAACACAGCCAAGTCCAAGGTTTGAAGCATCACAATAGACAACGAAGTCATCGCTTCCGTCCGGCAGTGTAAGAACTGGTGCATGGCACAGCATGTGTTTGAGGGTTTGGAAAGCAGTCTCCTGCGCGGTTCCCCATACAAAAGGCTTGTCTTTATGAGTAAGGGAGGTAAGCGGTACAGCAATCTTTGAGAATCCTTCGATGAATCGCCGGTAGTAACCAGCTAATCCGAGAAAAGAGCGAACTTCTGACGGATTCTTTGGCGTAACCCATCCCTTGACTGCCTCAATCTTTGCAGGATCAACGTGTATACCCCGACTATTCACAATATGACCCAGAAATTGAACCTCCTCCAACCAGAACTCACACTTGGAGAACTTGGCGTAGAGTTGGTTTCCCTGAAGCAACTCGAGAACCAATCGCAAATGTTGCGCATGTTCGGCCCTCGATCTGGAATAAATCAGGACATCGTCGATAAATACAATGACGAAACGGTCTAAGAACGGTTTACACACGCGATTTATCAGATCCATAAAGACCGCGGGTGCGTTGGTCAAACCAAAAGGCATGACAACAAATTCGTAGTGGCCGTATCGGGTTCGAAAAGCGGTTTTGGGTATGTCTTCCTCTTGAATCCGCAACTGATGGTAGCCTGATCGTAGATCAATCTTGGAGAAACACTGAGCACCTTGTAGTTGGTCAAACAGATCATCGATTCTTGGTAAGGGGTATCGGTTCTTGATGGTCAGCTTGTTCAATTCCCGGTAATCGATGCACATTCGGAACGACCCGTCCTTCTTTTTGACGAAAAGGACTGGTGCGCCCCATGGAGAAGTGCTCGGGCGAATGAAGCCTTTTTCAAGTAATTCTTGGAGTTGGTTTGAGAGTTCTCGCATCTCAGATGGAGCGAGTCGATACGGAGCTTTGGCCACTGGGTTGGCTCCTGGAATAAGGTCGATTCGAAAGTCGATATCACGACTTGGAGGTAATCCAGGAAGATCATCAGGGAACACCTGAGGAAATTCTCGGACAACAGGAACATCCTTGACTTCAACTTTCTTTTTCTTGTCCGTCTCAGCTACAACAATGTTGGCCAAGAAGGCTCGATATTCCTTGCGGAGATATTTGCGAGCTTGAAGACAGGACATGAGCTTGAGATCTTTCGCAGTAGTTTCACCATAAACACATAGAATATCACCACTAGCTAGCACAAAACGAATCATCTTATCGGAACACACAACTTCAGCACGGTTTTCACGAAGAAAGTCCATGCCTACTATGACATCGAAACTTCCGAGTTGCATTGGAATGAGATTAATCGGGAATATATGATTGTTGAGCTCGAGAGTACAATCACGGAGCACAGAATTGACAGCAATGGTTCTTCCGGTAGCGACTTCTACTTCGAATGACGACGAAAGATAAGAGCGCTTACGTCTAAGAAGTTTCTCGAATTCAAAGGACACAAAGCAGTTATCGGCTCCAGTATCAAACAAACATGATGCATATATACCATTCACAAGGAACGTACCATTGACCACGTTGTTATCAGCTTGAGCCTGGCGTGCATTGATGTTGAAAGTTCTGGCGTGCGCGGCTTGTTGTTGAGGCTGTTGTTGTTGTTGCTGGGGTTGTTGAGCTTCTTGTTTCACCACCCTGTTCGGGCACCGGTTTGCGAAGTGGTTAGGGTCACCACATGCAAAGCAGGTCCGAACATTGTTTGCCGGGGCCTGTGCAGCTTGAGGAGCTTGAGGAGCAGGTAGCAGGGCTTGGTTAACAGTGACTTGATGCAGAGGCTTGACTTGCTTATCCCAGAAACCAGCCTTCACCCGCTTGTCATTAATCTCAGCGGCGAGCAGGTAGGTCTCCTCAATCGTTGCGGGCTTTGAAGCTAGGACAAAATCCGCTACACAGTCAGGAAGAGCGCGGATGTATTTTTTGATGGTCATGTCGGGAGTCTTGACCTGGTCTGGACAGATGATGCTTAACTGCTTGAAGCGAGCAGTGAGACCGGCGTTGTCACCCTTGTCTTGTTTAATACCCCAGAATTCATCCTCCAACTTATGACGCTCATGGGAGGGACAGTATTCTTCGATCATGATTTCCTTCAGCTTCTTCCATGACAGAGCATAGGCTGCGTCGTTTCCGCGCTTGTTTCTTTCAGCAGTCCACCAGTCCAAAGCACGGGACTGGAAGACGCCAGTAGCATTGAGAGTCCGGAGATTATCTGGGCATCCACTTTGACGAAAGGTGACTTCTATCGAGTCAAACCAGTGAAACATAGCCGTTGGACCATCCTCGCCGGTGAACTCTTTTGGCCCACATGCCTTAAATTGCTTGAAGCTAAAAGCAGTCTTGCTGGATTCTTTCGGAGCATCAGCTTGTGACATCTCAGATGATTTGCTGGCGTTCTCATAAACCTCACTCACGGCCTTCGCCACGGTCTTAGAGATGATAGCAGCCAGACGTCGATCTCTTTTCTCCTGGCGGGTAAGACGCGAGCGTGATCTAGGTTGTCCAGATGACGACATGGTCTGCAATAGACATCGTCACAGGCTCAACACAACGAATTCGAGTCTCACACGTTCTTAGATCTCTAAAGCTTAGAATCACGTCGCATCTCTCGTCACGTAACACATATAATCACATAAGCACATAATCATAGAGGCACATAAGCACAGAAGCAATTAGAGCACATAAGCAATTAAGCAAATAGAGCACTTAATTCCCTAAACACGTACGAAATTTTATCACAGAGGTAGTCAGAAAACAGAAACCTACAGCCACAAGTCGAGTGTCGTTCGTTTTGCATATCGGATAGCATCACATCGTATCGTCTAACTTAGTCGTATAGCGTAGCATAGCACACTGGTTTCGTTTAGATCACATCAACAGGGATTTGAATCGAGATAGAATAGCAACAAGGTCACGCAGATTGATAACAAATGGAGTAACCAACAAATCTTAAAACACGTAAACAGGTAAATCATATAAAATCAACAAAACAACACTCAAAATCGGAAAATGGATTGTCTGCGGCTACTAGACTTTGACTAACCATGGCAATTTAACTATTCACAGTTGACTTGTCGTCACTTTCGACTCTAGGGGACATGTTCCTGCCTCGATTCTTGGGCATTATGCATGCGCATTCTAGGTCATACTCGTGAGTTCAGGTCGTTGGAGTCCGTCAATTGCCTTGGCGAGATGAAATAAAGTCGGAATAACTGCCAAGGTTAGGGTTTCACCCCTAGCTCAGCAATTCCTTCCTTGTTTTAAGAAAATTTAGAGGAAAGTTTTCATCAAATTACGGGTTTCAGCCCTAATTTGGTATAATTCTCCCCCGTTTGTTGATAGAAAATCGCACAAAATAATCGGCAAAGATTTTGTAATTTAGGCAGGAATTTGCGGGTTTCACTCCTAATCCCGTCCAATTACAAAATTTGGCTCGGAGTTCGGATGTAATGATAGAATAGAAGGAAACAACATAAGATAAGCACGTAAACTTGGTCTCTTGGTTCCTAACTATAGTCTAGGTCTCTAAGACAGCGATCCGGACTAGATCGTGTCTAACCTAATTCCCTATAGTTATGGCTCTGATACCAATCTGTCACACCTCAACCGATGGCGGAATCATCGGGGCGCGGCACTGAGCGAAACAGATTGTTCAGAAGTTTCCACAACAACTATCATACAATTCAGTTATATAACACGTCCCATACCGTGTCCCAAATAATAACAAGTTATCATAGAAATCAACTAAACAATATGGGAACTGTTCCGACAACTCAAATTCTTAATTATTACAGACCGAATTAAATATTGTTTTAAGACTTCTAGACGACTATCCGTAAATCTTACTGACTGCAGGTGCCAGTACAAGATCTACAGATAATTATGGCCCTGGAGCAGGTACGTGGACACTGTCCTAAGGTCACAGGCTCCTAGAAGCTTATTATTGCCTCGCTTCCCTAGCAAGCTAGTAGCTTAAACACCTGTCACATACGTTAAAATAAAAGTCAATACATATAATGTAAAGGTGAGTACACAAGTTTGATATAGCATATAGAGTTCGAATAGTTTACGCATAACCAAGCACGTACACAAGGGAAAACGATGCATGTAAATTATCGACATGGGACCATCGATACCAACGACTTCGAGTTGACTGTCCGAGACAGTTCGCAATACATGATTACCACCGTAATCCATGCAAGTAATTGTCCTTAGCAACCCCCGTGGGAACGGGTGCTGAGTCCAAACTATAGTACTATGTTGCTAAAGCAGGTAGATAGCACTCCACGTGTAAACATAATAAACAGCAATCATTTAGACAAGTAATACATGCAAGTAGGTTAGCGTTCAAATAGTTTGTGTTGTTTGTGAATTTGATAGATTACGTATGTAACACCCAAAAGTGCTGAAAGCAAAAAGGGATCGAGTATACTCACAGTGGTTGATCGTGGATTGAAGGGAGCACTGAGAATAGGTTAGCCTGAATAGTTCGATAACACAACGATGAGTAACGCGGAAAAAGTAAACAATGTACTTGGATCGAGTAGGCCGTTCGATCGGACAGCAGTTCGATCGAGTGGGCTGTTCGATTGGTTTGAAAGTCCGTTCGAACATCCATTCGATCGGCCGGCTGGCTCGATCGGCTGGTTCCTTCAAGTGGATTGTTTCTTCCTTTGATGCGAAGGATGTGTTTGTGTATGATGGTTTGTACTACCTTTCAAGTTGGCCGATCGAACAGCTGTTCGATCGGTTAGCCCAACCGATCGGTTAGCATTGCATTGTTTTCAAATATGTCACTCGATCGGCTGGCATGCTCGATCGGGTGACATTCCAATGTTTCGAAAAGTTTAAGTGTTTTGAAATGTAGTATCTCATGATTCGAGTAGTAATGATTACAATCGAGTGGCGTAGTCGATCGAACAGTACCTCGTCAATACTACACTTCATGAGTTTGTGGGACTAAGTGCTAGTCGATCGGTTAGCCTAGCCGATCGGCTGGCGTAGTCGTTCGGTTGGGCTGTTCGATCGAACAGCCTAGCCGTTCGGCCAGCTTCTCGATTCGGTTAACCTTTCACTTAACACTTGGTTATTCCCGTTAATTGTTGATGTTTTAGAGATATTTTGACTACGAGTTGAACCACAAAGCTGAAGTCCCTACTTAGCCTACTGACTCGAGCAGGAATCACCCCAACTCGGTCGGAGACGGTTTGGAACCCAAGTTTAACGTTTAACCCGGAATCGGTATATCTCTCGGTAGAACCCGAATCTTGCACCATGTGTTTGTTTAGAATGGTTTATAAATCGGTTCAAGCTTCGTTTTCACCGGTTTGAGTGTAAAAGAGTTGAAAGATAGATGAAAACCCATCTTCCAATCCTTTTCCACCGTGAAATGTTAAGATCTTTGGAAGATTTTAGGTTATTTATGTGGAAATCGGTTAGATCTAGCTTATTCATGGTTGAATGAAGTCAAGAACATGAAGTTCTTGATGAACACCAAGAACACCATGATGACATCACTCAAGAACACCTAGATCTTGGTGATTTCATGGATGAAATCCAAGTTTTGAAAGATAGAAAGATGGAGAATCGATTAATGAACAAAAACGTACAAGGATTAGAGCGAAATACTTACCGGTTTGAGAGAAATCTGAGAAATAGCGAGATGAGAAGGCTGGTCGGTCAGAGCTTTTCCAAAAGTGGAAAGTTTGACAAGGACAGCCCTATTTATAGGCTTCCAAAAGAGGAAAGGGTCAGCTGATCGAACAGCATCCCTGATCGAGCAGCTGTCCGATCGAACAGCCTGTTCGATCGGCTAGCCTGTTCGATCAGGTTGCCCTGTTCGATCGGCTTGCCTGGTTTTTGAGTGTTTCGCGACGATTTTTGATATTTCGAGTTCGATGAACGATGATTTGAGAATGATAGAATTCCTAATCAAATTACTTTTAGTCTCAACTACTATATCTAACATACAAGCATCCTTACAACCATTTCGGGTTCGATTTCCATTGAGTTTGATTCACCTTTGAGTCTTGATTGATTTGATTGATTCACCACACATTTTAACATAAAAGTAAACATGCACAAGTAACACATAAGGCACACACACACGTATAAAAAGTACTAAAATCCCCACACTTGAGTTTGATGATTGATTCGATTCACCTTGGTTATTGATTGATTAGCTTTATTGCGTTGTTACTTCCTATCATTCACAGTCGGTCGTTGATTCACAGTTCGATTATCGGTCGATTAGTTTGATTATACAACACTTACTCCAAATAATACGAAAATCAAAATGAAACTAAAATGAAATTAATCTTTATTAATCTTTAATTCCAATAACAGTCAACACTTGACTTTGACTTTGACTTTTGGAAAACACGGGGTGTTACACACCGACAACATGTTAATTCATCAAGAAGACCATGTTCATGATTTTCAACATGGAAGAAACAGTTAAAGATGATTGTTGGTATTTGGATAGTGGTTGTAGTAATCACATGACATGAAACAAAGGCCTGTTCATAAGATGACGATGACGAAACTTTAAAAAAAGGAAGTAAGAACGGGTGATGACAAGAGGTTAGAGGTGTTAGGCAGCGGAGAAGTCATGATTATAATAAGAGGACGAAGTAAAAAGGTACCAAATGCGTTCTACGTGAAAGGTTTTAAACACAATCTTTTGAGTGTGGGGTAACTCATACAAAAAGGATATACAGTCAAGTTCGCAAAGGAACAATGCACAATCAAGGACACAAACAATGAAGTCATGGGTACCATAAGAATGAAAAATAACAAGATGTTTCCACTCAACCCCGAAAGTGATCTAACGTTAGCCATGACCATGACAACGAAGGATGTTTCAATACTCTGGCACAAACGCTTCGGACATGTGAATTTAAATACTTTGGTAGATATGGGAAACAAAGAAGTAGTACTTGGGTTACCGAAAATTTCAAGAGATAATAGCATATATGGAGGGTGTGTATCAGGTACACAAGCAAGGAAAGCTTTTCCGAATAAAACCAAGTGGCATGCAACTAAGCCACTGCAACTTATTCACTCGGATATCTGTGGTCCGATGAGGACAGAATCCATTGGTGGTTGTAGATACTTCATCACTTTTATTGACGATTTTACAATAAAGACTTGGGTTTATTTCCTTAAACTCAAGTTCGAGGCCTTGAATTACTTTAAAGCATTCAAAGCGTTAACTAAAAAGCAATCAGATCATATGATAAAAACGTTAAGGACTGATCGTGGAGGAGAATATTGTGGAAAACTGTTTCAAGATTTCTTGAAGGTGAATGGGATACATCATCAACTCACTAATAGTTAGTCACCCCAACAAAATGGGGTAGCAGAGCGTAAAAACAGAACGCTAATGGAGTTAAGCAGAAGCATGATGAATATAAAGAAGTTGCCAAATAAATATTGGGTAGAAGCAATAGCATGTACCACCTACATTCTAAATCGAACGGTTACTAAGACCAGACCGAATACAACTCCTTTTGAAGCGTGGAATGGAAGAAAACCTAATGTAGAACATTTTAAAGTCTTCGGTAGCGTAGCTTATGTTCATATACCCAAGCAACAGTGGAACAAATTAGATGACAAAACCGAGAAAATGATCTTTGTTGGATATAGTGAAAACATCAAAGGATATAAGCTGTATAATCCACTAAACAATAAGATCACAATAAGCCGAGATGTTATTTTCGATGAAAGTAAAAGATGGGTCATAAATTCAGAGCCAACTGATGTTCCCTACATGATAATAGAGGACAAAGAGGAATATGCAGATCAAAATATCATGAACCAGAAGTCTTCGGATGATCACAACGAACCTGACCCTACACAAAATGAAGATACAACAGGACCTGCAGATGTAAATGCTGAAGCAATTTCTGGATCAGATAATCCTCAACAGCAGACTCAGCATCAGCATAATGACGAGACTTCTTCGACAGATTCTGAAAACGAAGTGATTAATACGAGAAGCATTAATAGTATTTACAGAGACTCAAGGGCTCTAACTGATGCTGAAGTATTACAAAAGTACAATGAAAGCCAGGTGATTAATTTCGTTCTTTATGCTAATGCTGATCCAACCACTTATGAGGAAGCTAGCAAGGATACGAAATGGATCGATGCCATGGACAAGGAAATGGAGTCCATTTATAAAAATCAAACATGGGATCTAGTGGACCCTCCAAGAAACCAAAAGCCCATAGGAGTTAACTGGATCTACAAGACAAAGTATGATGAAAAGGGCAATATAGACAAACATAAAGCAAGATTGGTAGTAAAAGGGTATAAACAAAAGTTCGGAACAGATTATCAAGAAGTATTTCCTCTGGTAATCAGATTTGAGACGGTACGTTTAGTACTGCCTCTCGCGGCTCAAAATGATTGGCATCTTCATCAAATGGATGCAAAAACTACGTTTTTTGAATGGAAAATTAAAGGAACAAGTATATATAGAACAACCACAAGGATACATTAAACAAGGAGAAGAAACAAAGGTATGTCATCTCAAGCGAGCGTTATATGATTTAAAATAGGCACCAAGGGCGTGGTATAGCAGGATAGATACATATTTTATGCAACATGAATTTAAAAAATGCACATATGAACATACCTTATACACTAAGGATGCCAAGGAAGGGAAGTTGGTGATATGTTTATACGTAGACGATTTGATTATAGCTAGCAGTTCTATGAAGCTAATTTCTGACTTCAAGGATGCAATGAAAAGAGAATTCGAGATGACAGATATGGGAAAATTACATTACTTTCTTGGTATGGAAGTACTGTATGAGAATGGTAATATAATTCTATCTCAAAGAAAATATATGAGGAACTTACTTGAAAAATATAGAATGGCTCAATGCAATACAGTCTCAACTCCAATGGAATATGGCCTCAAATTATCTAAGGATGATCTGGAAGAGTTTATAGATGAAGGTGTATATAGAAGTCTTGTAGGTAGTCTAATGTATTTAACAAACACGAGGCCGGATATCATGTTTGCAGTGGGTAAAATAAGTAGATTCATGGAAAGCCCAAAGAGAAGCCACTGGGAAGCTGCTGAACGCATACTGAAATACATTAAAGGCACTCTGGATCAAGGTATCATGTACTCTAAAGGAGGAAAACAAAAGCTCATGGGTTTTAGCGACAGTGATTATGCAGGAAACATAGATGATAGCAAAAGCACATCCAGTTATATTTTTCACCTAGGATCAGGACAGTGGCGGATCTAGGATTCCGACCAAGCGGGAACGTTTTATAAATAGGCGGTAACGAAATCGAAAAAACGTCAAATTTTTCCAAAATTTACACTAAAAACGTCAAAAATTTTCCGACCAAGCGGTAGCGGAGGCTACCCCTTGTTTAGCTATATATCCGCCCTTGGATCAGGACCTATATCCTGGCAATCAAAGAAGCAAAAGGTTGTAGCTCTATCTTCAACGGAAGCAGAATATATGGCCCTAACCTTAGCTGGATGTCAAGCAATATGGTTAAAAAGGATCCTAGATGACCTGCAGGGAAAGAATGATTATCCAATACCTATATACTGTGACAACAAGTCTACCATCTGTCTAGCTAGAGATCCAGTATATCATGGAAAAAGCAAGCACATACGGGTCAAGTATCACTTCATCAGAGATCTAATAAAAAGGGAAGACGTAGCAGTAATTTTCTGTGCAACTAAGGACCAATTGACTGACATAATGACCAAGGCACTGCAACCGAAGGATTTTCTTCGCTTAAAGATTTTACGGCACATGATGCTGCATTGATCTAGTTTACTGAAGGGTGTTAGACAAATATATTTTTAATCATATAAGCTAGATATATTACACGTTATTATTATTATTCTTATTCCTAATAGCTGAATTATGTATCTATGTATATATCATGTACTGCACAATTCAGAAATATCAATTCATTTTATGAACAAGCAAATTCTGTCGAAACCCTAATCATATTCAAGGAAATCCTACACTTTTGTAGGTTAATTTTGTGGGTACGGGTCAAAACCAGGTCACTGGATACGGGTCGAGGATTTGTATCAAACGAGTTGCAGGAATTTTGTTTATATAGTCACATGTTTTTGTGTTTAATTAGATCATGGGTTTGTTTTATTGTTTTATAGGAGTAGTTCTTTTAGTTTTTGCACATTACATGATCGGTCCTTATAAAATGTAGGGTTATGATCAAATACAAAGGCTTCTAAAAATAAGAAGTGTACAAAGACTACTAAAAATAAATCCACTTCAAAAAAAGAAAAAAAAAGATTTCTTGTAGGTTCCAAGGTCTAATTTACCGAGTCAGACTTTGGCCCATTTTTTGGATCTTAAATTGGCGCCATCCGATTTCTGTTCATAGTCTTTAAGTAGTTGAACTTCTTGAACGTTACTAATTAATGGCGGCCTCAGGTCCTTTTGACTTGGGTACTCCTTTCGCAACAACAGTAACTTCCACGCCCACCATAACTATGGTAGCATCGGCTCCTAGAAGTTCGGGACCAAACACGTCGTTACTGTTTGTCATTATTCCCACTTCATCTCCTGGAGAAATCAAGTTTATGGCAAAGAATGTCAGTCTTCTCCAGCGACTAAAAGCCCAGCAGTTAAGAGATGAACAAATCCTCGGTTTGCGAACTAGGCTTTTTAATGAAGAAAGCGAACTAGGCTTTTTAATGAAGAAAGCACGGTAAGTAGTGGTTTAGTTGCTTTGGCAACAACTACTATCTCCACCATCGTCACTCATGTTCCATTATGGAGTTCTTATAATAACAATTTCTTGCAGGGGTATCCATGGCCTTCTCCGGCCATTACTAGCCCTACGCGTAACCTGCAAGCAATAACCATGGAAGAAACTGAGCTTACCAAGCCATATCACCCGATCTCCATGACAGCCAAATCAAAATTTTCGCAGTGGATTGTTCATGCAAAACTACCTCCAAAGCTAAAAATGTCATCCACCGTCAAAAAGTACGATAGCACTACCGATCCGGATGATCATATGTTCAGTTTCGACGGGGCCGCTAGGGTGGAGCAATGGTCAATGCCAACATGGTGCTTCATGTTCGCACTTTGAATAGCAAAGAATCTCACGTGTAAATCCATCCTGTTTGGGGCTATGTTCAAAGTCGACTCCTTGACCGCCATAAGACCCTGTCTCCTGATGGACGAGAACCAGATGGAATTCGTAAACCCTTGCCCCCGTCAGGTACGAACCCGGGATTAAAGCCCCAATTCGTCTCTTCACCCAGATGTCCCTCGGAAATGACTCAAGTGGGAATCGAACTCGTGTCTTCAATAGGAAAAACATGTCGTTTGACCACTAGACCAACATCTCAGGATTATAATGGGTGTTCTAATAACATTATTAATATTTTAAATTTTTAGACTACGGGACAACATCTTATGATTGTAACGGGTGTTTGAGGATTATTAGCTTCTTAGGCTAGAGGGTATGCGGTTCGTCCCCACCCCCGTCGAGGAACGGCGACGCCGGCACACCCCCCCCCCCCCCCCCCCCCCGTCCCCGTCCTCTCCGTCCTGCTCAAGACGTTGGCGACGGTCCAAATTTGGTGGGGCCCCCTTCCTTTTTGACCGTTAAAAATAAAAAAAAAATCTAACTTTTATTTCAAAAGCAACGCAACGGTTATATTTCAAATAAATACTCATTTCACTCCCACTTTTATAAATACTCACCTCTTTTACACCATTTTTCACAACTTTTCACCCACTACAATCTCATATATCTATCACATTTTATAACCCCTCTTCCCTTTTTATAAAGACTCACTAACTTTTATACCATTTTTTACCCACTACCACCCCATCTCTCTCTCAAAAATTACCATGGTTTCACCTTCTTCCATTTCTTCCATTTCTTCGTCTTCTTCGTCTACATGGTATTCATCATCTTCGGAAGAGGATGCAATTATGCATAACATGATTATGAACGCGGCTCAGGTCTTCATGGCGGGTGATGAAGCATCGCCCCAACGGCTAACTAGACGAGCAAAATTAAACCGAGACCAAGAAGGTACTTTATTATTTTTTCCTTATGTTTTATATAGATTTGAAAATGTATTTTATAATTAATTTCATTTATGTTTCGTTTTAAATTTATAGCCGCCCACGATAAACAAGTAGCCGATTATTTTGCCGACGAACCCTTGTACACAGCCGAGATTTTTCGACGTCGGTTCCGCATGAGTCGTCCACTTTTTTTACGTATCGCATGCGACATGGCCCAGTCTGATCCGTTTTTTACACTGCGAAACGACGCTAGGGGGCAAAGGGGTTTCAGTAATTTACAAAAATGTACGTCGGCCATTCGCCAACTGGCATACGGTTACGCACCCGATGCATTAGACGAGTTTATAAGGATGTCTGAAAGAACCGCAAGTCTATGTTTGCACAAGTTTTGCGAATGGGTTGTCAAATTATATAGCAAGAGATACCTGCGGAGACCGAACTCAAACGACGTTCAAAAATTATATCAAGCACACAAACAGAGACATGGTTTCCCAGGAATGCTCGGGAGCATTGATTGCATGCACTGACCGTGGCAGAACTGCCCAGTTGCCTGGCAAGGTCAGTATACGAGGGGAGATCATGGACATCCGACTATTATTCTAGAGGCTGTTGCGTCACAGGATCTCTGGATCTGGCATGTTTTTTTGGTCTACCTGGTTCGCTCAATGACCTCAACATCATATACCAGTTACAAATATTTGACGATGTAGTGGCGGGAACAGGTCCAGACACAAGTTTTACGGTTTCGGGGGTGGAATACAGGCGAGGTTACTACATAGCCGATGGAATATACCCAACGTACTAGACAATCGTTAAAACTATTCCGCACCCGACAGACGAAAAAAGAAAAAAAATTTGCGAAGTATCAAGAGGGTGCGAGAAAAGATATTGAACGGGCTTTTGGTGTTCTACAAAAAAATGGAAAATCATTGAACATCCAGCACGTTCGGCTACACCAAAGAGGTTACGACACATTATGAACGCTTGTATCATCCTTCATAACATGATCATTGAAGACGAAGGTAGAGCGATATGCGAGTACGAGGAAAACGCATCTACTGGAAATTCTGTTCCAGTTAGTGGGGAACAACAAGATTTAAACATGTTCGCTCTACGTAACGAGTACACGCATCATAACCTACAAGCGGACTTGGTGGGGTACATTTGGAACAACGCTCAAAACGAACCAGACGACGACATGGAGGACGAAGACTAGTAGCTTTTTTTTAATATATTAGGATTTTTTTAAGTTTATGTTTTTTTTAAGTTTATTCTTTTTTCAAGTTTATGTTTTTTTTTAATGTATGTTTTTTTTCTTAAGTTTATGTAATGTTTTTAAATGTTAATGAAAATATTTTGTTAATTTATTTGTTAAATGTAAAAAAAGTAGAAGATTAAAAAAATAAAAAAATATAAAAGTGATGGGGTAGGATCATCTAAGACCATCCGCCATACCATCTAGTTTTGTGGGATGTATCATCCTTGTGAGGTCTATGATATGACGCCTACGTGACGAATCATCCTCCAAGTAAGGATCATCACCATACCCGCCTTAATAAAACCAATCCAAACAATTTTCTATTTTCCTAAAAAAAATCAACCACACGTGTAAACTACAGAACTCACGGCCAAACATAGATAAGGAACTTGATGTTCTTCACAAATATAGTTAAACCCACAATGATCAACTCTCTTCAAACGCATTACACTAACCCAGTCTTACTTTCTTCTTCTTCTTATCGAAACAATGTCACCATCAACAATCCTTATCCCAACAAAACCAAACAGTTCAACTTCAATTCCTCCGCAAACCCAAAATTTTCGAACACAAAGCGAAGCAATTTTGCCGTAAACGCATTACCATTTCCAGTAGACCCATGGTCACCCACCATTGATTCACAGAGCATAGCTTCACAACTCTTTGCTGTCTCCTTGTTTCCGTACATTGGGTTTTTGTACTTCATTACTAGATCTAATTCTGCACCCAAGCTTACCCTTTTTGGGTTCTACTTCTTGCTTGCTTTTGTGGGTGCCACCAGTTAAGTTTTAGTTTTCCCCTTTGGTTTGTTGCATGTTGTGGAGGTGTTTTAGGTTTTGATTGGATGCCTGCCAATTGTTTGATGAAATGACTGACTGAATTGTGTTTGACTTGTAGTTTACTGTGAATTGTGTCTTTTTTGGAAATCATGCTATGCATCATTTCTTTTGATTTTACATTCTGTAATATGTCCAAAATCAGTAGTTTAGGAAACTGTGTTATCTTGGTTTTTAGAAGCACAGCGGCGCTGCTGCACTATGATGCGTTTCGACCCAAAAGCTGATGCGTGTTGCTTTATGTATGTGAGGCGTTTGTTATTAAAGAAAGAGTAAATTACAAAAATCGTCCTTTATGTATGTTACTTATTTCAAACTGTGTCCTTTGTATTCAATAATTACAAAAAACGTACTTGATGTTTGCAAACCCTTGCAAGTTATGTCTTGTAGCCCAAACTCAGTTAATTTTTGTGGTTAAATATGATCAAATGGACCCCACATGAGGGTATTTTGGTCATTTTACTCTCATGTGGGGTCCATTTGGTCAGACTTAACCACAAAAATTAACTGAGTTAGGGCTAAAGGACATAACCTACAAGGGTTTGCAAACATCGAGCACGTATTCTGTAATTATTGAAGACAAAGGACACAGTTTGCAATAAGTGACATATATAAAGGACAATTTTTGTAATTTACTCTTAAAGAAAATACTAAAAATTTATTTGAACTTGTTAACTTTAAAACAATAAAGTATAAGATATTCTAATTATCTCTAGTCAGATTTGTTCAAACGATGGTCTAATTTGTTCAAATACTCAAACACAACGGTGAATCAATGTTCATATTTGCAAAACTCAGACCCATTGCAATCGACGGTCTAATTTGTTCAAATACTTGTCAACTGCATAAGGCGCCGCATCAGCTCACGCATAAGATCGCATCACATGCGCGCCATGTAAACGCATCGCGCATGTGATGCGATCTCATTATGTGCTCCTGAATCCCGATGCGTGCATTTTAAAACAAACATGTTATTGTGCCCACAATGGGTTGTTACGATGAACACTGGCATTATTCTAATAAAGTATCCTTACACACTCACACTCCTAATTGTGATACCTTGTTGAGTTGTTGATTGGTTCTGATATTAAAAACATATAATCTGCCTGAGCTATGGTTCAAATCATCTTTCGTTTTTACTTTCAAAGTACATTTGTTGTTCAATCAAATACACTTGATCTAACTATGTTTCTCTGTGATGGTGTTTTTTTTGCGTCTTTTCATCGCATGCAGTCCCAGCAGGAATATACGGTAATATCCTCTTGCCCAGCTTCAATTTTGTTTCCCAATTGAACGGTTAAACTCTTTGCTAGAAATGCGATACCCATAGGGAAAAAAATGGTTGCAAGTCAATCTCGATACAATATTTTTCAAACCAGTTTGCATTTTCGACTTGACCCTTGATCACATAATTTTCCAATGTGTAAGGTAATACAAATTTGCAGTCTTTATATTAAAGAAGTAATCCAACACTTATGTTAGTCAATCTTGATGCATATATTAAATTGGATCATGGTTTTAAAAAACGGTTGAGGCGTGCGCCTCGAGGTGCGCCTCAGGGGGTTTATACTGTATGTGCGCCTCCGAGGGGCTGAGGCGCTAAGAAGGCTGCGCCTTAGGGGTTTTTGATGTTTTTGAGTTTTTGTGTCAATTTCAAGCAATTTATGTCTTTTTTATGTGTGTTTTTTATTATTTTGATGAATTTGATGATGAATTTAGTTAGTATTACTATTTTTATAAGATATATAATATTTTGTATTTATTTTTTAACTCCACCTCAGGCTTACGCCTCGAGGCTTATGCCTCGTGAGGCGAAGGGAAAACGCCTCGAAATTCGTTTCCGTTTTTTTAAACCTTGATAAGGATTTATATTCACATTATTGTTTATTTATAAAAAAAGACTTAGAAAATGAATATTGTTTTTGTTTTTGTTTTGAATGTGTGTAAAAATTCTGAGTCTTTTGGAACAGCTAAGGTGCAGTATGGAACTTCCTTATCAAATGTGGATTGGTTACATGGTGGTGCGGAATCGCTTCTCACTTTGACCAACTTGTTTATCGTTATCGGCCTAAGACAAGCTCTTAGGAAAGTCAACGGTGCAAAAGAGGTACCAGATGACAACAGTCCATCAACTTAAACATATCAGTCTCTCATGGAATTTGTTGTATGTATTAGATGATACCGATATTAATATACATGTTTACCATGAGTTTCTATTTGGACATATTATACTCAGTATCTTACAATCATTCTACCTTTACAATATGCACAAAGTGTTTCGTGTTGAACTTGCTTAGACAGGCTCGTGGCTCGCAAACTAAAGCTCTGGGCATGGCTATTACGAGCTCAAGTTGCAACTAAGTTCGTCCAATAGAGACAATTAAAATCAACTAATGAAGGTTGTCGAACCGATGCTTGCTCATGGTTGTTGACTCGTAGAGGCGTGAGGACTCTGGGCCGATTAAGCAAGACAATTAAAATCAACTAATGGTTTAACCACTCTTATCATGTGTTATCAGTTTTGGTTTTACATATTACATATAAAAAACACTATGAAGTCGAGTGAAACCAGTTTCTTCTACGTGCGTCCGCTCTATGAATGACAAACTGACAACTCTGTTTTTTTAATAAAAACAAGTGCGGTCCATATCTTTTTAGTTGCATGTGGGTGGATCAAGCGGCGGGTTCAAGTCGATCAATTTCTTATAGTTTGCCCTTGTCCCGTTATAGAGTAGTTAAATTGAATGTAGAACCAAAACGTAAGAAAGGATGAGCATTCAATATTTAAAAAACTATTTACATAAAAGATAATGAGTTTACTTTTAGGAAAAATCACTAAAATAGCCATGTTGAGTAGATAAAATATAAAAATAGCCATGAAAAATGTTAAATTACCGCTTAACTAGAGACAAACAAGTCTCCTTTTGGCGCAGGAAAAATGGTGGCAATGAGAGAATGGCGTAGGACGTGAAGGGTTTGGCGCATAAGATGAAAGGTTGGTGCAGGAGCATAAATGCATATTAAAAGTGGTTCAGGAGAGTAATGTGTTAAAGTCAAAAAAGTCAAAGCTACTTCCGTAGGTCAACGGGGCCATTTGGTGATTTTCCTTTTCATTTTATTTTGTTATGCAATTCAAAATTAAAATTCCAAGACGGAAATTTGGCATGATAATGAGGAATGTCAAATATGCAAGAAAGATGGTAAGATGCTGTCGCCACTCAAAACTAGCATCAAGGAAGGAAGAGAATGGAAACCAAGAATGTCAAATATGCCAAGCTTTTTAAATATTCTGCATATGCTTAGTCGCTTAGATATGCTTTTTAATTGCTAATAAGGTCGAATATAGTAATGGTTCTTTGTGTCATTTTGGGAGTTTTTGTGCTCACATGTAGGAGATAATAGGGCATGATGTGGAAGACAACATGATCAAATCATATCCAGTGGCGGACCCAGGATTTTTGGACAATGGGGTCCCATTTTTCCGGCGTTCAAATTTTTTTGATCGGTCGTTGTTCGGGTCGGGTCGGGAAACATAATAGAAAACAATATCATAACTAAATTACAAGTTTCATTTACTACACATTCAGCTAAATATAGGTGAGAAAAATTGAAATAGGAAAAAAATAGAGTGATTAGTTTAAAATCAGGTTTAAGGAAAAAAAAAAAAACACAAAAAAAAACAAGCAGGTATTGAACCCAAGACCTTTTGTGTGTAAACAAGGGGTTTTACCACTGCACTAGGCTCACTTTCATTGTTATGGGGTCCAACTAAATTATTTTATGGGGTCCATAGAAAATTTTATATACCGCTTCTACTACTTTTTTAAAAAAGATTGGGGTCCGGGGACCCCATTTCGCTTAACGTGGGTCCGCCCCTGATCATATCTTTTTGGGAGATGTGAGGATAATTATAAACAGGGCCGGCTCAACATTTTTCGGAGCCTAAAGCGAACGATGAAATAGAGGCCTTTTGTTAATGTAAGTTTTTTTTGGAGTGTAGATTTTTTTTTTTGTTTTTCTTTTGACAATAGCACTTCTTAAAATAACATATCAATACAAAAGAAATTGTTATTTTCTATATTTTGTTTAACATATCATTCTTGTTTCAATAATAACCGTTAATATCGAAATTGTTTCAGTAATAACCGTTCATATCTAAATTGAATAACTTAAGACATACTATTTCTTTCACTCTATTTTTATCAATATACACACACACATAAACTTGTAGTTTGAGACCAAAATATATATTTCATTAAATAAAAGTTTCTTCAATATAAATATAACTAGATAAATTAGAGCAGAAAATTGAAATTTATATAAGTTGTTAAATAAACTATAAAAAAATCAAAATGAAAAAGTATTACATTAGGTCATTAATGAATACTTCAAAAAAACAAAAAGGTAAATTCGGTAAATTATGTGATTATTTTTAAAGGTAAAAAAGTAAATATCAAATAATTCACCTTTTTTATTGTGTGAATGACTGGTTCGCCTTCTCTAACAAAACCTTTGAAAAAAACAGAGGAGCTCACACAATTATGATTTATGAATTAATCTATCTTTTCTGTTATTTTCCCGCTTCTCTTTCTATGAGCATATACTACAAAAATCAAAGAGTTTTAGTAGTGAAAAACAACAATGGCTGCCACTTAAAATTGGGGGCCTTAAAATTATGGGGCCTAAAGCCCTAACTTTATTTGACTTATGCTAGAGTCGGCCCTGATTGTAAAGAAAACGTGATCAAATCATATCTCTTTGGGGAGATAAATACAATAAATCTTTACTAATATATTTTATTAAATTAGGTTAGAAACTCGTGTATTGTATAGAGTTGGATCAATGAAATAATGGTTATTAATAAACGGTGAAAAATAAAGAAAATAGTTTAGCAAAGAAATCAAATAAATTAAATATTCATAAAGTAAATATTAATAAAGAAAATAATACATAGTTGAGAAACATTAAGCGTAAAGAATTTAATTCAGTTATTTATTAGAATCTTGAGCATACATAATTGTGACAGGTAGCGTAGCCAGTTACTTACATATATAGCTTAGTATTAAATATGAGTAAAAATTTATATTATAAAATAACAATCAAAGTATATTTATTCCCTTTTTAGACTACTTTTATTCAACTTTTAACCGTTTGACCCGTTAGAGATCGAACATAACTCAAATCGACTCGTTCATAACAAAATAGGTTGAAGTTGTCACATCTACAAAACATATATAAAACATATGCAAAGAGCTAAAATAAATCTTGATATAAATCGAAATTTGAATAACAAAAAATATTTTACTTGAATACTTTTGGCTATAATGATATGACAAAATTACATGGGATTCAAGAAATCATAACAAATATTAAATCTTTAAATATGTGAATATATGATTGAATGATCTTTTAAATTGGATCTTAGATGGCTATAAAATCGTTTAAGTTTAAAAATTTATAAAAGAGTAAACATCAAATTTACCCCCTGAGGTTTACAAGCGGAATGGCCAATGAACCATATCTTTTACCCTGCAAGTCATTGTTTTGTTTAACTCATTCTTAGATATTCATAGCAAATACTTAGATATTCAACACATTGTAAGCGTTGAATTTATAGTTTAAGATCATCAAAAATTTCATAAAATTCACAATTTACTTATTCTATATAATATAATATAATATAATGCTACTCCTGATACAAATGCCCTCCAGGTCCAACTTGCAAGTCTACGAGTGGCAAATCCACAATGGGCTTATCAAAGACCGTGGCAACCAGATGAACGATCATCTGTGTGAGGGTCAAATTTTAACCCTCAATTCAACTACAAACACAAAACAATGTTTAAAAGCAGTATCATAATTAACAGGGCACGATGTAATCTTTAAAACCAGCTTTATCCTTATATTAGCTTGATGTTTAAAAACAACTTGACATTTAAAACTTAACAAAAATAATGTTTAAAACCATGTTACACATGTTCATAATCTCAGGGGGTAAAATTGCAGTTTACTCTTTATAAAATAATTGAACAATCTAATTGATAAAAAATTGAATTAAAAAAAACCTCTTTAGGTAAAAACTGAAACGATTAATTAACCTACATTTGACGCTAATATACTCATTCATGATTAATAATCAGAGATCCATATAAAAAACACCTACATTTGAGGCTAATCTACTCATGATCTAAGGGCTCCAAATACAATAAAACATCTACATTTGATACTTATGGGTCGAATTATCAACTTCCATCTTAATTTCGACCATGGTTTGTGATTAAAAGTTCTGCCGACTTGTCATTCATCCCAAAGGTCGTGGTCGTGCACTTATTGGTAGTGGAGCATCTTCAAGTTTCCAAATTTTCCCTTTAAATTGCCTTTTTTTATTTTCTTGCTATTATTTATAAGAAATGATATGTGGTCCATAGAAAAGAGTATGGAAACATGAGTTGTCTTGAAAGAGACTCATTGTTTTTAGTATGATCTCGTGAAAGATAAGACAGATTAATGTACAATAAGCAATCACCATAATCATAAAGACGACACGACAAAGTGTCCCTCATAACTTTGATTGCGTTACGAATGTTGAGTCATATCTTTAATCACAAGATCGAGACCATTTTTAACATATATTGTAGGTTAAGTTAATAACGGATTTAGCTTTCCATATGTAAATATATCATATACATTAAAACATGAATATATTATATGTTCTCTTCCAACACATATCCCATATCATATTAACTAACTTTTTTCTATTCTCTTCTTTTTCTTCATACCTACTTTTGATATGACTCTTCATGCAATATACTTTGTTCACATGAAACATAAATAATTGATAAAACTATGCTACTCATGCTTATATGTGGATTGATGATTTGTGGGTAGATATGCTTTTACTAGAATAAATCTTATCTTTTTGTTGGTGATTTATAATCCTAGGAGGATCCATTTATACAACTAAATGACAAATACCAAAGATATGTATGACCCCACAAAACTAGATTATTTTCGTTCATGCTGGCAACAATCCATATTTTGTTGGCTTATAAAAGGGGTACTTGGCCAATAAGGTTTATCAAGTTCTCAACACCAATGGGATAAAGAGAAAATCTAAAAAGACAATTTTCGAGGCCTTGATTGCTCGTTCTCCCTCAAGGGCTTCTGGCACTGCCTCTATATGTAATACTCATGTAAGAGCATGTAGCCAGAGCCTTGAGCAGAACGAAAATTCAATGTCTTGATGTTACACAATCTTAGCAAGTCAAAATCGATATATCGGGTTCAAAAAATTGGTATGGTATTATCTCTTACTTCTCTCAAGAACTTCTAGCAGCTTTTATGTAAGTTGAAAGGTAGATTGTTAATTGTTATCTTAAGTTCAAAAGGTGTTTTGACCTAGTAAAATAGCAAACATACTATAACAATTGTTTCGAACTGAATAATTGGCTACAACTACAAGCACAATGAAACGAAAATATACAAACATGCAAGACCTTACTTACATGAGACTATATACAAACATTGAATCGCAATACTTTTATTTTCTCTAAACTGGCTTATAGTTTTATCTGTTTTTATTAGGGTAAAGACGTAAACAGTGGCGAAGCTTGACAATGAAGACTAGTGGCGAAGCTTGACCCGAATGGGGGGGGGGGGGTCGAAAACGTATATACCAAAAAATTTCTATAGAATCGGAGGGTCGAAACGTATATACCCAAGAATTTATATACGAAAACTACATATATAACACTACTGAGCGAAAAGTTCGGGGGTCGCCCCCTACTTCGCCACTGATGAAGACGGGGGGTCGAAAACGTATATACTCAAAAATTTCTATACGAAAACTACATATATAACACTACTGAGCGAAAAGTTCGGGGGTCGCCCCCTACTTCGCCACTGATGAAGACGGGGGGTCGAAAACGTATATACTCAAAAATTTCTATACGAAAACTACATATATAACACTACTGAGCGAAAAGTTCGGAGGGTCGGGCGCTCCCCCCCCCCCCCCCCCCCCCCCCCGCGCGGGCCCCTGGACATAAATATGATAAATTCTGTCGAACGATACATGGTATCTTGTCTATTTAACTTTTGTTTCTGTCACTTATATTATTATACAAAGATGGCATTCATAATATATATATATACACACATAAGTTTGTGTGTATTAAGATGAATATTTAATGCATGAAAAAAAAAATGCATGAACACTTTTAAGTTGTGAACTACTACATACACTTAGGGGAGGAGGGGTGGTTCACTAGTGATAGATTTTATCACTCCCATTGTCCAATAAAATCATGCCATGTCATCAACCAAATTTCTATCACTAGTGATAGAAATTTATACATAGTGTTACAAATGTGATATTTGAAACGCCACTTTTACTTTATACTTATACTAGTGTTAGACCGCGTGTGAAATGAAACTAAAAAAAAAAAAAAAAACATATTGAATACAACTTTTATATGGTTCTCATTTACGTAAAAAAATTGTGGTAGGATAAACTTGGACGATAATTAAATTTCCTGACAGAAAACTAAGTAATATTGTTTTAAACGGGTTGCCATTTCCAGTAGATCCATGGTCAATTGGTCACCCACCATTGATTCACAGAGCATAACTTCACAAGTCTTTGCGGTCTCGTTGTTTCCGTACATTAATTGGGTTTTTGTACTTCATTACCAGATCCAATTCTGCACCGAAGCTTACCCTTTTCGGGTTCTACTTCTTGCTTGCTTTTGTGAGAGCTATTAGTTAAGATATCCCCTTTAGTCTACTGTTCATATTTTAGATTTTGCTTGGGCCTGCCAAGTTTCTGTTAAAATGCCTATGTGAATTGTGCAAAACTTTTGTTCTTACTGATCTTAATATTTTGTTTAAACTGTGATGTTTGTGAAAATGCATCTTATTTGGAAACAATGCCATGGATCACTCTTTTGATTTTACTTTCCATAACATGTTCTTGTGTTTTGCCCCAATGGGTTTTTATGATGAATTTTTGCATGGCACTATTGAAAGAGTCCTCACGAAGTCACACAGTGCTAACTCTGAAACCTTGTTGCCTTGTTATGATATTAAAAATAAAAATAGGGGTGTAAACGAGCCAACCATTCGTAAGTTACTCAAGATCGACTTGTTGAAAGCTCGGATTTGGCCGAGCTTAAATGATCTTGAGCCTAAAATAAACTTGTTTAGAAAACAAAGTTTGAGCTTGATCGAGCTTCACTTATTAAGCTCGAATTGTCTTGTAAGCCTAAACAAGCCAATTATTTATATAACTTATTTAATGTGTTAAATATTTGGGGAAGGTTCAAATGAAAACCACTAGTTAACGCGAAAACTCAAAAACTAACTAAAAAGCCTAAAAGACATACCAATTTTTTTTTTTTTTTGCATACCAATTTTCGCTATTTTAGGTATATAAAAAAACTATTTTTCAAAAAAAAAATTATAGTGCACATGTGTAATATAGTACACATGTGTATGTGTACTACACATGTGCACTACAATTTTTTTTTTGATAAAAAAGTTTTTTTATATACAAAAACTAACGATTTTTAATAAAAATTTGAAAAAAAAAATCTTTTGTGTGTTTTTAGGCTTTTTTTTAGTTAGTTTTCGAGTTTTCGCATTAAAAGTGGTTTTCATTTGAACCATCCCCTTAAATATTTATCTATATAAATATTCTTACATATAATTATGATATACTAAATAATTTATTATATATAAAAATTATAATTAAAATATAATTCTTTAATGTGTATACATTAAGTAATAAATAAATGATAAATGAGTCAAGCCGAAGCTTGAAAAATCAATGACGAGCTGCACTTTAGAAATATAGCTTGAACTATCATAAGTTAAACGAGCCGAGTTTGAGCCTAGTCAAGTTTGGACTGTGATCAACTTGTTTACACCTCTAGAAAGTTACAATTGTTTTTTTTTTAATTTAATAGATGTATTTTCCTTCTTCTACGGCTCAAATCAACCATACCCATGAATGACCCATCCCATTAACTTCGATGTACACTTTTTTCAAACTTAGGTTGGAATTTGGTTAAGATTAATGCTTTCTTTCCATTTTTGGTAATGTTTTGTCACTTGTCATTATAACATTTTTTAAATGAAAAGAAATCAACTAGTTACTTGTAAATTCAAAATTTAAAGTTCTTTCAATTGATAATCAACTTTTTTAGTTCATTTTAAACTCTTGTTAATAAGATATTTTTTAATTTTTATCTGTTAAATTATTTTTCTCTCTAATTTCAATTAATTTCTTAAAGCTTTGATTCTTTGTAGATGTTCTTTTATTCTTCATCTTTATATCTTCAAGTCTTCATCAACATATGTCTTTGATTTTTCACCTTTGATTATAGCAATGTGTAGCACTTGGTGAATGTAGTATTTGATGAATACTACACTTAATAATTTGTTAAGCTTGTTCATTCTCGCAATTGATCAATAGTTGACTAATTCAATATTAATCAATGTTGATGGATCAGTGGGACTACCCGAACTCGAATTCTTAAGTTGCTGTGCTTCCTATGACATTGATGATTCAGCCCTCAGGCAAAGTTGGTGCTGGAATGTCAGGTGCCAACTGCCAAGCATAGTGACCTGATTTGATAATTTTAGAAACACTTGTGTTAGATGAATTCAGACTGACCTTTGTTTTGCTTAGCCATTTGTATCCTTTGAGTTGGCTAATAAATGATCAGCGAACCATGTGATTTTCACCTAGATCACTAAGTTTTGGTTATCGAAGGTTAATCAACGAGATGAAAGTAACTACGTAAAGAAGTAATCTGATACGGATTCGTACAAGCGGAAAGCTAGATACCCTAGCCTTAGAACCTCCCTTTGATCGACAAAGAAGAGAACCGGTCAAGAAAACCCTTGGCCGAAAATTATGGAGTAAAAACTCAAAAGATTTAATTTCCAACTTAACTATCCAGCCATATTATTCATTCGTTTAAATAACCCAAACAAAGTCTAAAAATAAAACCAACCAAAAATAAAATAAAGAAGTACCAAAAATAAATAAAGGAAATAACAAAAAGAACAAGATGGTCTTTGTTCTCGGCTGGATAGGAACTCACAGATAGGCTCGGCCCATTAGCCACTATTTGTATCCGATGCAAGACTTGGGCCGGGTTGATGTTGAGACGATTGGGCCGGATCCGTATCATCCTCCCCCTCTAAAAAACGACTCGCCCTCGAGTCTAGCAAATCCTCGCCTTCGTAGGGAGACAAATCCGCAACATTAAAAGTGGCCGAGACGTTGTAGTGACCCGGTAAGTCAATTTTGTATGCGTTGTCATTTATACGCTTCAAAACGCGAAAAGGACCGTCGGCCCTTGGGTGCAACTTACCAAAGCGCCCTGGTGGAAACCGCTCTTTTCTCAAAAAAATCCACACGAGATCGCCCTCTTTGAAAACAACTTTTTTTCGGTGCTCGTTTGCTCTCGACTGGTATTGAAAATTGTGTTTTATAATTTGATCACGAACTTGCTCATGGAGTGCCTTGATCTGATCGGCCTGTTCTTTTCCCTCGACACTAAAACTTTCCGTTTCCGGGAAAGGTGCGAGGTCCAAAGGCGTAAACGGTTGCCTACCATACACAATAAAAAACGGGCTTCTACCAGTTGTTTGATTGTTTGAGCGGTTATACGCAAACTCCGCTTGTGGTAGAACAAGGTCCCATTGTTTCGGGTGATCACCAACTAAACTCCTCAATAAATTACCCAAAGAACGATTTGTTACCTCCGTTTGGCCGTCCGTCTGTGGATGATGAGATGTAGTGAATTGTAACTTGGCACCCAAACGCTTCCATAACGTACGCCAAAAATGACTTACGAACTTTACGTCCCTGTCCGAAGTAATTGTTTTTGGAACCCCGTGCAAACGGACGATCTCATTAAAATATAATTTCGCCACCTGAGACGCATCGAATGTTTTAACACAAGGTAGGAAATGTGCCATTTTGGAGAACCGATCTACGACGACCATAATGGAATCTTTTTTTCGTTGTGTCGACGGTAAACCCAAAACAAAATCCAAACTAACATCCTCCCATGGGCGTTGTGGAACCGGTAACGGAGTGTAAAGGCCCTGGTTGGTCCGGCGCGTTTTTGCGATATGACATATACGGCATCGTTTTAGCACCGTAGAAACTGTTTTTGTCAATTTCGGCCAGTAAAAACGTTCTTTAACTAGAGCCACGGTTTTGTCTCTTCCGAAATGGCCGGCTAACGCCCCCTGATGATATTCCAAAACAATAGCTTCGCGAAACGACGATAAGGGAACACAAAGACGAGAACCCTTGTATAATAACCCATTTTGACGAACGAAACTTTTGTAAGGGCCGTTGGTCGTTAGGTTCCACAGGTCGTGGAAGTCGGGATCGTCGGGGTATAACACCGAAAACGTGTCAAAGCCACGAACATCAAAGCGAGCCGTGGTAACCAAAGCCGGACGTCGACTCAAAGCGTCCGCCACTGAATTGGCGGAACCGGCCTTATGACGAATAACGAAGTGAAAATCCTGAAGTGTCTCAACCCATTTTGCATGTCTTGGGTTTAACTTCGCCTGCCCCTGAATGAATTTTAAAGCCTGGTGATCCGAAAAAAGAACGAACTCGTTTGGTAATAGGTAGTGACGCCAGTATTCCAGACTTCGAACGATAGCATAAAATTCTTTGTCATACGTACTGTAACGCTTCCTGGTGTCACTAAATTTCTCACTAAAAAACGCGATCGGTCGGTTGTTTTGCGATAAGACGCCCCCAATGCCCAGACCCGAAGCATCACATTCAACCTGAAAAACTTTGTTGAAATCTGGTAGTGCGAGAACGGGGGCCTGTGTAACCGCGGATTTAAGTGTTTCGAAAGCAAGCTGGGCAGCCTGAGTCCATGTTAACTTGGAACTTTTCAAACATTCCGTAATAGGGGCCACTATCGAACTAAAATTGCGTATGAAGCGTCGGTAAAAAGAGGCTAGCCCATGAAAACTCCTTATGTCATGTAGTGACTTAGGAGTGGGCCAAGTTGTGATCGCAGTAACTTTCGACTCGTCCATTCGTAAACCGTCACCCGAAATAAAAAACCCCAAAAAGATGACTTCGTTTTGCAAAAACTGGCACTTTTCTTTGTTTGCAAAAAGTTTTTGTGTGCGCAGAACATCAAAAATACTGCGGAGGTGGTCGAGGTGTTGTTCGATGTCGTCACTGTAAACAAGAATATCATCAAAATAAACCACAACACACTTACCAATAAACGGTTTAAAAATATGATTCATAAGCCGCATGAATGTGCTCGGTGCGTTCGATAAACCGAACGGCATTACCATCCACTCGTATAGTCCGTCACGCGTTTTAAAAGCTGTTTTCCATTCGTCACCTACTCGCATTCTGATTTGGTGGTAACCGCTTCGCAAATCAATTTTAGAAAAAATGCTAGCACCATGTAGGTGATCGAGTAAATCGTCAAATCTCGGAATAGGAAAACGATACTTAACGGTAATTTTATTACCGCGCGGCTGTCGACACACATACGGAAAGTCCCATTAGGTTTCGGTACTAACAGGGCGGGGACGGCACACGGACTCATACTTTCGCGAATCAAGCCTTTTTCCAACAACTCCTTTACTTGGCGGTTTAATTCGGTAAATTCTGTTGGGTTCATACGATAAGCCGGTTTGTTCGGGATGCTCGCCCCCGGAATAAAATCAATGCAATGTTGGATATCGCGTATTAAAGGAAGACCTGCTGGAATGTCGTCCGGGAAAACATCATGGTACTCGGCAATAAGTTGCTGAACCTGTGGCGGAATAAGGGAGACACTGAGGTTTGGTTCTGTGAGCAACAACCCGTAGATGACTTGTGGGGGATCGGATTTTAGGAGAGTGGTGAAAACGGACTTAGAGACCACCGGTTTTCCGGGCTCTTTCCGGGGGTCGGAAGGTGCCAAAGTAATATTGATCCCGTCTTTTTTAAAGGAATACGTGTTCCTAAACCCATCATGCTTCGCTCTACGATCATACTGCCACGGCCTTCCGAGTAAGATATGGCACGCATCCATTGGTAAAACTTCACACCAGACTTCATCAGCGTATTTGTCTCCTATCGAAAACTGAACGAGACAACGGTGTGTGACATTAAGAAGATTCCCTTTTTTTTAACCATGTGAGCTGGTAAGGTTCGGGGTGGTTGTGCAATGGTAAGTTTAGTTTCTCGACCATGGTAGTGGAGACGATGTTCTCGCAACTTCCGCCATCTATAATAACGTTACACACCTTGCCCTTTGTGGTGCATTTGGTCCGAAAAATGGTGTTTCGCAGCCACGAGGTGTCATCAGAGGACTCGGCAACTGTGGTATTCAAAACTCGTTGGATGACTAAAGCCTCCCCGGTGTCGGGAAAAATAATCTGAGGATCGCGGTCTTGTTGGTCCTCGGGTTCGGAGTCGTAGACCGGTTTCGGGTCGTCAATCAGGGCCACGACTTGTTTGTTGGGGCATTCTCTTTTTAAGTGGCCCAGCCCATGACACTTGTAACAACGTTGGGCTGGTTGGACGGCTGAAGATGGGAGTACGGGCTGGTTTTGGGGCTGCGGTTTTGTGGGCTCAGATTTTAATGGGGTTGTGGAAGCAGGTGGTGGGCGAGTAGGGGTAAATCGGGTTGATGACTTTCCCTTTACGGCTAGTTGTTTCTCGACCCGCTGTGCCAACATGCAAACATCCGAGAATGACCAATACTGCTGAAGACTAACAACATCGGCGATGTCGGTTCGAATAGCACCCAAAAAACGAGCAATAACCTGCTCTTCCTCCTCATCAACGCCACAGCGTAACCTGTGTTGTTCAAACGATGCAATGAAATCCTCAACAGAAGAGGACCCTTGCTTCAAGTTGTGATAATCCATAAAAGAATCTTGTTTATGATTAACGGGTAAAAATTTTGCGCGAAGTAAACGACGCATTTTGGACCATGTTTCGACTTTGGACTTACCCTCCCGAGCACGTTGTCGTTTAAGATTTTCCCACCATAACGAGGCATAACGACGTAAACGAATAGCAACGACTTTAACCTTCAGCTGTTCGGGTATATCTCGTAAATCAAAAACCCGCTCCACGGTTTGGAGCCAATCAAGAAAATCATCTGGTTGTAAACGACCCTCGAATTCTGGGATTTCAGTCCGAAGGCCTAGAGCACGTAACGGGTCAAACGGCTGTCTCTGTGTAGGAGATGCGGGTTGGCGGTGTTGACGAGCGAAAACATTGTGAAAATCCGCATCTCGGTCGTGATCATCCCAGATCACGGACTCCGTAACGGTGCGATCCTCCTCTTGTTGGAGATACTGATTTTCGAGTTCCAGATCACGAATCCGGTCATTCAAACGTTCAATCTCGATGTCTCTAGGATCACGCTGATCAGGACCGCTGCCTCCGGCGGCGAATCTGCGGGGAATCTGTCGACGATCTCTCCTGTAATCAGACATCCTGCGAACCTGAAGCTGCTGATACCACTTGATACGGATTCGTACAAGCGGAAAGCTAGATACCCTAGCCTTAGAACCTCCCTTTGATCGACAAAGAAGAGAACCGGTCAAGAAAACCCTTGGCCGAAAATTATGGAGTAAAAACTCAAAAGATTTAATTTCCAACTTAACTATCCAGCCATATTATTCATTCGTTTAAATAACCCAAACAAAGTCTAAAAATAAAACCAACCAAAAATAAAATAAAGAAGTACCAAAAATAAATAAAGGAAATAACAAAAAGAACAAGATGGTCTTTGTTCTCGGCTGGATAGGAACTCACAGATAGGCTCGGCCCATTAGCCACTATTTGTATCCGATGCAAGACTTGGGCCGGGTTGATGTTGAGACGATTGGGCCGGATCCGTATCATAATCATCTAAGAAAAGTTGATATGACCTATTTGATTATTTTCCAATTCTGTCATGGATTCGCATTATACAAGCTACAAAATGAAAAGAGAAAGTCCTAAAGAACTTATACAAATAACATTTAAAACCTCATTAACACTGAAAATATAGATAACTAAAAGCAACTAACGAAGGTTGTCGAACCGATGTTTGCCCATGGGTGTTAACTGGTAGCGACATGTGGATCTTGGCCGATTAAGCAAGAGAGAGTTCAGATTTCAATGTTTTTTCGACCGGATGGACAGGCGTATAGGAAGAATAATGGCAAAAGGAATCAAAGCTTGTAAAGTTTTGTTTCTATTTAAAAAGAAATCCATACTTATGCTTAATGGAAAAAACAACAAAAACACTTCAAGTATGGTTCAATCCCCTCATGTTTGATGGAATGAACATGGTTTAACCAGTAAATCCCACCAATAGCAAAGCAAATGTAGGGTCTAATGAGGGTAAGATGTAGACAGCCTTAGCTCTACCCTGTAGGAACAGAGAGACTGCTTCAGTGAGACCAACAACTAATATTTGGTGGGGCTATGCCTATCATCCGAAAAAGTATAGGGTTAATCTAATCTTGGTAATACATATTACATATAAAAAACATTGTGGAGTCAAGTGACCCTAGTTTCTTCTATCTAAAGATGTATTACGGAGTCCTTTTTAAAAAAGAGAAATGAAAGAAAGTGAAGGAAGGTAAAAATATCTTTGTAATCCTGGGTATTTTTTAGTGGAAAGAAGTGGAAATAAATGGGGAGAGAAAAGACGCGAAGATAGACGATTATTTTCTATCTTTCAAATCGGAGATAGAGAAAGACTATTTGAAATTTGATAAATTACGCCCTACTTAATAAACGAATAATCTTAAAGGGTATAGTTGCAAAATTGTATTTTTTTTTCTTTTTTGCAACTTGTGAACATATAATTCTTTTTATTTTTATTTATTTACTAGGTTATAGTCCCGTGTATTACACGGGTTGAATAAACGAATTTTATATACTAAATAATATGAAAATATATCTTTAAAAATCTCTTTTATTGCATGGTTTATACAAATGTAATTTTATATATTAAATATTAAAAATCTATATCTATAAGAACCATACGTATTGTACCAGTTGAATAAATGTAATTTTATATACCAAATAAAAAAAATCGTATCTTTATAACCATATCTATTACACGGGTTGAATAAATATTATTTTATATACCAAATAATAAGAAAATTATATTTAAAAAAACTAATGGATATACTCGGTACGCCATAGATATGGTGATTACGGAGATGATTATTGAAAAGAAGATACAATGGTCAAACATGTTATTCAAGAAACAAATAAGCAGCTATTTGAGTGATAAAAAATAAATTATATTTAAAAACCCGTAATAAATATAATATTATAATGAGAAGTATACATTTAATTTAAACTAAATAATATTTAGTAGGAGAGTTATCTATAATTAATTAAAATACATTAAACTAAATAATAATTATCTATTGGAGATTAAACTAAATAAAATTTAGTAGGAGGTTATCTATAATTAATTAGAAGAGATTAAAATAAATAATATAAATATAAATTATATTTAAAAAAAACCGTAATAAATATATGGCATTCCCTATATGATGACAAGTGTCCATAAAATGGTTTCTTTTATTATATAGTATAGATAGATTTTTCACCAAAACGCACCGTGCATAAACGGTTTTGACGAAGACATGTGTTAATCGACGAAATTCTAGTAGCGTGGGCGTATATACCAGCTTTTAAATGTTTCAAGAAAACCATTTTCAACGTGAGTTTTGACAAGTTTTAAGTTTTGGTTTTTTAAATTTATGTTTTACCTTCTACTAATGCCATATAGTGTCTGAGCTTACAATAATAATTAATTTTCGTCAATAAAACATACTAAACACATATAATTTAAACACTTATCATGTACGTAGTATCAATTTGCAAAATACCAAACCACTATTGATAATAAAAATTTGTATTAGATTAGATTTTAGATTTGATTAAATATTATTAATAATAAAAATTTGTATTAATTTAGATTAAATATTATTATTTTTAGTATTATTAATAATTTTAATCAATTAAATGAGAGCATGACAAGTGTTCCAAAACAGGTTTCTTTTATTATATAGTATAGATTTGCTTCAAACTCGAGAATACAAAATTATATTATTCTTTTCTCTTCCCTCGTTTTCTTTTCTCTCCTTAATTTATTTCCCTTCTTTTCTTTCACGTATTAAACTCAGAAACAAGCATAAGTCTACCTGTGAATTACGACTGAATTGTGTTCAGAAACAAGCATAAGTCTACTTGTGAATTACGACTGAATTGTGTTCGTTTGATTGTCAACGGCCGTTCGTCTTAGTTGCACATGGGCAAAACAAGAGGCGGGTAGGTTGAACTAGGGGTGTGCATAAAACCGAATTAATCGACCCACAATCATATTAACCGAAAAAACTGAACCGAAAAGAAAACCGACGGGTTGGTTAATGATTTCCTAAAAACCAATATACATGTGTCGGTTGTGGTTTTCCATTGTTCCATAACCGAACCGACCCACATGTTAGTATAGTCATGGTTAGTCTACAATATTATAAATTAATCTATAATATTATAGATTATATGTGCATTTTAATGCGGTATAATATATAGAAATGTGTAATAAAAATTTGTACCATGGTAAAAAATTTTGACCCCAAACTTTTTATCCTAAATAATGCCCAATGATATTTTTTGAGCTAATTTTAGCTAGGCCTAAATTCATGGTTAACCAACCCATAACCGACCGTTATAACCATCAAAACCGAATAACCATAACCACCATAATCGATCGGTTATGGTTATCGTTATGGTTTTAGGCCAAAACCAACCAAAACCGATCCATGCACACCCCTAGGTTGAACGATATCTAGTTTGCGCAAGTCATTAGAGTAGTTAATCTGAATGTAAAACAATAACCACCATAATCGATCGGTTATGGTTATGGTTTTAGGCCAAAACCAACCAAAACCGATCCATGCACACCCTTAGGTTGAACGATATCTAGTTTGCGCAAGTCGTTAGAGTAGTTAATTTGAATGTAAAACCAAAACATCGGAAAGGAATGACAAAAAATGAGATTTCAAAATATATAAAACTTATTTGAATAAAAGATACCGTAGTCATTTTATTTCGTTATAAATTCTTAACATGGTAATTTGACATGATTACCGAGATACGAGGGAATGTCAAATGTGCAAGAACAATAGTAAGATGTTTTCGCCACTCAAAACTAGCATCAAGGAAGATAATGGAAACCAAGAATGTCAAATATGCCAACTTTATTTGTTTACATATTCTGAAGCATTTGATTTAGGCCACCACTCCTCAAAGACCTTCAATTGGAATAAAAAATATATTATTATTTTTTTGTTATTGGTTTACATAATTATCAAAGAATGAATGAGAAAAAAGAGTTTTTGGTCATGAAGTCAAATCATTTTTTACTTTTGAGATTCCAACTTCATATTCTTCTCTTATTTTCTTTTGTTTTCTCTTTTCATATTCTCCTCTTATTTTCTTTTGTTTTCTCTTTTCATGTTTTTCTTTACTTTTATTTACTAATAATATATATTTGCATTGGGGGCTAATTTTCTGATTCTAGAAATGGTTGTATTAGCTTGTATAAGTTTTATTTTCATAATTTATTTACTAAGTTTTTTTTTTCATCATAATCTAGTTTCTTTTTATAAAATATCACTCTAAGATACAAGAATACCATCATACACTTGATTTACAGCAATAAAAAATAATATCAGTTAAAAACTGAAAAATGCCTTGCATTTAGAGTTCGCTTTAGGCCTCTAAAAGCGTTGAGTCGGCCTGGTCTGCAATTCTTCGATATGTTTTTAATTGCTAATAATAGTGTCAAGTATAGTAATTGACATTATAGCCAGTGACATCTTTGGAGTGAGATAAGGTTTAGATACTATTAGGTTCTGAGTTCGATTCCCACAAAAGAGGGTTTTCCTAGATTTATTAGGTTTCCTTCTGAATTTGTGTAGGCACTATGGTCTAATGGAGATGGATATGACCGGGTGATTCCGCTAGTGACACGATGATACTCTAGTTGTCCGTCAGTGATCCAAAATTTGCCATTAAAAAATTATAGTAATGGTTCTTGGTGTCATGGAAAGTAGAACGTTTAAACTCTAATAGCATCCATAATAAGGTGATCCCGGGTGTTTTCGAGCGTTTTTGAGCTCATATGTAGGAGAGAGAGTATGATACGAAAGAAAGATTATGAACGTTTTTGTGCAAGTAGGTCCAATCGTAGGTTACGTGAGAGGGAGAGTAGAGATGAAGAGGAGAGAGAGAGGACGTTTGTGGCGTTTCTTTTACTGTATAAGAAGGGCAAAGCCTATGTGTTGGGCAGGGAGACATAACTACAATTTTAGCTATAGAATAATGAAAAACCGATATAAGTATTATATATCTAATCTAACTTATAATAAAAGACTACAAATAATGGCACATAGCGTTCTCTCCTTCAACCTCATAAATTTTATTTATATTTGTTTAATAAATTGCTTTTAATATTAATATTAATTAATAACCAATATATAGATATCACTTATTTTTATCCTTATCTTTATCTAAAATTAATAAATAACTTCAAATTTGCAATTTAGACCCTTTGTTTTTTTTTTTACTTTTAATCCAAAGTTTTTCATCTTTTGCAATTTAATCCCAACTCTTTTTTATTTTCAATTTTGGTCCACCATACTTTTCATCTTTCCCAAGTTTTTCGTTTGTTCTAAATTTTGTGACTTAACGCACCACAACGTGCGTGTGGGTTTCAACATTTTTCGTATACTTTTTCCCGTTTGACTGGCCCGTCGCGTCACAACTATTTTTCTGTGTTTGACAAGTTTGTCCAACACGCGGGTTCCGGATGGACTTAGTTATTTTTTTCTATACTTTACGTTTTGGTTTAATTTCTCAACAACGAGCGTGCGTGATTCAAAGACTTTAAGTCTGCTTTTCGCTCGGCGTTATTTTTTTCCGTTTTTATTTATTTTCTTTTTACAAGCTTCTCCCGGTGTTGGTGGTCGCTAACAATGGTATAGTATTGCTACTACTTAACACAGTTTTATGATAACCGATGCAACGCAGAGGCTTAATACTAGTTATTAATCTAACATATAATAAAAGACTCCAATTAATGCCACATGGCATTCTCTCCTTTAAAAAATTTATTTATATTTTATTTTATTTTATTTTTTTTAATAATTAATATATATAGATATATCCCTTATTGAATATTTAAATTTCTTCTTCACGTTTATACATATATAATTTTTTCTTATTTTAGAATATGCACATATATAAAAAGTTTGTAGATAACATAATCAAAGAGATATAGGGAATTAAACGTCTTAAATTATGTACAAAAGATACAGAGATAATTATCTTTTATTATTTAATATTTAATCTCATTAATTGTTCACAAATAATTAGTATTTTAGACATATGTAACGTAGTTAGCTAAATAATATGCTTTATCTATATCAAGTTAAAAAGTTTCATTCTATTTTAAATCTATATATAATCTAACTTATAATAAAAGACTCCAAATAATGTCATATGACATTCTCCCCTTCAACCTCATAAATTTTATTTATATTTATTTAATACTAGCATACAACCCCGTGTATTACACGGGTTGAATGACGAAAAATGTAAATTATAAATTTGCATATAATCCTTATTAATGAAATGACTTATTTAGATAAATTAATAAAACAAAAGAACAGTTATATTTTCGTTACTTGTACATGTGATTTGATACTTTATTAGTAGTTATTGTTTATATCCAAATAATATATTTTATCTTAACAAATATATATGGTTAGAGTAAAATGAAAACTTCTACGAGTTGTGGAACTTAGAGAACTCAACCTTACAAAAGGTTTTTTGAATTTTTTACAGAGGGTGTGAATGAGCGGTTAGAGACTCAAGGTGTTAAACTTTTTGATTTTGGATTTAAGTGGTTAAAACCAATAAAACATAGGGACTCAAAAAGTAATTTACTATTAATTAAATTTGAAATTATACGTTTGATCTCTAACTATATTAAATAATATTATACTTATTATGTAATTTGATACATTTATATTTGTTATAGATAATTATTAATTAAATTTGAATTTAGACGTTTATCTCTAATTATATTAATTAATAAATGAAAACTTCTACGAGTTGTGAGAACTTAGAGAACTCAACCTTACAAAAGGTTTTTTGAATTTTTTACAGAGGGTGTGAATGAGCGGTTAGAGACTCAAGGTGTTAAACTTTTTTTATTTTGGATTTAAGTGGTTAAAACCAATAAAACATAGGGACTCAAAAAGTAATTTACTATTAATTAAATTTGAAATTATACGTTTGATCTCTAACTATATTAAATAATATTATACTTATTATGTTATTTGATACATTTATATTTATTATAGATAATTATTAATTAAATTTGAATTTAGACGTTTATCTCTACCTATATTAATTAATATTATATTATATTTTGTATATAAAATTAATATGTAATACTATTATTAAAAGGGAGGAGACACCAGAGAGTGACACATGTACAAACAGATTTTCGTTTATTAGTATAGGAAGATTTCTTTTAATATTAATATTAATTAATAACCAATATATAGATATCACTTATTTTTATCTTTCTCTAAAACTAATAAATAACTTCAGTTTTGCAATTTAGACCATTTGTTTTTTTACTTTTAACACAAAGTTTTTCATCTTTTGCAGTTTAATCCCAACTCTTTTTTATTTTCGATTTTGGTCCACCATACTTTTCATCTTTCCCAAGTTTTTCGTTTCATTCTAAAGTTTGTGAGTTAACGCACCGCAACGTGCATGTGGGGTTCAACAATTTTTCGTATATTTTTTTCCCGTTTGACTGGTCCGTCGCGTCACATCTATTTTTCTGCGTTTGACAAGTTCGTCCAACACACGGGTCCTGAATGGACTTAGTTATTTTTTTCTATGTTTTAGATTTCGGTTTAATTTCTCAGGAACGAGCATGCGTGATTCAAAGATTTTACATCTACTTTTCGCTCGGCGTTATTTTTTTACCGTTTTTATTTGTTTTGTTTTTACGAGCTTTTCCCGTGTTGGTGGCCGCTGACAATGGTATAGTATTGCTACTACTTAACACAATTTTATGACAACCGCTGCAACGCAGGGACTTAATACTATTCAACAATATATATGGATACAATGAGGATAATTATAAAGGAAACTTGATCAAATTATATCTTCCACCGGAGATAAAAGAAGTAAAAACCAACTAATATATTTTATCAATTGTATGGGAGATGCAATAAATCACAACTAATACATCATACCTCCCCTCAAGCTAGATGTTGTTTTGAATTGATATCTAACTTGAAACAAATAATGGAAAATAAAAATAAAAACAAAAACAAACTTTGAAGACGTCATCTTTGATTCTTGTTGAGATATCTATCTCTACTTCAATCTTTTCTTTATCTCCATTCATCATCTTTGTTGTAACTATTATTAATAAGATTTTTATAATTCAAGACCGGTGATTTATTTGAATTTGTTCCGGTTTTCAAATCTCACGAATGGTGTCTAATTTGCAATTTGTTTCGATTTTTAAAACCCAAGGTTGGTGCTTGATTTGTAACTTGTTTTGTGATGAAAAATGGCAGCGATGAATCTAAGGTTGGCGATAGAAAACAAGAGAAATAAACTTAACCACTATATTTTCACAAGAGTAAATTACAAGTTTTGTCCTTTATGTTTACACCAAATTGCAGGCGCTATCCTTTAGGCCAAAAGTTGACAGGCGGTGTCCTTTACCTTTTAAAATCTTGCACGTTTTGTCCTTTAGGCCAAATCCAGTTAGATTTTTTTGGTTAAATCATATTACACAAGGGTAATTTGGTCATTTAACTTAGTTTTTTTAATATTATTTAATAAAATAAAGCAAAATGATATATACAACTCTACCCCTCTCTCTACTCTCTCCCACTCTCAACTTCCCCCATCTCCCACCACCATCACCGTTCACCAAAATGATATATGCAACAGTCCGATCATCACCCACAGCCACCCCCGTTCAGATCTAAAAAAAAAAAATAATTTAGAATCAAAAACCACCATCACCATGACCATCACCACCACCACCACCCTTCATCATCTACACCCACCATCACCACCACCCTCCATCACCATCTCCAAATCAACTGAACTACCTAAAAATCCCAAAAACCAACCGCCCATAACCCCACTTAATTGAACCACGAGCACTTGCAATCTGTTTGGACATCACTTTCATAAAGATGATGTGGTGTTAACATTTAACACCCACAGTTGATCATCAAAAAAGCAAAATCAACAATTTCACAAAAAGAATTTCATCACACACCTTAAAAAATCAAATCAAACACCCAAAACTTCCACTAAACTCCCCTTTTATCAAGATCAAATATGTTAACCCAATCAGATGAACAAAACACCCAAATCAGGAATGACACAAACTAAACGCTCCATTATCGCTTGATGAATCATTATCGCTTGCAATCTATTCAGTCATCTCTAGGTCGAATTCATGAACATCAGCTTGATGAACCATTACCATTGGTAACGGAAATCGAAACCAGTAAAGAAGATTCTGGAGCTGGGCCAGTGTTTTCCCCTTATCAGATCTGAAAGAGAGACTTCACCATATATGAAATTCCTGAAGCTTTCTCTATCTCCGTAAATTAGATATGAAATCTTCGTTTTTCTTGGAGTCATACACCATGTTTCTCGTTGAATTAAAGCCATAAAACTCTCAGATTTGTACATTGCAATTCTTTGGATTCTTCTTTGGATTTCATTAGACCGGATTAGGTTTTCTGATTAGGTCATCAAATTGAGGGTAATAAAGGGGAAATAGAAAGGGTTGAGGGAAAAAGACAATTGTACCCTCATGTGCAAGCACATGACATATTTTAACTGAAATTTCTAACTAAGTTTGGTCTAAAGGACAAAACGTGCAAGATTTTAAAAGGTAAAGGACACCGCCTGTCAACTTTTGGCCTAAAGGACAGCGCCTGAAATTTGATGTAAACATAAAGGACAAAACTTGTAATTTACTCTTTTCACAATTTGTCCTAGGGGCATAACTAAAGAAAGAAGAAGATAAAGAAATTCATCACACAAAAGAAAAGGAATGATGGAAAAGAAGAAAGCAAGAAGCCTAACCTTTGACATCATGTAGAATGATAAAAACCCCGATAAAATATGGAGTATTTAAGTATAATTAATCAACAATATGTAGGATTAGAATGAGAATAATTACAAAGAAAACCTAATACTTTTCAAAAAAACAAAGAAAACCTAATCAAATTATGGGTGAAGATACAATAGGAAGTTTATTTGGCTAATAAGGCTAGAAAGTGATCTTGACTATCCATTTAGTTAATCAAGGGCTAAGATTAAACCAGGGAAATTGAAGGAAAGAAAAGAGGCGCGTGAGTTTGTTTATAGGTATTCTAGTCAATCCAAGACAATAGTTTCTCTCTCATCCAATTCCCCTCCATTTTTTAAACGTTAATAACTCTTTCATACGACATTATTTTTTTTTTATAAAAATTGCACCAAAAAAACGAGCGTTTTTTTATCTTTAAAACGAGTATACTATTGCTATATTTCCGAAATTTTTTTTGAAAACTCAGTTGCGTAAAACGCAATGGAAAAAAAACCTAAAAATGACATTTTTCTAAAACGCAATGCACAAAAAACACAAAGAAATTTCTTATTTGTAAAACGCAATGGTCAGAAAACACAAAGAAATGTCTCAATTCTAAAACGCAATAGCCTAAAAACTCAAAAGAAAGTGTAGTTTCTAAAACGCAATGGACTGAAAACACATAAAAATGTGTTTTACCTAAAACGCAATGCACCAATAACACAAACACATGTCTTATTTCTAAAACGCAATGGACATAAAACAATTAAAATGTCTGTTTTCTAAAACGCAATGGACTGAAAACACATAAAAATGTGTTTTACCTAAAACGCAATGCACCAAAAATACAAATAAATGTCTTATTTATAAAACGCAATGGCCAGAAAACACTTAAAAATGTCTCCTTTCTAAAATGCAGTGGCCTAAAAAACAAAAGAAAGTGTTTTCTGTAAAACGCAATGGACTGAAAACACCTAAAAATGTGTTTTACCTAAAACGCAATGACTAAAAACACTTCAAAAATGTGTTTTTCTAAAACGCAATGACCAGAAAACGCATAAAAATGTCTTAGTTCTAAAACGCAATGGCATAAAAACACCAAAGAGAGTGTTCTCTCTAAAACGCATTGAACCAGGACAATGCTTGTCTGTGAATTGTCTGAACCAGGAATGCAGTTCTAAAAACGCAATGGCATAAAACTTACAGAAAATTTACAGTTTTTCAGAGAATTTGTCTGTGAATTGTCTGAACTACGAATGCAGTTTTCCAGAGGCAAATTTCCAGAAAATTAATTTTTCTCATGAATTTTTCTGTGAATTGTCTGAACTACGAATGCAGCTCAACCCCAGCCAGGGGCTCTGCCCCTTGGACCCCGCCAGGGGCTGCCGCCCCCGGGCCCCGCCAAGATCGTAAAACGCAATGACTAAATCAAAAACCCAGATCGTAAAAATGAAATTAAGGAATTTCTTACATGGATCGAAGCCGATTTCTTCAACGATTGACGAAATTTGAATGATAGAAATACTTATGAGCGATCGAATCGAACGGATCGAGTGATTATCTTCAAAATCACGAGAAAAAAACGAGATTTTGAATGAAATTAAACTGGGTTTTCTTCAAAAAAAAACTGAAGAACACGTTGATCGGTGTTTGAATCATTGATTGGTGATGAAAATCACACTTTAATGTAGAGATTATTAAGATAGAAAGTAAAGAAATGGTTGAAGATGGTGGGTTTTGAAAATGGTGGGTTTTGAATTTACTGGAGAGAAGAAGGAAGAAGAAAGGATATGATTGACTAAAATACTCTTGCTCTTTATTTTAAATTTTGGCACATGTCATAATCCTATTGCTTCCTAACCTTCGTAGCCAAAATAAACTTCTTATTTGATCATTTCCCTTAAATTATATCTTCTAGTTATGATAAAGACATAGAATAAACCCTAACTAATATATGAAATAATTATAAGAAATAAATATATTTATTGAAATATATAAATATATTCTATCTCTAATATATGAAATTATCATAATAAATAAATCTTAACTATAATATATTTATTGATAACATTATGCCTAGTATTGCATATGTTCTAAGGGGTTGTTTGGTAACTTTTAAATGAATAAGTGTTAAATCAGTAAGATGTCTGATCATTAAGAGCTAGCATATGCTTAACCATTCAGAGACAAATATCTAACTAATTCAGATAAGATGTCTTAACCATTCAGACTCAGTATATTGTTTAATCATTCAGAAACAAATTTCTATTTCTGAACCATTTAAATATCTGCTCGCGAAACAAAGAGTTTGAACCATTAAATCTTGAACAAGTAAAATGTTTAAACCATTAAGAGCTGAAACAAACAACCCCTATCAAAGAACTCCTTGTATGTTCTCTTCATCTGGGCTCATTATACAAGAAAACGCCTAAATTTGATACTAAGATCGTGTGTACTCGTGTGTATTGGGGCGTTTTTAATGTTATCCACGCCCAAAGCACGCCCCATCTCGACCCCCATGGGCGTTTTTTTGAAAAAAAATGTGAGGAGCGTGCAATATTCCATGCCCAGCTTCAAATCTTTTGCCCAATCACCAGTTTCCAAGATTTATTTGTTCAATAACAATTTTTATGGTTTTTCTTTTATTTAATTCTATTACACCACACTGCCCACATCCGCACTACACCCATTTTAGAAAACACTCCATTGCTGACTGGGCTACCACATGGCGCACAACGCCAAGGGTGGGACATTATTCACCCCAACGACTACGCATGGTCTAATACCATGTGTAGTGGTTAACACCTCACCCTTGGGCGTTTTGCGTCATGTGGCAGCCCAGTCAGCAATGAGGCATTATGGGGCGTTTTCTAAAATGGGTGTAGTGGGGAGGTGGACATTGTGGGGCATTATGTTTGTAATAAAATTAAATAAAAAAACATCAAAAAATTTGATTGGTTTTACAAAAAGGAAAATGAAGGTGATTGAACACAAGAAATATGGACATGGGCGTGGAATATAGGACACCCCAAACCTTTTTTTGCAAAAAAAAAAACGCCCACAGGAGCCGAGAAAGGGCGTGGTTAGACATAAAAACGCTCACAAGGCAACGAGTACAGGTGGTCTAGAAAAGAAAACATCTACATTTGATACTTAATGACCTCATGATCAATTTCCATTTTAGCTTCGCCCATGGTTTGGGTCTTTGGGATCAAAAGTTCAGATGGCTTGTCATTCATCCCAAGGGTCGTGGTGTGCACTTATTGGTAGTGGAGCATCTTCAAGTTTCCAATTTTTCCCTTTAAGTTGCCTTTTTCTTTTTCTTCCTATTTTTTTAAAAGCTAATAATTAATATGTGGTCCATAGAATGAGTATGGAAAAATGACTTGTATTGAAAGAGACTCATGGATTTTAGTACGATCGATAAGACAGATTAATGTACAATAAGCATTCACCACGATCATAAAGATGGCCAAGTGTCCCTCGTAACCATAGCATCGAGACCATTTTAAAAAATGTCGGTGTACATTAAAATGGTAGGTTAATTGATTAAGGGATTACGTTTTTCATTGAACTAGGGGGAACACCCGTGCGATGCACGACATGCATAATAGTTATTGTTTTTTTCTGGAACGACGACTGATATAGATAGTGCGTGACACGGTACGAAAGTGCGAATATAGTATAGATTTTTAAAACAAAAACCGGTTTTTTTTAAAGTTAGCCGTTTGACCATGGTTATTTTGACCAAAGTCCACTCCTCGTTCGGCGCTTTGTGGTAGCACTACCAGTCAAAAAAAGGCCCAAAACGCCCGAGGGTACAGTGTTCCCCCGCGTTTTTAAGACGCTTTGAGAGAGGTTTGCGCCCCACCACATGTGGTCTCACAAAACTTCAATTCTATGGACGTGTGGTTTCTCAACCCTCTTCAAAAGACGTCACAGTTTTCAAATTTTTTTATTTTTATTTTTTCTTTTTCATTGTTTTAGATGGTGTAAATTAGATGTTAAATATATATATATATTATACTACATACACATATACATATAAATTCAGTTTTGACATCTAAAAGTCAAATTGCAGGTTTTGTTCCCTTTTATAGATAAGAAAGCAGTTTATTATTTATTACTAAAATGTTGTATTAACTTTATTCTGCAACATATTCTTTATAAACTATGCTTACCTTGACATAACCTAATAACTATATTTCCTTATTAGAAGTCTCTTATAATTGAAAATTAGTACATATTATTACCTTGCTGGTGAACACATTTACTCTATGTTTAGGGAACAATTTGATTAGGTTGCTGATATTGAATTGAATATCACACCAAATTACAATAGCAGTTTATATTGCTACTATTCACCCAAATCAAGCACCTTAAATAAGTCAGTGTTTCTCTATATTTAAAAAACGAACTATAACTGACGATTATTAAATTGCAACAGTCAATTCAATCCAAATACTGCAATAGAAACATAAAATCTACCACAATTCGTTGGTTAATCACGTATAGTTCTTAATCGATTAGAATCAGAAAAAAGGAAATTGACTCACCTTAACTTAAAAATTGGGTTCTATATTATTTGTATAAACACCGATTGGAAACCCTCACATTGCATTTGATGAAACCCTAATCAATATAAACACACACACTAACACTCACGAATCGAATCGAATTTATAAAAGGAAAAATTCGGGCTGTTTTTACCTCTTGCTGCTCCAAATCTTCATTACCATACATTATCTTCATCTTAGAGATATAGATATTGCACTTAAAGGTCTCAACCATCAAAATACGATCCAAGGGCTAAAAAGTGGTTCCTAATTATGCAATGGTTATCATTTGAACCTTATTCCATGAGACTTGAGGTAAGATGCAAAGAGCATTCTTTTGAGTTTTAAACCATCTGTAATTAAGTTCATTATTTAATCATTATTGTTGCAATTATTAGGTATTATAGATAATAATACCCCATGAAATTACCTTTTAGTAATTTTCGTTTCTAATTGGTTAGCATCTTTTAAGTTTTAAAACCATTTATAGTTATAATTAAATTCATAATAACGTTGATTAAGTTTTTTTATATTTAATTATTATTATTATTGTTTATTTTTATTTTTATTTCATATGATGTTCATCAACTATCTGATAAAATTGCAAAAAAGGTTGTAACCTTATTTGTATGATGTTTAGCAATTACTAAACCAAATAATAATGACTTAATTATAAAATTCAATCAAGTAATCGGTTACGGAGAACTTGAAATGGAAAAGCAATGTAAATATGAGGAAGGTGATGATGTTCAACTAAGTCAAATGATTTAATTCTTTATCAAGTATTTAACAATACTTAATTTATAAAGTTATCAATTTAATTGTATTTATCAATTTATACTCATGTAGAAAGACTAATTCCCTTTACTAACTTCATTGAGTTGTTGTACTATAAGCATAATATGTTGCAATTATTTAAATTTGGTTGGAACCCTTGTGAAATGCTTTATACGATAGTATAGATAAACGCAATCAATATAAATCTTTTGCGCGGGTTGAAAACATCCGAGCCCTTAAAGTTTGCTGCCCAATCCTGTCAAACAATACCTCCTCAAATATTTCCTCTGCATCTATATTGCCTATATATAGTATCAATTAAATCACACAAAAGCATCATATGTTTAAAAAAAATAGTAAAGTAGAAATTAAAAAAGGAAATACCAATAGGCCAAATAAATGTCTATCTCCAAATGAATAACTTTTCTCGTACCCACCCTTTTACACCTCCATATACATGAAGCTACAAAAAGGAAAAAGACTATAAATTTATGAACAATTAAACAATACATTGGTAAATGGTTCCAGATACTATAGTCATGCAAGGGTACCTTGATGAAGTATGAAGTGTCTGTCTTTTTGTATCCAATAACCTGTGTGTATACTTTATATGTAATATAAAATCATAATTTGAAAAAAAAAAACCACTAAATCACCAAAAACATAATAAAACATCAATATAAACTCATAGATTATGTAAAAGAAAACTGTTATCCCATTTGAATATTTTAAGAAACAAACCAAAGTTTTTTCGAATAAATGTTGAAATGGGTATAAAAGAACACACCTTTCCACCAAGATAAATAAATTTCATATCAACTTATCTCTTTCTTGTCTCTTTCTTTTCGACTCTAACTCGCACAATAGTAGACAAAGGAGTTGATGTTGAGTGAAATGGTGAATTTATAGCAATGATAGGAGATTCCTTAATCGGTCAAATTTATTACATATTGATTGAAATTGGACCTTTGGAGTGCTTTTGCGGTTTATCCCAATAGGTTTCGTTTATTATTTGCATTTAAGAACCGAACTTATTATTGTATTATTATAATTAATTGTGATTATATTCTCATTTAATTATTTTTTTTTATTTTTTAATATTAATGTAGAAAGACCATTTCACCCCTTACTAACATTATTAAGTTGTTGTACCATAAGTATAAAAGATTGTAATTACTTAAATTTGGTTGGTATCCTTATGAAATGCTTTATAATATAGTATAGATATAGATAGATAGATAGATATAGATATAGATAATTATTTTTTTTTTATTTTTTAATATTAATGTAGAAAGACCATTTCACCCCTTACTAACATCATTAAGTTGTTGTACCATAAGTATAAAAGATTGTAATTACTTAAATTTGGTTGGTATCCTTATGAAATGCTTTATAATATAGTATAGATTAGGTTCTAGCATTAATGTACTGTACTATATGTTAATATGGTGTTTCATGCATTGCTTTGTTGCAAATTGTGTTGTTTTATTTGTAAATTATTAATATTATTTATAATAATCTAATTAATTTAGCCAAAATCTTGTTAATAATATATTAGAATATATATATATATAGTTATTTTAATACTTTTATTATTTTAATATTATAATAATAATTCCTTTTTTTTACTGTTTAACTTTAATTTAATGATTTTTTAGTATCACGGGGTGGGATAAGCTTGGTGTCAACCGGTACTGGTATCGAAAATACCGGTACGGTCTTGTTTGGTATCGGTACAAATAGTAATTTTAATATTTTAATAATATATATAGTTTTTTATATATTTTTATTATTTTAATATTATAATAATAATTCTTTTCTTTACTTTTTACCTTTAATTTAATGATATTTTTATGATACTTATGATCTTTCGGTTTAAATTTTATCTTAATCTATTAAATTCTGATACTAATATCATGGATAAGTTCTTAATATTTGATATCATTTGGATCCCTTTACCTATTTTTTTTTATTATATGTTTTCTTTGAAAATATATTGTTGTGTTTTTATTATGAATTATATTTGAGCTACTTTTAATATATTAGTTACTTCGAAATTTAAATTTATGGTTACCTTATCAAAGATCATTTTATAGAATAATCATAAGTTTGGAATAATTATCTTTAAACCAATTATTAAAACAAATTAAGATCAAAGTTAACTTTAATTTAATCTACCTTTATCTATAATATATTATTTAGTATAATGTATTATTGATGATATTAATTTTAATGATTATTGATATATAATTGTTTTATTTTATTTTTTATCTTATCTCTTATTTATTTAATATAAATTAAATGCAATTAATAGGATTTTTATAGGATGATGCATTTAAAACAACCATAAATTTTGGTTTTAAAATAGAAGATATAACTAAGTCAAATGATTTAATTCTTTATCAAGTATTTAACAATACTTAATTTATAAAGTTATCAATTTAATTGTATTTATCAATTTATACTCATGTAGAAAGACTAATTCCCTTTACTAACTTCATTGAGTTGTTGTACTATAAGCATAATATGTTGCAATTATTTAAATTTGGTTGGAACCCTTGTGAAATGCTTTATACGATAGTATAGATAAACGCAATCAATATAAATCTTTTGCGCGGGTTGAAAACATCCGAGCCCTTAAAGTTTGCTGCCCAATCCTGTCAAACAATACCTCCTCAAATATTTCCTCTGCATCTATATTGCCTATATATAGTATCAATTAAATCACACAAAAGCATCATATGTTTAAAAAAAATAGTAAAATAGAAATTAAAAAAGGAAATACCAATAGGCCAAATAAATGTCTATCACCATATGAATAACTTTTCTCGTACCCACCCTTTTACACCTTCATATACATGAAGCTGCAAAAAGGAAAAAGACTATAAATTTATGAACAATTAAACAATACATTGGTAAATGGTTCCAGATACTATAGTCATGCAAGGGTACCTTGATGAAGTATGAAGTGTCTGTCTTTTTGTATCCAATAACCTGTGTGTATACTTTATATGTAATATAAAATCATAATTTGAAAAAAAAAAACCCACTAAATCACCAAAAACATAATAAAACATCAATATAAACTCATAGATTATGTAAAAGGAAACTGTTATCCCATTTGAATATTTTAAGAAACAAACCAAAGTTTTTTCGAATAAATGTTGAAATGGGTATAAAAGAACACACCTTTCCACCAAGATAAATAAATTTCATATCAACTTATCTCTTTCTTGTCTCTTTCTTTTCGACTCTAACTCGCACAATAGTAGACAAAGGAGTTGATGTTGAGTGAAATGGTGAATTTATAGCAATGATAGGAGATTCCTTAATCGGTCAAATTTATTACATATTGATTGAAATTGGACCTTTGGAGTGCTTTTGCAGTTTATCCCAATAGGTTTCGTTTATTAATTGCATTTAAGAACCGAACTTATTATTGTATTATTATAATTAATTGTGATTATATTCTCATTTAATTATTTTTTTATTTTTTAATATTAATGTAGAAAGACCATTTCACCCCTTACTAACATCATTAAGTTGTTGTACCATAAGTATAAAAGATTGTAATTACTTAAATTTGGTTGGTATCCTTATGAAATGCTTTATAATATAGTATAGATATAGATAGATAGATATAGATATAGATAATTATTTTTTTATTTTTTAATATTAATGTAGAAAGACCATTTCACCCCTTACTAACATCATTAAGTTGTTGTACCATAAGTATAAAAGATTGTAATTACTTAAATTTGGTTGGTATCCTTATGAAATGCTTTATAATATAGTATAGATTAGGTTCTAGCATTAATGTACTGTACTATATGTTAATATGGTGTTTCATGCATTGCTTTGTTGCAAATTGTGTTGTTTTATTTGTAAATTATTATTATTCCATATATAAATTAGCAACATCTATGTGCAGTAAGAGTTGTACCTCTTGCATAAATTCTTTTTTGTGCAAATGTATGTTGTATTTGTGTGTACAAGTAAGTGCTTCATCATCATCTAATACATGTATGACCCTGGTTTTTTTCTTTTCCATCAACACCAACACAACCACCCAACACCGCCTCATAAACTTCTCTCCAGGAACAAGAGCAACGACTCTCGGCCCCCCTCTCTAGCCGGATTCCGGTGGTAACGAGACAAAGATAAAGGTTCGGGGTTTCAAGACCAGATCGGTACCACAAATCCACATCATACAATCCAGAGAGAGAACCATCCGCCACCACCGCTCCACCACTGCTGTATTAGCTTCCCCGCCACTGTGACAGCCACCGCCGCCGTATCTACGGCAGCAAGGACACGTATTAGTTGATGAAAGATTCTGGGGGCGATTAACGACAGTCACGATAAAGGGTTTAAATGGAGGTTAGGTCGATGGCGTGGGGTGGTTGAATCGTCTCATCAGGCGACGATCTCAAACCCTATGTGTGGTTAGATGACTGATGATGGTGGATTTTCTAGGGTTCCAGCGACTTTTCAACAACTTTCTGGTTTAGGTATGCATGTTTCATTTTCGTTTAGATCTGCTTAGTACGTTTGTTGATTTTCCCGTATTTCTCAAACCATATTTTGGGTTGGTTTTAGTAAGAAAAGTGTGCTTTCCACTTTTGTGGAAGATGAAGAATGATATACAGGTTGCTTTGTCTTCGGATGTTTGAAATACGAGGTCATTCAGGTATAGCAAGACATGGTTAGAAAGGTATTATTTTTTATTTTTATGGAATTGAATCTTGATGTTGGTTTGTGATTTTTCTATAATTTAGTTGCATGTTAGGCTGATTAGGCTTTCTTATTATGATGTTTTACTTTGTAGATTGTTTGTGATAGTTATGGTATATGTTTATAAGTTTTGCGAGGTTATTTATGAATAGTTTGATGATTTATTGTCAAAGTAAAGTGATGATGAGGATTTGATGTGATGATGGATTTTTTTGAATTTTTTTCGTCAATTTGTTTGATCGTGCGGTTAATTATTAAACCGTTAATTGTTTATTTGTAAGCTGATTTGCTTTGTAGATTGTTCATTTGTTTGTGATAGTTATGGTGTTTATTTATTAATTTGGGAGCTTATTTATTATTAGTTGATTTATGGATAAAGTGTAGTAAGATGTTTTGCTTTGTGGATTGTTTCACGTACAGCTCCGATCTATTTTGTCCGGCCGGTGAGGTTAAGAACTTACGATCCACCTTCATGATTTGTTTTATAAACCTGGTTATGTAAATTTGATTTGTTCCACCGACTTAACACATAAATCTAACGTAGATTCGTCGTGCCATTGTTGCTGTAAGTTGGGTTTTGTGGTTTTGATTATTATATTTCTGTGAATGATTGATGATTATATGCTGGATGAATTGTGGGTTGTTTGATGTAGATTGGATCAGTTCTTGAGTATGCGAATCAGAATCCGGTGTTCAGCTTCTTGAATTCGGATAGTGTATTTCATACTGGTCTCCCAGTTGCTGTAAGTTTATCCTAATTTAACATTTTAGGAGTGTCTGGATGTGCATTTTCAAGATTATTCTTGGGGTGTTTATCGATTTGGGTTTTAGGTTGTTTGGTTCGGGTTGGAAGTTTATTTGGGTGGATCTGAAAACGGAACTGATTCGGTAAGGGTCAAATGGAACTGTAAACCAAATAAGAATTCGGTTTGGTTTTTGGCTTTCAACCAAATAAAAACTTTTACCTGTTTCACCTGAATTCAAACCCTTTTGATCTAATAAACTTGAAAAAAATAAAACTTTTTATACACGCATTGCACCTTTATTATCTTGGCAGTTTTCTTAAGTTTAACAGGTGTGAATGAGGTCGATCAAGACAAGCTATGAAAAAAGAAAGAACCCGCTCAGTCGATCTCGACCAGTCGTTAATTTGTTTAAACGATTACAATCATTTATAAATATCCTCACACAATTTCTTTGACCAAGTCTCATTTTAATTTAATTATCTGAATAATTATAGTACAAACAATATCGTATTGTATGTAGTTGACAGGAAAATAAATCGACCTTGAGTAGTTTTTTGGTTTCAGTTTGAGGCGTACTTAAGGCATATACGCCATGCCTGGGGCCTAGGCGCAAAAAAAAAAAAAAAAAAAAAACACGGGATGTTTTGTCATGCTTATTCATTGTGAGATGAAACTGAATATGTGGCGTTTTAGGTTGTCGCGGGATACGGTGCCGGAGCTTGCTACGGCGGAGTTTAGTCACGGAGAGCTGGTGGTTACGGTGCCGAACGATGTTGATTTGGATTGGAGTGAAGGCAATGGAACTGGAAGGCCGTGTGTTGTTATAGTAGTATGAAGTTATGAATATAAATAGCTTTTGTTGTTTGAATTTGGTTAGGTTTGTCAAGTATAATTGGATGTTGTGGAAGTATGACAATTATCGGCTTCAATGAGTATGTTGCAAACGTTTTTGATGTTGATGATGTTTGTGCGGTTTTGAGGCTTTTATTTCAGTTTAGAGATGTTGTACAACTAAGCTTGGTAGATTACGTGATGTGATACAAAGAAACCAACTTCATGTGACCAAAAAATCGGCTTATGCTATGCCCCCGCCGCATTGCGGTGGGTACTAACATCTAGTTATTATTTATAATAATCTAATTAGTTTAGCCAAAATCTTGTTAATAATATATTAGAATATATATATATATATATATATAGTTATTCTAATACTTTTATTATTTTAAAATTATAATAATAATTCCTTTTTTTACTGTTTAACTTTAATTTAATGATTTTTTAGTATCACGGGGTGGGATAAGCTTGGTGTCAACCGGTACCGGTATCGAAAATACCGGTACGGTCTTGTTTGGTATCGGTACAAATAGTAATTTTAATATTTTAATAATATATATAGTTTTTATATATTTTTATTATTTTAATATTATAATAATAATTCTTTTCTTTACTTTTTAACTTTAATTTAATGATATTTTTATGATACTTATGATCTTTCGGTTTAAATTTTATCTTAATCTATTAAATTCTGATACTAATATCATGGATAAGTTCTTAATATTTGATATCATTTGGATCCCTTTACCTATTTTTTTATTATATGTTTTCTTTGAAAATATATTGTTGTGTTTTTATTACGAATTATATTTGAGCTACTTTTAATGTATTAGTTACTTCGAAATTTAAATTTATGGTTACGTTGTCAAAGATCATTTTATAGAATAATCATAAGTTTGGAATAATTATCTTTAAACCAATTATTAAAACAAATTAAGATCAAAGTTAACTTTAAACTAATCTACCTTTATCTATAATATATTATTTAGTATAATGTATTATTGATGATATTAATTTTAATGATTATTGATATATAATTTTTTATTTTATTTTTTATCTTATCTCTTATTTATTTAATATAAATTAAATGCAATTAATAGGATTTTTATAGGATGATGCATTTAAAACAACCATAAATTTTGGTTTTAAAATAGAACATATAACTAAGTCAAATGATTTAATTCTTTATCAAGTATTTAACAATACTTAATTTATAAAGTTATCAATTTAATTGTATTTATCAATTTATACTCATGTAGAAAGACTAATTCCCTTTACTAACTTCATTGAGTTGTTGTACTATAAGCATAATATGTTGCAATTATTTAAATTTGGTTGGAACCCTTGTGAAATGCTTTATACGATAGTATAGATAAACGCAATCAATATAAATCTTTTGCGCGGGTTGAAAACATCCGAGCCCTTAAAGTTTGCTGCCCAATCCTGTCAAACAATACCTCCTCAAATATTTCCTCTGCATCTATATTGCCTATATATAGTATCAATTAAATCACACAAAAGCATCATATGTTTAAAAAAAAATAGTAAAGTAGAAATTAAAAAAGGAAATACCAATAGGCCAAATAAATGTCTATCTCCAAATAAATAACTTTTCTCGTACCCACCCTTTTACACCTCCATATACATGAAGCTGCAAAAAGGAAAAAGACTATAAATTTATGAACAATTAAACAATACATTGGTAAATGGTTCCAGATACTATAGTCATGCAAGGGTACCTTGATGAAGTATGAAGTGTCTGTCTTTTTGTATCCAATAACATGTGTGTATACTTTATATGTAATATAAAATCATAATTTGAAAACCACTAAATCACCAAAAACATAATAAAACATCAATATAAACTCATAGATTATGTAAAAGAAAACTGTTATCCCATTTGAATATTTTAAGAAACAAACCAAAGTTTTTTCGAATAAATGTTGAAATAGGTATAAAAGAACACACCTTTCCACCAAGATAAATAAATTTCATATCAACTTATCTCTTTCTTGTCTCTTTCTTTTCGACTCTAACTCACACAATAGTAGACAAAGGAGTTGATGTTGAGTGAAATGGTGAATTTATAGCAATGATAGGAGATTCCTTAATCGGTCAAATTTATTACATATTGATTGAAATTGGACCTTTGGAGTGCTTTTGCGGTTCGTTTATTATTTGCATTTAAGAACCGAACTTATTATTGTATTATTATAATTAATTGTGATTATATTCTCATTTAATTATTTTTTTATTTTTTAATATTAATGTAGAAAGACCATTTCACCCCTTACTAACATCATTAAGTTGTTGTACCATAAGTATAAAAGATTGTAATTACTTAAATTTGGTTGGTATCCTTATGAAATGCTTTATAATATAGTATAGATATAGATAGATAGATATAGATATAGATAATTATTTTTTTTATTTTTTAATATTAATGTAGAAAGACCATTTCACCCCTTACTAACATCATTAAGTTGTTGTACCATAAGTATAAAAGATTGTAATTACTTAAATTTGGTTGGTATCCTTATGAAATGCTTTATAATATAGTATAGATTAGGTTCTAGCACTAATGTACTGTACTATATGTTAATATGGTGTTTCATGCATTGCTTTGTTGCCAAATTGTGTTGTTTTATTTGTAAATTATTATTATTATTTATAATAATCTAATTAATTTAGCCAAAATCTTGTTAATAATATATTAGAATATATATATATATATATAGTTATTTTAATACTTTTATTATTTTAATATTATAATAATAATTCCTTTTTTTTACTGTTTAACTTTAATTTAATGATTTTTTAGTATCAACGGGTGGGATAAGCTTGGTGTCAACCGGTACTGGTATCGAAAATACCGATACGGTCTTGTTTGGTATCGGTACAAATAGTAATTTTAATATTTTAATAATATATATAGTTTTTTATATATTTTTATTATTTTAATATTATAATAATAATTCTTTTCTTTACTTTTTAACTTTAATTTAATGATATTTTTATGATACTTATGATCTTTCGGTTTAAATTTTATCTTAATCTATTAAATTCTGATACTAATATCATGGATAAGTTCTTAATATTTGATATCATTTGGATCCCTTTACCTATTTTTTTTATTATATGTTTTCTTTGAAAATATATTGTTGTGTTTTTATTACGAATTATATTTGAGCTACTTTTAATATATTAGTTACTTCGAAATTTAAATTTATGGTTACCTTGTCAAAGATCATTTTATAGAATAATCATAAGTTTGGAATAATTATCTTTAAACCAATTATTAAAACAAATTAAGATCAAAGTTAACTTTAAACTAATCTACCTTTATCTATAATATATTATTTAGTATAATGTGTTATTGATGATATTAATTTTAATGATTATTGATATATAATTATTTTATTTTATTTTTTATCTTATCTTTTATTTATTTAATATAAATTAAATGCAATTATAGGATTTTTATAGGATGATGCATTTAAAACAACCATAAATTTTGGTTTTAAAATAGAACATATAACTAAACTTTAGAATATATATATAGATATATCATATACATCAAAAAATGGTATATATTCTCTTCATATACACATATATATATATATATATATATAGGAAGATCATGCGAGAACCACCTCTTATTGTGAGAACCGTGAGAACCAATGTGAACACAACTAAAAATGCCTAAAAATAGCTAAAAATCACACAATTTTTTTTTAAATATTTTTTATATAAAAATCGCTACTTTTCGAAGCCAAAAAAATTAGAAAATTTAAAAAAAAAAATTTTAGCCACTAAAAGTAGCGATTTGAGCATAAAAAATATTAAAAAAATAGATTTTTTTTATTTTTTTAGAATTTTTTTAGATTTTTTGAGGGTTTAGTTTTTAGCGTGTGGGGGGGGGGGGGTTTAGGTTTTTGGGGGGTGGGGGAGGGGGGTTTAGGTTTTTTTTGGAGGGGGGGTTAGGTTTTTTTGGGGTTTTAGTTTTTAGCATTTAGCTTGGGGGGGGGGGTTAGGTTTTTTTTTTTTTTTTTTTTTTTAATTTTGGGGGAGGGGTGGGGGTTAGGTTTTTTTAGGTTTTTTTAGCTATTTTAGGTTGTGTTCACATTGGTTCTCGCGGTTCTCACAATAAATGGAGTTCTCGCATGAGCCCCTCCATATATATATATATATATAATATATATATATAGGATAAAGATCCGTTAGGAACCACCCTTTATTGCGAGAACTGCGAGAACTAGTGTGAACACATGCCATTTTTGTAATTATATTATGTTTATATAAAAAAACACGCGTTCCTTTTTTTTTCCAGCGTTCCTTCTTTTTCCTTATGTCACTGTTGTCTCCTTTTCTAGAGTTTCAGTAGTTCACCAGTTTATGGTCTCCACGGCTGAGAGGCATTCACGGCGGTTTCACGGTGGCGGAGAGTCGTGCACGGTGGTTTTCACCGCATATGGTAGTCGGTGTTCATGTATTTCACAGTGGTTGCAGTTGGCACGGTGTTTACAGTGGATTTCACGGTGGCGGCAGCCGGAAACAGTGTTTACGGCATCCTCTACATCACCATTTACATCTGATGTTCTTCCTCATACATTCTCTGATAATCCTCTGTTTACGACATCCTCTACATCACCATTTACATCTGATGTTCATCCTCATACATTCTCTGATGTGAACATCATACATTCTCTGATGTTCACCCTCATACATCTGATAATCCTCCTCATACATCTGATGTGGACATTGTTGCTGACATTGTTGCTGACATTGTCAGTCCATTTGCTGATAATACAGTTGACTGTCACAATACACCAACAAATACAGAACATCAAGAGTTGCAATTCATTCGATTTGTGACTAAAGGTATTATGTTGACTGTAAATGATGTATATACTTTGTAAATGATATTGTATTAAATGATATGCACATGTGCATTATATTTACTGTAATGATGCTGTATTAAATTATATGCACATGTGCATTATGTTGATTGTAAATGATATTGTATTAAATTATATGCACATGTGCATTATATTGAAAATTAGACTATGTCGTTGATTTATGGATTTTGAAAAAGTGCCTTATGGAGAACTATCCAATTATGTGCAGAATGGCAGCAAACAAATAGTCTTGGGTGCCGGACAACTACAAAAGAATAGGGGAGGTGACTGTGTGGGATTGGCAATGGAAGAACAAGCCGATAACCGGGGAGGCATGGGTGGAGTTTATGCAGCTTTTGGCACTGCTGAGAGATACCAGAATAAAGATGGGTCAAGATGGGTGGGGTTGGCACTAGGAAAATAAGTCGACTTTTAATGTTTAAACCGTTAGAGAGGATTTGTGTGTCACAAGCGGGGACCTGTCGAGTGGCTTCGTAATGACCTGGAACGGCTGGGCTATACCTAAAGCCAATATGTTAGCATGGAAAGGCATCGAAGGCAGGTTACCGACAAAGACGGAGCTGGAAAAAAGGGGTAATTCAGACCAACAACACATTGTGCCCGGTTTGCAAATACGAGCAAGAAACTGTTGAACACATTCTCATTACGTGTTTGATGTCGAAAACGCTGTGGTGGATGGTCGGAGCATGGTTGGGAGTAAAAGATTTTCCTGTAAGCTGGAGATTTCTATAAGAAGAAAAAGGTAGTAAACTGCACAGTGATGGCTACATTATGGATCATATGGTCGAGCAGAAATGAGAAGGTATTCAAAGTCGTGCAGATTTCAAATGCTAGAAGACTGGAACAAGTCAAGGAGTGTACTCTGTTGTGGATGAAAGTCATACCCAAAATGGAGAATTAGAGCCAAAATGGAGAATTTGGTGACTGAAGAGTGGTACACCAGTGGTGTAAATGTAATAGAAAATTAGGAGTTTATATGTTTATTGTAAGCGTAATTCTCTAGTAGTGGTGTAAATGTAATAGAAAATTAGGAGTTTATATGTTTAATGTAAGGTAATTCTCTAGTTCCTGGCTAGAGTTCTGGTTTGAATATATGGCATCTTGTTCTGTTAAAAAACAATGTCGTTATATATAAAATGATAATGCTCGTGTTATATATAAAATGATAATGATCGTGTGCATTGTATTGACATGGTTACTGTTTCGCACAATGCACATGTGCATACATGTTTACTGTTTCACTCCACATCGTTGTTGTTTTGACCAATGCAGGTGTGCATGCATGTTTACCATTTCATTACACACGCTTATTGTTTCGAACAATGCACACGTGCATACATGTATATTTTTTAATTACATGTAATCCGTTTTCCTTACATATACATCAACATATGTAATGTGATACCCCATACGTAATAGGGTATCACATACGTAATATGATATAAACAAAAATACAATATTTCAAAATATACACATGCATTACCGACATGTTTATTGTTTTTTATTAATGCACATGTGCATTACCAACATTAAGACAGTTACAACAAGTAAATATAACACCCTCATCATAAGAATCACATAATCCGTTCAACAATCATTATTGCACATATGCACCACCAACATATACTATACCAAACAACACATTACATCCTAAATTAACAAATATAACCATCTGTAATACATTATACAATACCAATATGTATGTTATTTCAAACTATGCACATGTGTAGTACCAACATTCCCTCTACCAAACAACATAATACATCATATATTCACGAACATGATCATTCGCCTCTGATAACGACAGTTTTTTGTTGCTATCTTCACTCTCATGTTCTTAAGTTGCAAGTCTTGAATTTCTTTATCTTTGTTGAATATGCAATCAAACTTCTCACCACTCCCTTTATACATCTCAATATATCGCATAGCGAACAACCCGCAATCTGTGAAGTAATAAAGGGATTTTGTTTACTTGTTCAATTTTTTCATAGTGATTTCGCTCACTTGTCCTCTTTATGCTTTTTTTTTTCTTCTTGTGCACCTACATTGGATATATTTAATGTGTTTACATAAATGATATCATTTAACATGAAAGTAATAAAGGGATGCACATGTGCATAAACTCCCAACTACATCATCGAATATTAGTCAACCTTTTTTACCTCTTTGTTTAACCGTTGCGTAATCATCTTCCATTGCACCCGGCATTTTTTTGACTCTTCATCCCTTGATTTCAAAACGAAAGTTACCTTCTTTGATTTTTTTCCGTTATCGATCTACGATAATAAACAAAACAAAAAACATGTGATTAACAAACATAGAATCTCAATGAATATGTGCATTAACTTTAACATTATCATTACTATATACACTATGCACATGTGCATCAACATAAATTACATTGTTAACATATTCTGGCAAAATTCTGGCAAACTATGTACATGCGCATAACTATGCACATGTACAACAACATGAATGATCTTATTAACATATTTTGGCAAATTATGCACATGTGCCTAACTGCACATTTTCATCCATATGACTGACCTAATTGAAATAATCTGGCAAAATATGCATTTGTGCTAACTAAGCATGTGCATTAACATGACTGAGCTTATCAACAGGTTTGCTTCGATAAAAAATAATAGACAAAACAAAAGTTACTTTCTTCGATTTTTACCTCTTTATTTAACTGTCGCGTAATCATCTTCCATTGCAAGTCGCATAATCATCTTCCATTGTTTAACTGAATTCATAAAATTAATGCGTTTGCGCGAGTTATAACATTTGGAAAAAAAAACTGATAATGCACACGTGCATAACCGCATATTGCATCATTAACAATACTAATATTAACAGTAAGTTCTCAACACTTACTAACCTTTTTGCTTAACAGTCGCATGCTCGTCTTCTGTCGCATCTGGCATTCTTTTCAACCCTTCATCTCTCGGCTTTAGGACAAACGTAACTTTCTTTGTTTTTTTTTCCATTTTACTGTATACAATGAGAATGTATATCAACTTTAATTTATTTTACTTTGTTAGTATGTTAGTTCAAACTACATATACAAAATCCATTATACATTCCCAAAATCCGCTATACATCGGGCATATGCATCTATACAACTATGACCATGCAACTTCAGATATGCAACCAACACACGCACATAACTATAACTATGCACATGTGCATACATACAACTATGAAATAATTTATCAATATATATATATATATATATTATCACATTATGCACATATGCATACCTATACATGACCCAAAAAACAAAGTTGGCTACAAACTATAAACATAATTTATCACGTTATGCACATGTGCATACCAATCAAGTATAAATATGAACCAAAACCATAAGTAAAACCATAAATTATCAGTAAAACCATAAGTTATCACATTATGCACATGTGCATTCCAACACGTTATGCACATGTGTATACCAATCAAGCATAAATATGAACCAAAACCATAAGTACAACCATAAGTTATCACATTATGCACATGTGCATTCCAAATCAAACACAAACACATAATCGTATGAACTTACATCGGCTGTAATCTACTTACATCTACTTACATCGTCTGTAATCTACATGAACAATATTATGCACATGTGCATTCCAAATCAAACACCAACACATAATCGTATTAACCTTACATCAGCTGTAATCTACATTACCAAGATTATGCACATGTGCATTCCAAATCAAACACAAACACAAACACATATGCACAACATCGGCTGTAATCTACACGAACAAACATCGGATGTAATCTACTTTCATCGGATGTAATCTACATTAACAAGATTATGCACATGTGCATTCCAAATTAAACACAAACACATATGCACAACATCTGCTGTAATCTACACGAACAATATTATGCACATGTGCATTCCAAAACAAACACAAACACATAATCGTATTTACATGAACAATATTATGCACATGTGCATTCCAAATCAAACACAAACACATAATCGTATTGACCTACATCGGCTGTAATCTGCATGAACAAGCATATAATCGGCTGTAATCTACATGAACAAGCACATAAGAACTTTGTATGAACTTACATAGTATGAACTTACATCGGCTGTATGAACTTTCAAGTTCGTAAATCGATGCAACGACTTATGTTCTTCGTAATATCCCTCTCCGTGCAATAAACCTCGCCGATTATGCCGATTATGACCGTTTTTTGCCCTAAATCGATTCATTATGGCCGTTTTTTGCCCTAATTTCGAGCCGACGACTAGTGTGCTGTCGACGATTGACTAGCGACGATGATCGTATGGCGAATATTGATGATGAACGGCTGGAATTGTGAACATCAGTGAGTATCAGTGAGTATCGGACTGATGTTTATGAGATTTTTTGGGGAAAATCGATTGATTGGGAGAGTTGTGCTTGGTTGTGATAGTTGTTGGACTTGAAATTGTATTATCGATCATAGTTTAAGGGGTTGTTTGGCTAAGCTTATTGGAATGACTTATTTACTTATTTGCTTATTTGAAAAGCAAATAAGTCATAATGGAATGACTTATTTACTTATTCCTCTCACATAATAAGCTAACCCAAACACCTTTTAACTTTTCAAAAAGTAAATAAGTAAATAAGTCACTAAAATAAGCTTAGCCAAACAGCCCCTAATTAAATGCTGACGTCCGTATGTGGGGAGCGGGATTTTAGAATTTTTTTTATTATTTACAAAATTGTCATCCGTTCACATTGGTTCTCGCGGTTCTCGCAATAAAGGTGGTTCTCGCATGAACCCCACCATATATATATATATATATATATATATATATATATATATATATATATAGGTAGAGGATCCTGTAAAAAGTGCTCAAAGTGTGAGAAGTGTAAGAAGTGTATTATAACACTATATATAATACTATATAACACCATATAAACACCGTATAACAATATGTAACAACATATAATACTATATAACACTATGTAACACTATATATCATTATATAACAAATATAACACTATACATCTATCATAGACATGTTATCAGACAACCTATAGTGTTATATTTGTTATATAATGATATATAGTGTTACATAGTGTTATATGGTATTATATGGTGTTACATATTGTTATACGGTGTTTATATGGTGTTATATAGTATTATATATAGTGTTATAATACACTTCTTACACTTCTCACACTTTAGGCCCTTTTTACACTATCCTTACCCTATATATATATATATATATATATATATATATATGGAAAAGTTCATTGGGAACACTAAAAAGGTGAGAAACCGGGAAACACTTTTAAAATTTCAACTTTTAAAAAAATTCCGCGTTTTTCCTTATAAATATAGACAGAAGATCAAATGCAAATACCCTTATCATACAAAACGTACGAATATGGTGAAAAGGTAAAAAAACGCGGTGACATTTTCGTAATTATTTACTCGTAGAATAATTATCAAAATTACCCTACAAATGATTTTGTGAGGTAATTTTGTAAAATATTATTGTAACAACTTTTGCAGACTTTCAGCTTTTTCTGAAAAAGTAAAATCTGTTACGTAACACGTGGCATTCTCTGATTGTTACACGTAACACGTCTGCAAAAAGGTGTAACACGTGGCAAACGGAGGTCTATTTAGTTGGAGTTTTTTAGTTTTCTTAACTAATATGAGATTTCTTCCTATTATTCCTCTATCTCAAATTATATTTAGGGATGTGCATTTGGTACCGGGTACCGGTATTGTATCGGTACCGAACCGTATCGGGTATATTCAGTACCGGTTCCCATTTTTCCCGTTTTTTCGGTACCAGTACCGGTATGGTACCGGTATTTATGGGTAAAACACCGGTAAGTATCGATACCAAACTGATATATTCAGTATCGGTACCACTTTTCCCTATTTTTTGGTATCGAACGGGTACCGTGCTCATCCCTAATTATATAAAGTACTTTTTTCCTGTTTTTTTTCTTTATCCCCTACTTTTGATATGACTCTTCAATTCTTCATGCAATATACTTGGTTCACAAGAAACAAAAATAATTGATTAAAATATGCTACTCGTGCTTATTTGTGGATTGATGATTTGTGAGTAGATATGCTTTTACTAGAATAAATCTTACTTTTTTTGTGATTTCTAGTCTTAGTGAGATTCATTCGTACCACTAAATGCCAAAGATATCGATGACCCACCAATATAATTTACTTTCTTTCTTGGCAATAAATCCATATTTTGTTGGCATATAAAAAGGGGTACTTGGCCAATAAGGTTTATCAAAGTCTCAATACCAATGGGAGATAAGAGGGAACATTTAAAGAGACTTTCAAGGAATTGATTGCCGTTCTCCCTCAAAGGCTTCTGGCTCTGGCTCTATATAAAATACTCAAGTAAGAGGATGTAGTCGGAAGCCTGAGAGGTAGGACGGAAATTCAATGTCTTGATATTACACAATTTGGAAGTCAAAATTGTTATGTCAATCTCAAAAAGTTGATATAGTGCCATCGACTCTCAAGGACTTTTGGAGGCTTTTATGTAAGTTGAAAGTATATTGTTTATCCTTTTCTGAAGTTCAAAAGGTTTCTTGACATAGTAAAATTATACATACTATAATAAAATGTTTCGAATTAAATTTAGCTACAAACTAAACATACAAACATGCAAGGTCGTACTCACAATCGAGACATTTTACAAACATTGAGCACGTGTTAATAGTCTTGCAATACTTTTTATTTACTTTAAACCTTTTTATAGTTTATTTGTTCTTATTAGGTAGAGTAGTTGTGTGAACATACCTTTTTGTTAACGATATTTGGTATTTTATTCTGTTTAACTTTTGTTTATGCATCTTTATTATACAAATTTACATTGAAAATTAATAGAGTACGTGTGGTGTTTGTTATAAACTAGTTTTTGCCCCGCTCGTGTTGCGGGACACGAAGCCGAATATTTCTCTCTCATAACATGTATGTCTGTGTTTTGGTTACTTGTACATACTACTTATAAGATGATCTAAAAAAATTACATCGAGTCAATTAATTAAAACAAAACACTACCATACTTTTGTTAAAAAAAAAAACTAAAACGATAGAAAGACTATAATTTTAAACTGGGAGTAAAATCGTAACTTTTTTTGGACAAATGAGCATATGCCAGACAGCTGTCTAGCACAAAAAAAAAAAAACACCGAGTCAACCCATTAAAACAAAACATTACCATAGTTTTGTCAAAAAAAAAAAAAAAAAAAAAAAACCCGATGGCATGACTATAAGTTTACACTGGGGCAAAATCATAATTCGATAAGGAAAAAAAAACAAAAACGATGGCAAAACTGTAAATTGAACTGAGTGCAAAATCGTAATTAGGCTTGAAGGAAAAAAACAAAACCAATAGCAAAACTGTAAATTTAAACGGGCCAAAATCATAATTTGGTTGAACCATGAGGAAGTGTTGTCTGACACTATTCCCATTCATGGAGACTGTCTGTGTCATATAACCGAATCAGGTATACACTCTAAAATGTTCTTTAAAGAAAATAAGCAAACTAAAATATTAACTTCCTGAATCCATCTAAATCATTATATATACATATATAAAAGTTGTGAAATACATAACCACGTATATCTGTTGTTGTAAATGTGATAAATAAAATGATTTTTTTTTATGTTCTATACGTTATCAAACCCTTTTATACCATATAATGCCCATTACGGCCTTACATCAAAACAAAATAGGTAATAAATTTGTGGTAAGATAAATTTGGACAATAATTAAAGAACAGAAAATCATCTAAAATTATTCCATCCACTTGGATGATAATCCCTACAACTCGCTGCCCGTACTGACCCTCAAACCTGCCCGTAGTGACCAACTTCTATTTTAACATCCATGCACACGTAAAATATTACCCTCAAAACTAATCATGGACAACAAAACTGCAACCTTCACCTTCTTTACCTTGTTGTTCTTGTATACCGTCTCTGCCGCTCGCCCCACGGTGCTAGATCCATCGGTTACCAATCCAACCGCGGTCACAAGTGATGATCATGCATCCAAGCTAGCCAAAACATCGCGTGAATCCGTCGTTACTACTGGCCGTTCTAAGATTCTACTCCCCGGCGAGAAGGTTGTACCAGAAAACCTGAACAATGATCTATCACCGCATACAAATTTCTCGAAATTCCATCCTATTAACCGTCACTTCCAAGTCAGGCCTCATAGGGGACCAAAACATACTGGGACACACCGTCGGCCTTGCTTGAAGCACACGCAATACAAGATCCCATTCCCTCAGTCGGAAATCTCCAGCAAAAAGGATGAGGTCAAGGCGGAAGGAACCGACAACCCCATATTGAATAATGAAAACCCCGTAAGGTATTGTATATTATTGATTATTTGATTAGCTATTTATATATAAGTGCTTGAAAATATTGCTAGTAACAATGACCTCTTAAAATAGAAACTTATATATAAACAAAAGAGTAAACTGCAAAAATAGTTCCTAAGGCTTGGTCACTTTTGCCACTTTAGTCTAAAACTCAAACCTTTTGAATCTGGATCCCTGTGGTTTCAATTTTATTGTCATTTTCATCCAAAAACAAAATCTGATCAGGTTTTTCAGTTAACATCTAACTTTTTTATCTTTTTCCTCCCTTTTAATGAAGGGCAAAATGGTCAGATTTTTTTAATTTGTTATAATAAAACGTTAAAAGACAATTTTGCCCTTCATTAGAAGGGAGGAAAAATACATAAATCTGGATGTTAACTGAAAAATCTGACCAGATTTTGATTTCGGATGAAAGTGGCAACAAAAATGAAACCACAGGAATCCAGATTCAAAATGTTTGAATTTTGGACTAAAGCGGGAAAAGTGAACAAACCTCAGGGACAATTTTGGCAATTTGCTCTAAACAAAATTTGTTAGTAAGGCAATAATTGTTTACATAAGGTTGTTTAGAAGTCAAACCGCTTTGAGCAAAGGTTAAATCGGGTTTGGCTCGAAGTCTAACCAAGCTGGCTTGGTTTGGCTCCAATTTTAAACCGAGTTGAAATTTTACGCTCAGACTCGGCTTGTTTATAAATGGAGCCAACTTGGCTTGCTTCGCTTTGTCTCGGGTTTAAGTACTAATTAAACTTGTTTTCTCTTTTCAAATCGGGTACAAGTACTTGAGTGAGATGCCAAAGTTCTAAATTCATAGAGAGGAACTATCTCTTAGGTTTGTTGGTTGGGCGATGTTGGGACATAGGTATAAAATTTTTGGGCTATGTGCGGTCGCACACCCAACACATCCTCAATAATTAAAATTAGAGTAATGATATACCCTAGCTAATATATTATCTTTGATACTTCAGAACAAAAGCTTTTCGCGGCGAAGTTCCAGCGAACTGGTTGAAGGTGAAGCACCATTATGGTTCCCGTCGCCAATATAACAACCAGAACCACGATAGCAAGCCGAATAAGAAGGACGAGAATGTAATGAAGACGAAGAATGTGTTCAATCCGGAGAAGATGAAGAGTTTGAGGCACCAACAGAAACTGAAGAAGAGTGAGGATCACAAAACAGGATTGATGAAGAACATTCGCAAGTTTCTGAAACACACTTTTGATTGAACATCGAATCTTCTTCAATTCCACCTTACTTCCATGTGTCAAGTAATAATATGTATATATGATTAGTATATTTATGATTATATTAAATTGTTTACTGGTATATTTGTATCTGTAATTTGTACATAATTCATTGCATCCATTGGAGATGTAGAAAGCATATTTAGCTGAATAATCAATTATTTTAATTCTTTCCTGCTTTTGATATATAGATTACATGATGATCGCCCCTTTGTGTAAGGAGGGTGGTAACTTAAAAATATATTATATTATATTATTGTCGGAAAGAAGATAACAGATAGTATAGGGGGCTAATATGTAACTTGGTGGTTTATATAAACACCATTCTTTGTAACCCTAAAATAATAATTCTGAATAGAATCAAAACCCCAATTGCTGTGTTTGTTCTCTACACTAGACAACATGGTATCAGAGCAGTGTATCTGATCCTTGAAACCGTTTTTGCTCATCATCTACAATCTACCCAGCCAACCTCAAATCAGAAAAAACCTGATAATCAAATCAAAACTCTGAAAAAAAAAAAACAAACCGATCCAATCGAAACAACATCAACCGGAGCCGAGATACTTACCGCCGTGATACTGCCACAGTCCGATCGTTTTTTCCGGTCAACATCCGTCCGCAGCGCCGCTGCAAGAATCTTCTCAGAGCCGCCGGAATACTCACCAAAACCCTAAAATCCACGATAAATCCGCCGCCGCTTCGTGATAATCAGAAACCCTAAAATCTCCGCTGCATAGTGCCGCCGATACATATCAACTGCACCTTTTAAATCCACACAACATATCCCCTGGTATTTGTTTTGAAGGATCTAGTAGAGTGTGGATTAGATGTGTAATTGAAGCTTGTTACTAGTGATCGATATTTGTTGGTTGTTGTCTCAGATAAAACAAAACAAAGAAAAAGGTTATTAGCGGCTGAGTGAAAGGACATTAGGGTTTGATCCATAAAGAAGAAGGTTTCTTGGCGTAGTTATTTTTATGTTCTTGGCGTATTTGTTTTATTTGGGGCAGTCTCTAAGCGGAGGTGCTTTTTTTAGGCGACTTTAAAATCTTGAACGCGAGTTCAAGTTGCCGGTGTATTTAATAAATACGCCGGTAAGATAACCTCGCTATCTAGCGACGGTATTACGAACGCAAATCTTGAACGCGAGTTCAAGTGTCCAGCGTATTTGATAAATACGTCGGGTCAGCTGCTTGTTTAATAACGGTATCCAAAAAAAAAAAATGGAAACCAATCATGGAAAGAACAGTGCTTGGATTTTCGATTCTGGTGCCACGGAGACGTTTGAATCATCAGACATACGATCAACGTCCAATCCTCAAAAAACTCAAATCCACACTGCAAATAACGGGATGATGCAAGTGAAAGGAAGAGGAACGATTGAAATTTTCCCAACTATGAAATTATAAAATTGTCTTTATGTTCCATCATTATCGCACAAACTGCTCTCAATTAGCCATATTACCAAAGAGCTAAATTGCATAGTACTAATGCATCCTACTTTCTGCCTTCTACAGGATATCAGGACGGGTGTGATTATTGGACGTGGTACTGAGCGCCAAGGATTGTACTACGTGGATGAAGTGGCTCAACAGGGTACTGTGATGTTGGCTCATGGAACTGAAAACCGGGAAGCATGGCTATGGCATAGACGTTTGGGGCATCCATCCCATGGCTATTCGCACCTTTTGTTTCCAAAACTCTTCCTCACGAATGGAAAAATAGATTGTGAAACCTGTCTTCGTGCTAAAAGCCATCAACAACCGTTTAAACCTAGCAATACGAAAGTTGCTTCGCCTTTTTCACTAATCCATTCTGATGTGTGGGGTCCCGCTCCTGTGATGGGGGGCAGGGTCTTCGGTACTTATATTATTCGTGGATGATTGCACTCGCATGACATGGGTATATTTTTTGAAAAACAAAGCCGAAGTTTACGAAAAATTTATCACGTTTTATGCTATGATTCAAACTCAATTCCAAACCCAAATCCAAATCCTTCGATCCGACAATGGGGGAGAATTTGTCAATATGTCCATGAAACAGTTCTTTAAAACCAAAGGATTAGTTCATCAAACCTCTTGTTCTCATACCCCCGAACAAAACGGTGTTTCCGAACGGAAAAACCGTATTATTCTTGAAATGACTCGAGCCCTTTTGATCGAATCTCAGGTTCCTAAATCTTTCTGGCCGGAGGCAGTTGCAACCTCTGTGTATCTCCTGAATCGGCTTCCCACAAAAGCTCTTAAATTTAAGACGCCCTTAGATTATCTGTCTAAGTCTGCCAGTATTCCCCATCCTCTTACACTTGAACCTCGAATTTTCGGGTGTACCGCATTTGTTCACATACCCAAAGTCAACCGAAACAAGCTCGGCCCACGTGCTGAGAAATGTGTGTTTGTCGGCTATGGGATCGACCAAATAGGTTATCGGTGTTATAATCCAAAAACTCGTCAAATGTTCACCACAATGAACGTTGACTTTCTTGAAACAAAATACTTTTATGACACCCAACTCAGTGGTCAGGGGGAGAACGAATGTATAGACCATCTGAGTTGGCTAACCCAACTTCCCTCGTCTGAAGAAGTAACAACAGAACTTCCTCACAGTACTGCGAGTCCTTCAAACACAGACACACAATCTGCGGAGCACAGTACCACTGAAGAAAGTCCATCCAACGTGATACCTGAGGTAAGAAATACTGAGAACCCTGAATGTTCTACGTCTTATAACTATGAGACAACAGTGGAACACATAGAACCGACAACTACAGAACATGTTGATCCAGTTGTTGAACAGGTTGATCCAGTTGTTGAACATGTTGAACCAGTTGCAGCAGAGACTACCGGAAGATACTCTCTTCTACCTAGAGCCAATAGAGGGGTTCCTCCAAAACGGTACTCCCCGGAGAGGGAAACCAGAAATTCAAGATATCCTCTAGCTAATATGGTCGACGGGAACTTATCTAACAGTGGGAAAGCATTTGTTACTTCCCTATACACTGAACAAATACCGAATTCCGTTAAGGAAGCTCAAGGTAAGAAGAACTGGGAAGAAGCAATGGAAGTGGAGATGCGTGCTCTTATGAAAAACAATACATGGGAGAAGTGCATTCCTCCTAAAGGAAAGAAAACAGTTGGATGCCGGTGGGTGTATTCGATTAAATATAAACCAGATGGTTCCATTGGAAGATACAAAGCCCGGCTTGTAGCCAAGGGGTACACTCAGACGCATGGGATTGATTACTCTGAGACTTTCTCTCCGGTTGCAAAAATGGATACCATCAGAGTCCTCCTTTCTGTGGCAGCTAATAAGGATTGGCCCCTTCATCAATTTGATGTTACAAATGCATTCCTTCATGGAGACCTAACTGAAGAAGTTTACATGGAAGCACCTCCAGGTTTTTCAGGGGGTTTTAAAGATGGGGAAGTTTGTAGGTTGAAGAAATCTCTATACGGGCTAAAACAGTCTCCTCGGGCATGGTTTGGAAAGTTCACCTTGGCCATGAAAGAATACGGGTATCGCCAAAGTAACGCTGATCACACCTTGTTCCTCAAAAGAAGGAACGGCGTCGTAACTTGCTTGATCATATACATGGACGACATGATTATCATCGGAGATGATGTAGAAGAAATAGCCCAGCTGAAAAGGAATTTGTTTTCAAAGTTTGAAATGAAAGACCTTTGGAATCTCAAGTATTTCCTTGGAATAGAAGTTCTCAGGTCTAAACGGGGGATTTTCATCTGCCAAAAGAAGTATGTTCTTGATCTCCTGGCGGAAACTGGGTTGATTGATTGTAAACCAGCAGATACGCCAATGGTGGTGAACCACAATCTTCACATGGAACTCGATGGAAAGCTCGCAGACAAAGAAAGATATCAATGGCTTGTGGGCAAGTTAATTTATCTCTCTCATACTCGCCCTGATATAGCGTATGTTGTTGGAGTGGTAACTCAGTTTATGCACCAACCACAAGTTGCCCACATGGAAGCTGCTCAGAGAATTCTAAGGTATCTCAAGGGAACCGCAGGCCATGGAATGTTATTCAAAACAAATGGGCATTTAACTGTTGAGCTCTACACTGACGCAGACTGGGCAGGAGATAAGGGAAACCGAAGGTCTACATCAGGGTACTTTTCCTTGGTTGGCGGAAACCTTGTTACCTGGAGAAGTAAGAAACAGAAGGTGGTTGCTCTGTCAAGTGCAGAAGCAGAATTCAGAGGCATAGCTCGAGGGTTAAGCGAAGTTCTGTGGATCAGGAAGCTTCTAGAAGATATTGGTTTCTCCCAAAGGGTACCCAGTAAAATTATGTGCGACAATACAGCTGCAATACAAATCTCAGAAAACCCAGTTCAACATGATCGAACGAAGCATGTAGAGGTTGATCGGCATTTCATCAAGGAAAAACTGCAGGAAAGGATCATAGAGCTCCCGTATGTAGCATCAAAAGATCAACTCGCAGATATCCTCACAAAGGCAGTCAATGGAAACACGTTTAATAGCTGTTTGAGCAAGTTGAGTATTGGTAACCCCACTATTCAACTTGAGGGGGGGTGTCGGAAAGAAGATAATAGATAGTATAGGGGGCTAATATGTAACTTGGTGATCTATATAAACACCATTCTTTGTAACCCTAAAATAATAATTCTGAATACAATCAAAACCCCAATTGCTGTGTTTGTTCTCTACACTAGACAACAATTATAATGTAAAGAAATTACATTATAAGATAAGATTATAGCAAGTTTAGAATGTGTAACTTCTAACACACTATCCCAACTCCATTATTCATTACTAAACTTTCTTTTGCTCCTTATGGTTTGGTCATTTTAATGGTTTGGTCGTTTTAATGGTTTTGTTCTAATGGTTTAAAAATAGCCACTTTACTCCCTGATCTAATTAACTTATCATCATTTTGCTCCCCGCCTCAAACACGTCCATTTCCACCGTTGAAACCTGGTCACGTGCCCCTCACATGAGGGGTAAGTCTTTCTTTTCCAATCTAAAGCTTTTATCTTCTTCATTTAAAAACCCACTCAACCATCAACCCAACCCAGCCATACCACCTGCTTCCACCACCAACCACCACTACCTGCTACCACCACTAGCCACCACAACCACACTCTCCCCCCCCCCCAAATATTCCTCTACTCCCTCTAAAATCCTATAAATTCATACCACAAATCAAAAGCAAAATATGACAACATACATTCAACTCCAAGTTGAAATCACGTTCAACTCCAAGTGGAAATCATGAAAATGTTTCCTATAAAATCATACATTCAACCATGGAAAGCATTGGTAGTTGTAACCCACATTCATCACCGTCAGATCTAGACATATACTTACCACTGCCACTACTTGTAGCCGATCTAGTTCCCTTCAAACATCGCCGAAGTATCACTATCGCCATCATCCTCTGAACCCTAATACCTTCGCCAAAGAAACAGCTAGACCTGCAAACATCACCATCACAGTCGACTGTTCAAACCACCATCGCCATTAGCTTCACCATTTTCCGATTAGGGGTAGCAACTAGGTGTTAGGGTTCAATCAACATTCTTGAAAGAAATGGGTAATGGAGAGGGTGAAACTCGTGCCTTAAAGTGTGTTACGTTATGTATTTAGTGCCGTTTACGTGATTATACGCTTTGAATATGTTAACTACGAAAGTTCGTGGTTTTACAGGTAAATCACTTAATTTGGTAAAGTTGGAGAGTATAAAGATGATGCGGAACATCCGTGGATGCTAAACATAGCGAAAGGCGTTATTCGGATCGAAAAGGTTGCTTGAATATACAAGAGGTGTACAAGAATAAAGTCAGGAGTTGATTGGTAATTAAATGGAATGTCATATTCAGCGAAATAGAGTTCCAGCAATAGTCAACCGTAGCATACGGTCAACTAAGTGTGGTTTACGGTTGAAGTAAAGATTGAATAAAAAAGAAACAACATGTTAGTACCGTAACCTACGGTCTTAAAACCGTAGGCTACGGCAAAGACATCAGCAACGAATGTTGTTTTGGAAAGGGATTCAAAAGAAAAAGATCTTTTAGTACCCTAATGTAGGCACGTGAGCACACAGTCATCATCATCATTTAATTCTAATAATGAATAATCCACCAATTTGAAAGATATGTTGACTTTGGGAGGCACATGCGCATACAAGGTTGCAGTATTATTAAAGGATATTATCATCTTGTCATTAAAGGAGGAGATATGATTCAAGATCAGAGAGTCACGTGACTTCTTTTGGGTTTTGGCGGCATACATTAAAGGAGAAAGAGGCACACAAAGTCCAACATTAATTGGACATCATCATAATATCTCATCAACATTCATGTGAGGGGGGCGGCTGTTATTGACGTCAGAGAAGGAAAAAAATTATGACTTTGGCAATGCACATGGGCCGACTTCATGGGTCTTGGATTTTGCGGCTGGTTGGTGGCCCAATCATATGAGAGGACAACTCATGTGGACTTCTATTGTGGACGGCACATGGGTATCATAAGAGACTTTTGGACTTTGTTTCTTTTGGGATTGGGCCAACACATCAACGCACACAAGGTAAAAGGAGGGGGATCGAAACATCACAGGTTATCACATCTTCGAAGGCTGAGAAGCAGGCGACGCAAACGATCAATCTTACCGATGAGCGGCTAGTCGTTTTATGGTTTCTTCCGGATGGAGGGTTTTTGTAAGTTAGCTGAAATTATGTGTTTGCTATAATCGTTTTAACTTGGTGATCTAAGCATTCGATGCTTTTCACCCTTGTTTTGATTCGTAGATTGTAAACAATTGCATTTATTTAAACCTTAATTTCTAAGCATTCAGTTCCCGAGAGTTCTAGTAACTGGGATATATTTGACATGGGGTTAGGGTTTGTAATTGTAATTGATAATCATTCGATAACCTCCCGTTATGTATTGACCGGAGTACTTAGTTGTTGGTTATCATAATTGATGAATTAAGTTAAACACTTATGTCTATGTGAGTGTTTCGATTAAGCACATAGTTGAATCTAGCTGTAAAACCTGAAATCTGGAGGAACCATTGTTCTTTCAATAGTAGTTAATCAAAACTGAGCATTATACACTTTCCACAATCCTCCTCTGGTTCGATATCCAACTTATCCTATCTACATAGTTTAGTTGCTTTTTGCATGTCCATAACGACAGACATCAAAATGGCGCCGTTGCCGGGGAGGCGTGCGCAAAGTGTTTAGTGTTAAGTTTTTAGTAAAATAGATAAAAAAATTCAAAAAAATAAAAAAATAAAAATCCAAAAATAGTGTCAGTTTTGTTTTGTTTTGTTTTGTTCAGATTTATGCGTGGTGCTTGTGTTTTTGTGTTTGTGCAGGATGAAAGATCTTACAATATTCTGCGGCTCTTCTAGATGCATTTTGTGTAGGGAACCACTTCACTCGTGTATCGGTTGCCACGAGGCCCGATTTAGACGGGAAAGAGCGAAATTGGCAGAATCACTGATGCCTTGCTATGATAATCCTTCCCCTCCACCATATTTTTATGATTATGATACAACGGTGGAGGATGGTTATTACTCTGACGGATGGGATCGGGACGAGGATGCTTATTATGAACCAAGGACGGATGGACAATGTTTCTGTTGCGGTCGTTATCATACTTCTGTTTATGATGATGTGTGCGCGGTGTATTTGGAAAATCCAGAGTATTGGAATAAAAAAATGATTGATGCGTACATCTCAACACCGTATCAGGGATACCGACAGTATCATCCCGAGGAATATCCTGAGCCCGAGGGTGTGTATGTTTATCAGACCGAGGAGGAGAAAAAGCTTGCTACGTTGGAAGCAAGTTTGTCCAAACTCGAACAGTATTTATTAGCACCCAACCTTTCCGATGAAGATCGGATCAGCTGCCTAGTTTCTAAGTGTCAGAAGTTAAAAATGAAGATAGAAATAGAAGAGCGTCTCTCACCATTACCTGTTGATATTAGAGATTATTCTCACATGAAGGAGGAGGTTGTGGAGGATAATACCACACCAATGAATCCTTTATCTGATGAAGAGTCACTGGTGGATCAGATGGTGTGTGAGGATGAGGAGGCAAAGCAGTCTGATGAGATGAATGTGTGTACTGAACCTCTCCCCATATCAATCATTCAAATTAATAAGTGTGGGGAAGAAGGTTCGAGGAAGAAGATGAGAAGGGTGAAGCTACAAGACATCGGTGTATATCTCGTGAAGTGGATCAGCGAAACCCGCATATGCTTTCTAAACATGTCAATTATACTGACGAGCTTATGGAGATGGCATGTAAATTTCCGGGCATTCGTTGGAAATGTTTTGGGTAAGTGTGCATTGAGACCACCGTAGCGCATAGCACGTACGGTCTGGCTGAAGACCTAAAACTTAGCGCTCTCGGGAGGCAACCCGAGGATGTAGAGTTTGTATTTTCTTTATTTTGGTTTCGATTTGGTGTGTTTGTGTTTTGACAGGTTTCTACGTTCCATCTTCACGGATGCAATGAATCAAGTGTGGGGATGTTTGGCAACATCCCTGATGAGATATCAATGAATCCATGAGGGGCGTATTCTCCGGTTTTGAAAGCAACAGTTACACCACCATAGACACTCACTTGTTTTCTGATCAGGTGCATGTGTTTATCTATCCTGTGTTTTATTTGTTTTTGTGTACTTGGTGGTGTGAAATTTTTGTGTTGGGAGTGGTTTCTTTGTGTTGAGTCATCTAGTTGTTAGCCGTTCATGGTTTGCGGGTGGTATCTCTCGAGTTTAGAGTATAAATTGCACCATACATTGGGGACAATGTATCCCAAGTGTGGGGATGCGGTAACTCGAGAAAGGGTTGGTAGGATTGATGATCTCAAATGCTTGAAGGGTTGAAATTGGTAAAAATTGAAATTTTTTTGTCTCAAGTATGCTTGAACTACATGAAAACCAACATTTTCAATCGCTAAAGGGTTCCTACTGATATTAAACTAACTTAGATCCCTTGTCATGGTTGTCCCTTTAAGTTTCATGAGAGTATTTCTGACAAGTTTAGAAAATAGTTGAGATGAGATGCCTAACTAAGGGTAACATGCTTTAGGAATTACACATGCTACGTGTCGGCAACCCAGTTTCCTTTTGTCGGTGAGATATTTGAGCCTACTAGATTGATAGTTGAATTACAATAAGTGTTTATTTGCTGAGAGTAGGCCATATGTTGCTTTGTGTTAGAACTTGTGTGGTTTGATACGTGCCGAGACTGTGCTTTAGCGTATGCACCTAAATGATAAAGGCATTAGGATCCATTTATTGTTCTATTTGTTGATTGTTGATTCCATCCCACCTTAGTGCACCATGTTGAGCCTTTTACCCTTCGTTTGTTACACCTTGTTTGACCCGTATCATTGTTATGTTCGTGTTCAATAAATGGGTCGAAGAATAACCCATGTGTTAGTATTATTGTGAATAAGTTGTCATGCTTTGGTATTCGTTTGTGTTCGCCATATAAACATGAAAACCCAAAAATATTTCCTTACCTTTACCCTTAACCCAAAACCCGAAAAGTCCTTTTGATATGTGTTACGTTATTTGATAAAATAGAGGTGTGACTGACATACAAGCTTATGATTGCAAGGTGGCATATTTGGTTTTGAGCGAATTATATACTAGCACATTACACGCTAGTTTTGATTAAACCGAGAGGAGTGATTATTGTGAGGGGCGTGTAGCATGTGGGTAGTATCATAAGCATGTTAGTTTTAGTTAGGCAAGTCTTAAAATGTTTTAAATGCTTATCACTTAGTTGTCAGATTGTCAATCTTGATTGTGTCAGTCTATGAGACGGGTATGACTTGGGACCTTAAATTGCTAAGTCGGTAAGGGATTTAATGGTGATTTGTTAATAAGGTGAGTAATGTTTGTAATGGTTGCTTGAGGACAATCAATGTTAAGTGTAGGGATGTGATGGAGAGGGTGAAACTCGTGCCTTAAAGTGTGTTACGTTATGTATTTAGTGCCGTTTACGCGATTATACGCTTTGAATATGTTAACTACGAAAGTTCATGGTTTTACAGGTAAATCACTTAATTTGGTAAAGTTGGAGAGTATAAAGATGATGCGGAACATCCGTGGATGCTAAACATAGCGAAAGGCGTTATTCGGATCGAAAAGGTTGCTTGAATATACAAGAGGTGTACAAGAATAAAGTCAGGAGTTGATTGGTAATTAAATGGAATGTCATATTCAGCGAAATAGAGTTCCAGCAATAGTCAACCGTAGCATACGGTCAACTAAGTGTGGTCTACGGTTGAAGTAAAGATTGAATAAAAAAGAAACAACATGTTAGTACCGTAACCTACGGTCTTAAAACCGTAGGCTACGGCAAAGACATCAGCAGCGAATGTTGTTTTGGAAAGGGATTCAAAAGAAAAAGATCTTTTAGTACACTAATGTAGGCACGTGAGCACACAGTCATCATCATCATTTAATTCTAATAATGAATAATCCACCAATTTGAAAGATATGTTGACTTTGGGAGGCACATGCGCATACAAGGTTGGAGTATTATTAAAGGATATTGTCATCTTGTCATTAAAGGAGGAGATATGATTCAAGATCAGAGAGTCACGTGACTTCTTTTGGGTTTTGGCGGCAGACATTAAAGGAGAAAGAGGCACACAAAGTCCAACATTAATTGGACATCATCATAATATCTCATCAACATTCATGTGAGGGGGGCGGCTGTTATTGACGTCAGAGAAGGAAAAAAATTATGACTTTGGCAATGCACATGGGCCGACTTCATGGGTCTTGGATTTTGCGGCTGGTTGGTGGCCCAATCATATGAGAGGACAACTCATGTGGACTTCTATTGTGGACGGCACATGGGTATCATAAGAGACTTTTGGACTTTGTTTCTTTTGGGATTGGGCCAACACATCAACGCACACAAGGTAAAAGGAGGGGGATCGGAACATCACATGTTATCACATCTTCGAAGGCTGAGAAGCAGGCGACGCAAACGATCAATCTTACCGATGAGCGGCTAGTCGTTTTATGGTTTCTTCCGGATGGAGGGTTTTTGTAAGTTAGCTGAAATTATGTGTTTGCTATAATCGTTTTAACTTGGTGATCTAAGCATTCGATGCTTTTCACCCTTGTTTTGATTCGTTGATTGTAAACAATTGCATTTATTTAAACCTTATTTTCTAAGCATTCAGTTCCCGAGAGTTCTAGTAAGTGGGATATATTTGACATGGGGTTAGGGTTTGTAATTGTAATTGATAATCATTCGATAACCTCCCGTTATGTATTGACCGGAGTACTTAGTCGTTGGTTATCACAATTGATGAATTAAGTTAAACACTTATGTCTATGTGAGTATTTCGATTAAGCACATAGTTGAATCTAGCTGTAAAACCTGAAATCTGGAGGAACCATTGTTCTTTCAATAGTAGTTAATCAAAACTGAGCATTATACACTTTCCACAATCCTCCTCTGGTTCGATATCCGACTTATCCTATCTACATAGTTTAGTTGGTTTTTGCATGTCCATAACGACAGACATCAATGGGGCGGTGACAACTTTAGTGTGGTGTGACGATTGAGTTTTTCAAACCCTAAATCCCTTGGTGTGGCGGTGGTCTGGAGGCGATGGTGCTAGTCAGGCAGTGATTCTGGTAATCTGGAAGGGAAAGCGGCGGTGGTCGGTAGGTTGATGGTGGTGGCTTGATGGAGGTGGCTGGTGGGGCTGAGAAGTTAGAGAGAGAGAAGCGAGACTGTATGTGTTATATACATATCCTTACAGACAAACTTACGAAAATACCCTTTATTGTATACATAAAATTACCCAAATACCATCATGTGAAGCGCACGTGGCTAGGTTTTAACTATTGGAAATGGACGTCGTTTGAGACGGGGAGCAAAACGATGATAAGTTACATAGATCAGGGAGTAAAATGTTTTTTTTAAACCATTGGGGCAAAACCAATAAAACGACCAAACCACAGGGAGCAAAACGAAAGTTAACTCATTGTTGTGAGAAAAGTTCTATTTTGCTCCCTGTGGTTTGGTCCAGATATCTACTTTTCTCCAATAGTTTTAATTTGATTTTTTTGCTCCTCGTGGTTACTAAATTGGTTCAGTCTCTTCTCTACCTTACACTCACACCCTTAAATTGATTTTTTAGAAGGGCAAACAAGTCTTTTGCGTATGGTGTATGTTTAAATTACTTAATTATATTAGTTAACATTTCAATAAACTCTAATTACATATATAATCTGTATACGTAAAAACTGGATATACCCAATTACCTTAATCTAATTTCCTATTAAAATATGCAAATTTAAATATGTAAATATGTTATATGCATATTTAGCACAAAGTGTCCTACTATATAGATTTTTATGGTATATGAGTACCCATTTGCCTTTATCTAATTTTCTTTTAACATATGCAAATTTACATATGTAAATCTTTTTGCATGGCACACAAAACTGTGACAGTGTGTAGTTGGTACTTGTTTGTAACACCCCGAAAATTTTCGTCCAATTATGCGACGCCAACTAATCCCAACTATTTGGAAAGAGAGGGAATTTTTCGTTCAACTATGTAACGACACGTATCCTAAATCTCCAACTAATCCCGACTATGTGGAAGGAGAGAGACCTATATTGAATACGTTGACTGAAACATGTCCTGAATTCTCCAACTAATCCCAACTATGTGGAATGAGAGGGACTAAAAAATGCCATAATGGAAAAAGAATCGAAGTCCAAGGACTAAAAATATAATAATAATAATAATAATAATAATAATAATAATAATAATAATAATAATAATAATAATAATAATAATAATAATAATAATAATAATAAAATATAAGTTCTGAGGTCCCCTTACGAACCGTAAGAACTACCCCTTGCGGTCCGCAAGGGGATTTAAATATTTATAAGGCGCCAAGGTCCCTTACGGTCCGTAACCATATATCTTTACGGTTCGTAAGAATATTGGAAATATGGCGGTGGAACCAGACTGCTTACGGACCGTAAGCCATGACCCATACGGTCCGTAAGGCAGTCACTGACAACAAACTCGTGGCCGGATAGCAGCTTTGCCGCATTTTTGACACCTATCCTTCATCTTGCCACACTTCACCACATCATGACACATGTATGGACATTAATCCTCATCTTAGAGCTCCTAAGGACACTTGTCATCTTCTTACAACTCTTGAATTAGTATAAATAGCCTAAGACTTCATTATTTATTTCACACCAATTCTTTCTTTCACTCTAAACTACTTGGAGCTTGTTTCCAGAAGACTCATATTCTGAGTTCTTCAAGTGTTCTTCAACACTGGTAAGTGCTCTCTCCAGTCTATTTCATTAGTTAGGCTAGTTATTAGCCGAAAGTCAAGAAAATTGACTTTTGCTTTGACTTTTGTTTATGACCATTTCGGTCAAGCCAAAGTTCAAATTGAACTTGGCTACGTAATCGTAATAATGAAGGTGTTAGTCCCTTGTGATAACACCCTCTGATGATCACGTTAAGTAGGCGAAATGATGAGTCAAATTTATATTAAATAAAAGGTAAAAAACGTAAGCTTTGCAAATTACGCTAATTAAGTTTCTAAATATCAAAACCTTAAATTTTGACATTATATCAGTTTATAAAACATGTCCAACTCGCCATTTCTTGAGTAGAGCTCATTTCGTAGTCGAAAGTCAAACAGTTGACTTTTACTTTAACTTTCGATTCTGATCCGTTTGGTCAAGTTTAACCCGATTAGGATTTGTTATATGACCATAATATTGTAGGGAATAACCCTCTGAGTTTATACCTTCTGGTCATGTCGTTTGATGAGTTTATTGACGAGCCAATATTATATACTTTTATAAATGTCAAAAATGCCCTTATGGCGTAAAAATGGTTTTAAAATCAACGAGGCATATAACTTGACCTCAAGGCTGATTATATAACATTTTTAAAAGTGTTTTGACACAACGGACTTGTCATAAACCTATTCGACTACCATATATAACTTATGCGCATATGACTAGTTTAAGTAATATAAAATATATAAACTAGTCGAATCAGGTCAAATGATTTCAAAATTATTCTAAATCAGAATGTTTGGTTAAATAACCTTTATCCAATGAGTCATTGCACTCGGATAGGTATAACCACATTTTATCCGGCCTACGCTTAATCTAGTGAAACCAAACATATTCTTAAGTAACGGGTCATGTCTAAGGAACTAACCTATGACCCGTATACATTCTAACAGATAACTAATTCTATTTATTCCGGACTATAGAACCCCCCAGATAATCGGACTTGGGTCAATAATACTTAGACTTGCGGCTTTTGCTAAATTAAAGCGGTTATCGGTTGGAAGCTTGCAAAATGTAAATACTCTTAACTTATTTTGTTTTTAAACCTGGGGTATGGAAAATATGCCACTTGAAGCGGGTATTATATAAATGAGCCATGTGATTACTTATAAATATAAGAACTCGGTTTAATCCGTATTACTTGATAACTGAAACATTTGGGGGTTAATGGTACCGTGTCCGGGCATCCCGATTCATGAACCATTATGGCCATACGTATAACGTGATGTGGTAGGCATACTGACTGTAAGACGCCCTATTAGACTTTGGTGTGTACCTTAATCATTATAGCACTAAAAATGACCGGCCCTGATCTCTCGTTCCCATTGTATGACAAGTATTGTAAATCTGGTGACAAGATAAAATACCAAGAAATATTAAATGATTACCTACGGGTTTTCTCTATGTATAAAACTCTTTTTGAAAAAAAAAATATTTTCAAAACGAGTCAGTTAATTGTATTTACCAGCGAAAGCTCACGTATTTTCAAAAGATTGAACCGCAGGTACCGAACCTTGATATTAGGCTGGGAATCTGGGTCGGCTATGATAAAGGCTATGGAATTTGCAACTCCTCAGCTTAAGGCCTATGATGTCTAAAGCTCTTTTTATTAGATCCCGCCTGTGAGCTTGTACTTGAAGGCTTGTATAAATTTTATATATATTCAAGCTTTTATTAAATGAATATTTTTAATCAATACTTCCGCTGCATATAACTTGTGATTCTGTTATCCAATCGTCACGCTTAAACCCTACCTTTCTGGGCCCACTGAAAATCGGGGTGTGACATTGGTACTAGTTGAAAGGTGATATGTACTTAAGAAAATTGATTTTTCACGTTATAAAATTTTATAAAAAACATTAGTTAGTATTATACATTAACATACAATGACTAAAGTGTATATTTTGTATATGATTTTATTTATTCATATATGAAATTATGGTTAAAAAAATCAAATTTTGCCATAAAGTTTGTAATCTTCACATTGTATACAGAATCAAAGCATATATATGATTTTAACAACTTTGAATGTATATAAGTCAAAACACGATCAAACTAACTACGGCATGGATCGAGAAAGAACACAGAAAAATCGAACGAGAAGAACACATAAGTAATCCGAATTTGTTGTAGAAAATCAGAAATAATTGTTCGGCCACGCTTCAATTATATCTATACTTCAATTTGTAGGAATCTCGTGAACGCTAAAAATCTATACCTCAATTCTTAGGAACTCTAAAAAACTTCATAACGGTTTTTAGGGTTTATGAACTTGAAAGAAAAAAGACAAAACTGTCCGTATGCAAAAAGTCTTACTTGCGCTTGATACAAAATCAATTAGATAACCTTAAGAAGCAAAAAATTAAAATTAAAACTGTTGGAGCATATTTCAGGTAACTCACCCAACCCCCTTTTGACTTTTATGAAATAACGGTTTTTATGTTAGATTAGATTTTATGGTTTTTTTATCGCCTTTAAAATATATCAATACAAAAATAATCTCTTAAAAAAGTGCGTAAAACAAATCCATACACTTAGAATTATTAAAATTAGATCTTGCATTTAAAAAAATAAATAAAGTTTCTTCTGTTAGTATTAGGTCAGCCTATACGCACCACTTACATACTGCCCACACACCACTGAGAGTTGATACGGGTTGTTTAACATTTTCCACATATTGATCATATGAGTGGTATATGGTTATACGGCCTGTATAACACTAATGTAGTATAATTTATACGGGCTCACATAAAAATAAAATGGCTTTATACAAGCTATTAATATATGAACCGTTTGAGATGGCCTACAAAAGATATATGACCCATATAACTTTAATGAAATTAACTCGTGTTAATAGCAGTGGTATGTCAGGTCAAAAGATACACCAACCTATAACCTGATTCCCATATGATGTGATAGGGTGGTGGTATGCAATACACGGCCATATAACTGCATACAACCTGTATGATATATAATCTATATTAGGTTATCACCCGCGAACTTCATGGGTAGGAAAATTTACTTTATATTAATCAAATTATGTCAGAAACTTGTTTTATAATTGTTTTGAATTGAAAGTTGTAGTCATTAGGGTTGCGAACAAACTTGTTTTATAATTGTTATAGGTGATAATACTCTAACCAAGATATCTCATGAGCTTGCTGCGAAACTTTAGTTATTATCTCTTCTAGTTATCATTACTAAATTTTTCTATTCATCTTTAAGGCCGGGGGTTTGGGCGTGGGTTGGGGTAAAATGTAACAACTGCCACTAAAATTAATAATTAGGACGATAATTATCTATTAAGGAAACCCTAATTGAAACACCCAAATGATTCTGCATGAGCCCTATAATTTCCGGGACAATCAGAATCAGGATCAGGGCCCCTAAAACTCAAGGGGGGCAAACCCTAGTTGATAATAATCCAAAATGAGACGTTGCTATGTTCTGATTGGTTAATTCTTTGAGTCACCCAAGCTACAACCGAGTCTAGGCAGCCTATGAATTAGACTGCTTAGCTTACGGACCGTAAGGGGTCAGGCATACGGTCCGTAAGCAGGTCTCAAAAATTAGTATAAATAGCCGACCTTGGCATTAGAACTCTCGTGTTAAAACGTTGCACAAACCTTCTGTGAACGTTAAGTTATTCCGAAATCAGTCTAAACACACACACACACGATCACGAGGTGTTGCCGCAATCAGGGTAATAACTCGATCGCTATTACGATTCAACGTCCGATCGATTATAACTATCCAACGATTGTCTAAGTGCTGCTCAAATTGAGCTTGTACTTTGATTATTCGTCGTGATTTCAACTTGAATATTAGAGTGCTGTTCGAATCCGGACTGTGCTCTGTTATTCGTTGTGAATCCAATTGAATTATTGAGTATTGCACTTGCTAATTGTTGTGAGGGTTAATCTCGTGAATTGACGTAACTGCTGTATTAGTTACTAACCCGTTTGTGTGTGCATTGTGTTAAATTAGGTTTAATCAAGACTAATCAGTAGGCTTATATCTTGCTCGTTAAATCTGCAAAGTGAGTCATTCTCTTTTTATTAACTGTTTTACAAAACTCCAAATTATTTTAAAAGTTATAATTACAGGGATTAAGTCTTTGTAATCACCATATTACAGCCGGTATGTGGGGTTTTGTATATATTACTTGTTTCCCGTCACACTTGGACAAACGGGTGGCCAAGGGGTGATCTGACCACAGTCACAGACACCATTGGACAAATGGGCTAGCCAATGGATGGTCGAGTGACAAATACCGTGGGTAGTTGGTTTGATATCAGAAACATTGTAATCACTCTTAATACTGTAATTAGTAACTAACGGGTCGTTTTAGAAAACTGAATGATTCACTCAGTATTTCCCCGCTGAAAAAACCTTTTTCAAACATGTTTCAGTTATCTGTGTGATCCAGGAAAAGTGCAGTGAAGCACTACAAGCTCAGAGAAGTGGCTCAGTATAAATAAATAAATAAAACATGTTTTGGGAAATAAAGATTTCTTTGTGGAATCAACTTATTGTAAATTATGGGATTTTATCCCTAAACCTTTGTGTAATATATTAAACGGGCATTTTCGGTGAAAAGATCCTGTAGTAAAAAGACTTCCGCTGTCGCCTGAATTAGATACCGCAGGTTTCCTGCCTCGCGACTCTGGACCGGGTCAAACCGGGGCCGAGGGCCGTGACAGGAAAAAGGTGGTATCAGAGCTAACTTTTGAGCCACTGATCGAGCCACTGATTTAAGCCTATAAATTAAGTATTTAAAGAATTATTTAATTCTACAAATTGCTATTCTGTGATTATATGTTTTATTAACTAATTATTTGTTAGTTAAAGTATGGGTAAGCAAAAGCTTTCCGCTATCTACCACAAATTAGATATTGCATCCCAGGAAAAAGAAACCTCTTACTCCAAAAACCCAGTAAACCTAGAAGAAGGAATCTTTGTCCGTAAGGCAAACTATGAAAATCCCCTTACTCCAGAGAAAATAAATTCGATACTTAAAAAGAGTCAGGAGAAAAAGAAACCCCAAACCAAGAGAGTTAGGTTTAACCCAGAAATCCAGGAATTTGGCAATAGTTCACCTTGGGAAGATAAACTAGACGAGAAATGGGCAAATCTTTATATGCTAGCTACTGTAGCAGAAAATGCAAACCTTTAAATATCCGATAAGTTGGGTCTAGAAGAAAAATCATTATCCAATAAATAAATAAAATCCTAGTGTGTTTATTTCTGTTATCCTCTGTACAAATTGATATGCAATAAAACTTCAGTATTTGCTTGTTAAACTTTGTTCCAAAGTTTTAACATTACATTCTTGTATTTTGCATATATGCTATGCAGCATGAATGAGATATCGGAAGCATTTCAGAATCTCAACTTATATCCAGTGCCTATCGAAGTCTCCCACGACTTTACTGGTTACATTGCTGACATAGAAGAACACGTGGAATTCCAAGCTCCATCGCTGGAAAAAGCCAAACCTAAAAAGAGGAGAAGATATGTAGGGTGGAGGAAAGTACGCCGTAGGAAGCCAGCCGCTAGGAGACTTCCTAAGATAGAAAATCCGGTGAGCAAAGGAAAAGAAATAGAGACGGGAGAGAGTTCAAAACAGCCAGAAATAGAAATAAGGGAAGACATTAAGAAAAAGGGGGATAAAGACCGGAGAGAGCTCGAGACAACCAGGAGAAATCACATTCCAAGACGAAATAGATCGTCTACTAGCAAACTGTGATGTTATAAGCCCAATCCGTAATAATCTGTACCCTTACCCAGCCACAGTCCAATTTCCCTTAACCTTAGAACCAACTATTCCGGACCCTTTAATCCACACACGACCATTTGGTGAAATGGAAGAATGGTGGACGAACGACTGGCAATTCCAAAGTATAGTTAATAATCCCTACACCTTCCTTCCTCAATTCGATCCAGAACCAATCCCCAATCCTCCCATGAGTAATGAAAACCTAGCTGAACTCCGTCAGTTCGGTGAAGAACTGATAGGTACAGGTAATAGGATCAGGGAAATGGGGGAACAACTATCTTGGAAGTACGATGAGAGGGAGCATCGCTACTAGAACTGTCAGTCAATCAACGAAATAGTGAAATCAGGAAGGCATATTGTATAATAATGTAAATAGTAAACTAAAACTCTGTAAAATGGGCAATAAAACCTTGTAAGATACGGTGTGTACGGATGCCTATAGAATCTATAAAACAAAATGGAAGTCGAGAAATCGACAATTTTGGTTATACTTGTATGTTGTGGTAATTTATGTGTTCATCTGTGCTGATTTTATTACCAATAAATTAAATACTAATAGTTCCTATCAATATAAATTAGCAGATGGAAAACGCTAGTAATTAACCCGTAAATGAAGTTAATCCGTCAGAGCAACATCCAGAAGATCAATATATGACTAGACAAGACATCGAAAATATTGTTGCTCAAGGGATAGCCAATGCTATTCCAGCATTCATTGCTGCTGTAAAAAGTCCAATCGAACCGCAGCAAATCATTCCTAGTAAACGTACCCAGGAAGACAATTTTAGCCATAGTGTAAACGGAGGAAGCAATCATGACAATCATGATAATAATTCACGACAAGTCCCACTTCCTAAGAAAATGAAAGCTGCAACGCCTGGTTGCACTTACAAAGAGTTTCTTGCTTGCAAACCCACTGAATTTGCAGGTAACGAAGGGGCAACGACAACACTGTGATGGTTAGAGAAAACCGAAGCAGTAATTGCAATAAGTAAATGTGCTGAAGAAGATCAAGTGATGTATGCTTCAAATCTGTTCAAAGAAGGGGCGCTAGAATGGTGGAACACGATACTACAGGCAAAAGGAAGAAGGATAGCCTATGCCATGGGTTGGGAAGAATTTAAAAGTCTTGTAGAAAGAAAATTTTGTCCCGAATATGAAAAAGATCAAATGGCAAATAAATTCCTAAGTCACCGCATGACAGGGGTAGATTGTCGGGGTTATACTTCGACATTCTTTGAATACGCGAGAGTGGTGCCAACACTGGCTTCGCCAGAACCGGTACTCATTTCCCGTTACATTTGGGGGTTAATTAGTGAAATCCGTAACATCGTTAAAGCTGCGAGACCTCGTACTATTGACGATGCTGTGGAATTAGCTAATACCCTAACAGATGAACTGGTGCGCACAAGAGAAGAAGATCGCAAGAAGGAATTAGCTCAAAAGATTACCCAGGGATTTCGTGTGGGTAATACTAAGAAAAGAGGAACAGGGCAATCCTCATCACCTCCTTTCTGCAGGAATTGTAAAAAGAAACATTATGGACAATGCAATATAATTTGCAATTTTTGCGAGGCAAAAGGACACCGCGAAGAAGACTGCAGGAGAAAAACAAGAATTTGTTATAACTGCAGAGAAAGGGGACATTTTCAATCTGAATGTCCTAAGTTAACTAAACCAGCAGACAGTAAAGCTAAAACGGCTGAAGGAGCAACCAAGAAGAATGTACGAGCATTCCAGCTGACCACTCAAGAAGCCGAACTCATTCCAGACGTGATAGCTGGTACGTTCTTAGTTCACGACGTGTTTGCAAAAGTATTATTTGACTCTGGTGCGAACCAAAGTTTTATTAATACTTCATTTTGCCAAGCTCTTAAGTTACCTTTTACCACTCTTAGGCAGATCTTTACATTCGAAACAGCAGAAGGAAATTCTGTGAACATAGATAAAGTGTTGCAAGAAGGAAAAATAGAATTATTAGGCCATAAGTTTTCTGCAAATCTGTTACCGATGAATTTAGCTGGATTCGATGTGGTACTAGGAATGGATTGGTTAATAGCCAACCATGCTCGAATCCTATGTGATAAGAATGCCGTAGAAATTCAAACCCCCACAGGAGAGGTAATTTTAATTACTGGAGATAAACCTCAAAAGCCACTAAAATTCATCTCAGTAATGAAATTGGCTAGTTATTCGAGAAAACAGGAAATTGTGTATATGATTTCCGTAATCATTAACACTAAAGATAAGGAGCTTCAGGACATTCCTGTCGTCTCAGAATACCCAGATGTTTTTCCAGAAGAATTACCTGGATTACCACCCGATAGAGAAGTAGAGTTTAGAATTCATTTAATTCCAGGTACTGTACCAATAGCTAAAGCACCTTATCGATTAGCACCCACCGAAATGCTAGAATTGAAAAAGCAATTAGATGAATTACTAAGCAAGGGATTCATACAACCTAGTTCATCCCCTTGGGGAGCACCAGTGTTATTTGTGAAAAAGAAAGATGGATCGATGAGAATGTGTATCGATTATAGAGAATTGAATAAGGTTGCCATTAAGAATCGATACCCATTACCTAGGATTGACGATCTTTTTGATCAACTTCAAGGAGCTAGGTATTTCTCAAAAATAGATTTAAGATCCAGATATCACCAATTGAAAGTACAAGAAGAAGACATACCTAAAACTGCTTTCAGAACTAGGTATGGTCATTATGAGTTTACAGTCATGCCCTTTGGATTAACGAATGCCCCAGCAGCATTCATGGACATGATGAATCGAATCTGTAAACCATACTTGGATAAATTTGTGATCGTGTTCATCAATGATATACTTATTTATTCCAAAAGTCAAAAGGAACATTGTGAGCACTTACACGTCCTCTTAACTTTGCTAAGAAAAGAAAGGCTCTATGCCAAATTCTCGAAGTGTGAATTTTGGCTGCAAGAAGTACAATTCTTAGGTCATGTGGTAAACCATGAAGGTATCCATGTAGATCCTGCTAAAATAGAAGCAATCACGAAATGGAAGGTCCCACAGACAGCAATGGAAATAAGAAGTTTCCTAGGACTAGCTGGATACTATAGACGGTTTATTAAAGATTTCTCGAAGATAGCTGTACCTTTGATTAAGTTAACTTGTAAAGCCACTAAGTTTGAGTGGGGACCTAGACAAGAAGAAGCTTTCAAGATCTTAAAGCATAGATTGACGAATGCACCAATCTTAGCTTTACCTGAAGGAACGGAAGACTTTGAAGTATATTGTGATGCTTCAAAATTAGGATTTGGATGTGTCTTGATGCAACGCAAGAAGGTAATTGCGTATGCTTCTAGACAATTGAAAAAGCACGAAGAGAATTATACGACTCGTGATCTAGAATAGGAGCCATAATTTTTGCCCTTAAGATCTGGAGACATTATCTGTATGGAAGTAAGTTTACTGTTTATACAGATCATAAAAGTTTAAGGTACATATTTGGGCAAAAAGAATTAAATATGAGGCAAAGAAGATGGATGGAAATCCTGAGCGATTACGACTGTGATATCCAATATCACGAAGGAAAGGCGAATGTAGTCACAGATGCCTTAAGTCGTAAGTATCATGAGAAGCAGAAACGAGTCCGTGCTCTTAGATTAAATCTACAAGTAGATTTAATGGAACAAATCAAAGAAGTTCAGAAAACAGCAATCAAGGATGATGCTGAAGGAATGAAAGGTTATATGAAAGAACTAGAACAAGGAAATGATGGAATTTGGAGATTCCATAAGAAACGAGTTTGGATACCTAAGCAAGGAGGGTTAAGAAATAAGATTTTAGAAGAAGCCCATAAATCTAGGTATACCATGCACCCAGGAAATAGTAAGATGTACCAAGATTTAAGAAACAATTTCTGGGGGATAGGAATGAAAAAGGATATAGCTGAATACGTATCTAAGTGTCTACCTTGTTCACAAGTTAAGGCCGAACACCAGAAACCTTCCGGACTACTGCAACAATTGGAAATTCCTGTATGGAAATGGGAACTCATAACAATGGATTTTGTTACAAAGTTACCCAAGACCAGAAAAGGTAATGATGCGATTTGGGTAATTGTGGATCGATTAACCAAATCAGCTCATTTCCTACCAATGAAAAAAACCTTTAGCATGGAAAGATTAGCACAGCTGTACGTGGATGAAGTGGTGTCCCTACATGGAGTTCCGCTCTCCATTATATCGGACAGAGATGGTCGTTTTACTTCTCATTTCTGGACCAGTTTTCAGAAAGCAATGGGAACTCGACTAAATCTAAGTACTGCATATCATCCACAAACAGACGGATAGAGTGAAAGGACAATACAAACTTTGGAAGACATGCTCCGAGCATGTGTAATAGATTTTGGTGGAAATTGGGATAGTCATCTACCTTTAATTTAGCTATCATTCGAGCATCGAAGCTGCTCCATTCGAAGCACTGTATGGACGCAAGTGCAGAACTCCAGTATGTTGGGCAGAGATAGGAGAAAGTCAATTATCAGGTCCTGATATTGTGCAAGAAACTACTGATAAGATAACTCAGATCAAGGAAAGACTGAAAACAGCTCGAGATCGTCAGAAGAGCTATGCAGACAATCGTCGCAAGCCTTTAGAATTTCAAGTCGGAGATAAAGTACTTTTAAAAGTTTCTCCTTGGAAAGGAGTAGTACGATTCGGTAAGAAAGAAAAGTTGAGTCCCAGATACGTAGGACCATTTCCCATAATCCAACGAATAGGACCAGTTGCTTATCGTTTACAACTACCAGAAGAATTAGCCGGAGTACATGATGTATTTCATATATCCAACCTCAAGAAATGTCTATCCAATGAGTCCCTGGTAGTACCTCTTCAAGATATAGAGGTGAACGAAAAATTGAAGTTTATAGAGAAACCACTACAGATCAAAGATAGAAAAGTCAAGTTTCTCAAACACAAACGACTCGTGTTAGTGAAAGTCAAATGGGAATCCAGGAGAGGACCCGAGTACACTTGGGAGCTGGAATCAGAAATGAAGCGAAAATATCCTTATTTATTCCAATAAATCTCGAGGACAAGATTTTTCTTAAGGTGGGGAGGATGTAACAACTGCCACTAAAATTAATAATTAGGACGATAATTATCTATTAAGGAAACCATAATTGAAACACCCAAGTGATTCTGCATGAGCCCTACAATTTCCGGGACAATCAGAATCAGGATCAGGGCCCCTAAAACTCAAGGGGGGCAAACCCTAGTTGATAATAATCCAAAATAAGACGTTGCTATGTTCTGATTGGTTAATTCTTTGAGTCACCCAAGCTACAACCGAGTCTAGGCACCTATGAATTAGACTGCTTAGCTTACGGACCGTAAGGGGTCAGGCATACGGTCCGTAAGCAGGTCTCAAAAATTAGTATAAATAGCCGACCTTGGCATTAGAACTCTGGTGTTAAAACGTTGCACAAACCTTCTGTGAACGTTAAGTTATTCCGAAATCAGTCTAAACACACACACGATCACGAGGTGCTGCCGCAATCAGGGTAATAACTCGATCGCTATTACGATTCAACGTCCGATCGATTATAACTATCCAACGATTGTCTAAGTGCTACTCAAATTGAGCTTGTACTTTGATTATTCGTCGTGATTTCAACTTGAATATTAGAGTGCTGTTCGAATCCGGACTATGCTCTGTTATTCGTTGTGAATCCGATTGAATTATTGAGTATTGCACTTGCTAATTGTTGTGAGGGTTAATCTCGTGAATTGACGTAACTGCTGTATTAGTTACTAACCCGTTTGTGTGTGCATTGTGTTAAATTAGGTTTAATCAAGACTAATCAGTAGGCTTATATCTTGCTCGTTAAATCTGCAAAGTGAGTCATTCTCTTTTTATCAACTGTTTTACAAAACTCCAAATTATTTTCAAAGTTATAATTACAGGGATTAAATCTTTGTAATCACCATATTACAGCCGGTATGTGGGGTTTTGTATACATTACTTGTTTCCCGTCACACTTGGACAAACGGGTGGCCAAGGGGTGATCTGACCACAGTCACAGACACCATTGGACAAATGGGCTAGCCAATGGATGGTCGAGTGACAAATACTGTGGGTAGTTGGTTTGATATCAGAAACATTATAATCACTCTTAATACTGTAATTAGTAACTAACGGGTCGTTTTAGAAAACTGAATGATTCACTCAGTATTTCCCCGCTGACAAAACCTTTTTCAAACATGTTTCAGGTGATCTGTGTGATCCAGGAAAAGTGCAGTGAAGCACTACAAGCTCAGAGAAGTGGCTCAGTATAAATAAATAAAACATGTTTTGGGAAATAAAGATTTCTTTGTGGAATCAACTTATTGTAAATTATGGGATTTTATCCCTAAACCTTTGTGTAATATATTAAACGGGCATTTTCGGTGAAAAGATCCTGTAGTAAAAAGACTTCTGCTGTCGCTTAAATTAGATACCGCAGGTTTCCTGCCTCGCGACTCTGGACCGGGTCAAATCGGGGCCGAGGGCCGTGACATAAAACGCCCAAGTCACTACCCCGGGGGCTTGGGTTTGAAGCCGGGCGTGGGGCGGGCTAGTAAGTGACATGGCAGGCTCTCAATGGCCAAACCAAACTCATGCCCCCCAACCCAAGCCCCACCATACCCCATGGGCGTGAGTTTGAGTGGTGGGGGCCCCCATTCCACGTGTCAACCAATGCCCCAACCCAAGCCCCAACCCAAGCCCCACCATACCCCATAGCCTAAGTATATTTGTTAGTTATTATTCTATATGTGCTCCTAGTATTAGGATAGTTACTAGTATTAGGATGGTTGCTAACGTTTTATCAATAATATTATTATTATTATTATTATTATTATTGTTATTATTGTTATTATTATTATTGTTATTGTTATTGTTATTGTTATTGTTATTATTATTATTATTATTATTATTATTAATGTCATCTATATAAAAAGTGATCTTGTTTTGGTTATTTAATATACATAAATTATTGTTTAGCAACATAGGTTTTAGTTCTTTTGAATCTTTCAGTTATTATCTTATTTCTATATTAGTTAGATCAGAGTCTTTAAAACCTCAGAAGAATAGTTTAAAAAATAAAAATCAAACGTCTCATGTGTCATGATTGAAGAAAAATAAATAAACTTAATCTAATAAGAACTATCAATGATTTAATCTTTATTTATTATGTTGTTTCAGACGATGAAACCAAGTTTATTTGCATCTCAAGATCTAATAAACTTTTTGGGAGCACAATCCTTCGCGCAAAATTTTGTGCAGTCATCAGAGGTACTATAGCAGTTGGTCTTATGATCATTACATGCACAACACCATTCTGGTCTAAAACCAGGAACGCTAACCTCCTTGCAAATGTACCAACCACTTTTTGGGGATTCATGGTTTAAAACACCGGTTTCATGTCTTTGATTGCTCTCGATTCTTGTGCCTGGTACAAGTTTAGAAAAATAACGAAATCATAACGGTTTTTTTTTTAAATAATGAACATTTTTAGGAAGCTGTAGTGATTATCTAAATATAGAGATTTACTATACATTACATGTATTTATTATTCACATATATACATATATATTAGTGAGGATCATTTCAGAACTATATTTATTTTCAGAACTTACAGAACCATTTATAACCACTCATTTTTCATTAATTTAATTTTTTTCTTTTTTTAATTAAGGGCCTTAGCGTAAATTCACTATTCCAAATTATCTATATTAAAAAAGTTAGTTTGACTACATACAATACTTCCTAAAATATCTCACTTTAAATTTGACTACACATCAATACTTCCTAAAATTTCTCATTTTAAAATCAGTTTTATATGGATTCAACTAACGTATTTTTTTGTTTGTGCTATATGAATGTATAAAGACGTCAATATTAATGGTAATGCAAGATTTCCATGCTTATGATTTTTTTTCTAGAGTTAGATTTTGTTTTTTATTCCTTATTAAATTTCAAGTAGACTATTAGTTTAAAATTTTTATTTTCAAGATTTACATAAACGTAATTAAACATGTAGTTTAAAGAAATTGATAATCGCTATAAATATTTACACATGTGTAAATATTATACTTACACGTACGTTAAACATTTACATGTATGTGAATTGAAATTTAGTTTGACAAAATTAATTATCAATGTGAATATTTACATATATGTAAATATTATCCTTAGATGTATGTTAGCATTACATATGTGAAAACATACATTCAACTTGAAAAAATTGATGATTAGGGCATATACATACATCAGCTTTAAAGTACCAATTGATTTTTTGTTGTTAGGACGCATTATAGATCCTGGAAAGAAATTAAAAAACAAGAAATGTGGATTTGGAAATTGGAGAAAAATATGGAAATATTTTGATTTTTCAATATTTATTATTCTTTGTTTCCGATTATACCCTTATAACCTATATAACTATATCCACAATTTTGCTTTTAATTACAAATTTACCCTGATCTATTTTCAACCATTGATTATTAGATCAATGGCTTAAAATGGTTCTTAAGAGTTCTGCATAAAATATGAGTTCTGCAAAGAACCCAACCCTATATATATATATATATATATATATATATATATATATATATATATATATATATATATAGGGTTGAGTTCATTTCAGAACTCTAAATAACTACAGAACTTTCAGAACTCCTAATAAACAATCATTTTATATATAAGTTTTTGTATTTAGGATCTTTTTATCATCTATTATATGTATTTCTTTGATTACATACATGTTAAAAGTAGTTTACATATGTTTAATTGCCAAAATTATATATATGTGTCATAACTAATTACATATATGTAAAAAAACTAGTTTAGATATGTGTAATTATAAAATTACATATAAAAAATGCTAAAATTACTCTTAACATGTATGTAATAGTAAAAATACACATAATAAATGATAAAATTATCCTAAACATAAAAATATATAAATAAAAAGATTGTTTATTAGGAGTTCTGCGAGTTCTGTAAATATTTATGGTTCTGAAATGATCCTGGCCCTATATATATATATATATATATATATATATATATATATATATATATAGCCTAGTGGTATCTTGGTGGTGGGATAAGGCTTATGACCATTAGGTCATGGGTTCGATTCCCCCAAAGGGGGTTTTTCCCAGATTTATTGGGTTTCCTACTGAATTGGTGTATAGACATTATTGTCTAGTGGAGATGGATATGATCGGGTGGTTCTACTGGTGGCACGATGATACTCCAGTGGTCCGTCAGTAATCCAAATTTACCGTTCAAATATATATATATATATATATATATATATATATATATATATATTCTGAACAGAAGAAAAATGAAAATTAATTATAAAAGAATAAAGCTTATTATTTTTTAATTAATATAAATACGGAGAATGAAAAGTTCTGAGATTTTTTTTTTTATAAAATGGACATATTTTAGTGATAACTTTGTTTTGTAGCAAAGGAGGGATGTTATGTTTGTCATGAGAACATATTTTAAAGATAAACAATATTCCACTTAAGTAGAATTGGAACGAGAAGAAATTAAACTTACAGTCAAGAAATGAGACGAAACCTAGACTGAAAATAATGAAATATGCGATAACTAACTTCAACATCTTCGTGTGACTGTGTCTTTTCACTTTGGTTGTTTGGACTATATGTACAACATAGTGGTCGAACTTATATACTGTAGATTTTGTTTGTAGGGTTACTTTTGTAATTTAAACATTAATTAGAGATATTATGATATTAATGATTCATTCATAACTCGTATTGTATTTATTATTAAGATATTTAATATAATGATTCAATTATAACTCGTATATCTTCATTCTTTTTAAAACCTTCGAACTTATTGTATGATTTAATGTCAATTATGGTTTTTATTCACATGTATCGGTTATGATATGATCCAAAGAATATACTTCCATCATTTACTCTTGAGAAGACTTGGTCCCTACATCATTTTCTACTATTATAAAATCAGAAAGGTACCCACTGTGACATTTTTCTACTAACATACGGAGACTCAGAGTATGAAATAAATTGCATCAAATACTAAAAAAATGCTTATAATGCTGTAAAAAGAGATAATCGTCTAGGTTTCTATGCAATAACTTAGTAAATCCAGTTCAACTTAAAAAGAGGTCGATGAACGAGAATAGGATACGATTTGAGATAAACTACTTCTCTAATGTTATAGTTCTTCTCTTAACGATTTGAGATAGACTACTTCTCTAATGTTATCAGACGAGTCATCTTATTTAACCCTTAAACTAGCTAGCTGGGACCGACATGAAATTCATTGAGTTACAACAATTTAACTAATTAACTTGATTACACGACACTGGAAGCATTATAATGTAGGGTTGTAAATACACTACTACAAAAACGTTGATGCCTCTCTAGTGTAACTCGTTTTATGAAAAAAAAAATGGTTTCTAAAACATTTTATTGGGCTCAAGAAATAAATAGGACCCCCAATATTTTTTTTCTGAAAGAAAATTTATATAAAGGAACCTAATGTAGAAAATAAAGTCAGGTTCCATATTGGTAAATATAATGTAGTTGATTACATAAAAATGGGTTCTATTAGTTCTTCATTAGGTTCTCTGCAATATGATAGAACTAGTTTTAAAAAGTATCCATTGTCTAAATTAGTAAATTGCTGGGTATTATTCACCTTTTCTTGCCACCATCCCCGGTTGTCGCATCACTTGCAGTTGCGCCCCTTCATCTACGGCCATGTGTCTACACAAAAGTAAATAAAAAAAAGGTTTTTTGGTCTAGCTACAAATGAGATAAAGAAATTTAAATGTTGTAGATTGTATTTTCACGCTAATTTTTGTAGTTCAAAAGTTAATTGCTAAGATTAGCAGAATTACTAATTCTTTAGTAATTTATTATTAATATTTTGATTTGAATGGTCATCCACTACCCATCTTCTAAGTTGTACCAACGTTTATATTTATTTTCTTTGGTCTTAACCTGACTAAGTTTTAAGACACAAAGATCGTCAGTAATCACGACCCGCAAAATAAACACCACCCATGAAGATTAAGTTAAGATTCTCTTAACCTTATGTACAGGTTAAGAGTGTTCAAGAGACCTCAAGAGTTTGGAATACTGAACTTAAAGCCCTTCCTAGTTATTGTTTGGGAAGGTATATATATAATGAGGGTGTGTGGGGGCATGTACTAGAAATAGAAAAGAGACGAAACTTCAATTTCTTCGGAAATAGTAACATCTTCGGTAATCACACAAGGCCTTAGAAAAGTCTGTGGCCTCAAATATTACGAGTATTTTTTCTTAAAACAGTGTTGGTGGAAAACTTATTTACCATTTTAGTGTTCCTTCAAAATTATTTACCAAAATGGTATTTTCATGTATTTTGTATTTGCTTTTCTTTTAACCAACATAATAAACTTATTAATTTTATATTCAATCAATCCAATGTCCGCATTTTTATTTTGTAATTATATCTTTTATTTTCAAACAACCAATTATGTTTTTTTCAATCAACCCATTAATGTTTTATTTATTTTGTATTTACCTTTTCTTTTAATCAACATAAAAACTTATTAATTTTTTTCTATTAAATCGATATTATAACCTTATTCCATCTCTTTATAAATTTTTCATCAACCAACCCATGTAAAAGACAAACTAATAAGATCATATATCGTAAGTTTAAACAATGAAATAAGAAACATATAAAAACACGAATCAAACAATAACCACAGTGAAACTTATACTAACATTCTTAGGTTGGGATAGCAAGAAAAATCAATTATAAAAACAAAATGGTTGATTCTAAAAAATGTCCTGAAACTTATACTACAAACTGATGCCTTTATTGTAATGAGACTTAATAGTTTTACCTAGAGATGGGCATAAAAACCGGTTCCTACCCGATTCCAGTGGACCCGACCCGGACCCGGTTCCGGTTCCTACCCGATGCTCAGAGGAACCGGTCCCAGGTTTAAAAAACCCGACGGGTATTACCCGGTTCCCATTTTTTCAAAAAAAAGTCAACCGTACCCGGTTCCTATCTGTACCCAGTTTCTACCCGTACCCGGTTCCTACGCGTACCCGGTTCCTATCTGTACCCGGTATGTTACCGTTGGAACCGATTCTTATATGGATCAGACCGTTTTACCCGGTTCCTTGATATATGGTAACTCATTAAATGCAAATCTGACCGTTGGAACCGGTTCCTTTATGACCGTTGGAACCGGTTATACTATAAATATCACACTTTTTTTTATTTTTTTTCACAACTCATCTTCTTCTTGTATTTATTTTTTCACCTTCTTTACATATTTCTAATGGCTTCCAAGAACTCTAAAAGCACAAACTCCCCATCCGTCAATAATGTTCCAAAAGGTTCAAATGCTCCATTTGTGGTGGGAACATTATCGCATAGCCGCAATATGGATGTTTGGTGCAATTGGGATTTAGTCGAGATGAGCGATGGTTCGCAAAAGGCTCAATGCAAGCATTGTGGCTCCTTGTTAAGCAAGGATTCTAATTCTACTTTAACGAAGAATGCGAAAAAGTATTGCAAAGCTCTCAAAGATTTGACACCCGGTCAAGTTCAACTTTCAAAAGATGGTAACATTTTCCGCTACGAACAAAAGATAACTCGTGATAGGATGGCGAAGTTGGTCATCAAAAAAGCGTTGCCTTTTGGACACTTTGACGACCCCGATCTCACTAAGCTAATTAGGGAGACTCTTCAACCTAGCTACTGTGACAACTCGAATTCTAGACCTACTTTATGAACCGTATGTGAACATGTTATGATTTTACGGGCTTTAATTTATATGAATGTTATGACGTTACGTGCTTATGAGAACGGAATTATATGATTTTAATGAATGTTTATTTATGTACATTGTGTGTGTATAGATGTTATAAACGGCCCAAAACGCACAACACCCACTTGATTTCACAAACCCACTCGGTCCATACGGTTGGACTCGAGACCATGAGGTGGCCCAAGTGGGGGTTTCGGCCCACTTTCATTCCATACGTATTTATGCATACACATCCCTCTAGGGTTTAGTTTTTCACAACCTTGCAACCAAGAACACACACACACACCAAACGCTCTCTCTCTCTCTCAACTCGGAACCAAGGGCTGCCGAAGTGATACACGCATCGAAGCTTATTGAATCCGGATCCCTTCTCTCCATCTCGGTTAGTTTGAGTTTATGATTTCCTGTTTTGTTGTTGATGTCGTGTATGGTTTGATCAATCGGTGCAAGTATGTGTTAAACCGATTAGAGTGGCATGATATTAAACTAGGGCCGGTTAGATTGTTGGCCGATTTGATTATGTTGTTTATGCTTGGTCCTCGGAATGATTGTATGATGATTGATAATCAGGTTTTGTATGAATGATAATCGGTTAGGTTGCATGCTAGTCCGATGATATGTTTATGACTCGGTTTAGATTTGTGTGCTAATCCGATTAGTTGTTTGATGCTGTTATGAACATGCTAATGATGATGATTTTGAAGGTGTTATGAATATGATTGAATGCTGAATAAACATGGTTTGATCTGATTTCCGAAACTGTCTAAGTTGTTTGCTAGAATCACGGAATGATTGTTACAGGAATTATGGAAACCAGTTACATTTGGTTGCGACTCGGATTGCGAGTCGGAACCCCACTCGAGACCACAACAGCACAAGACGAGACCATGGTTGCGAGTCCAGTTGCGACTCGTAACCGGACCATGACGAACCGAGACCACCTGTTGCGACTCGCAATCTCCTGTTGCGACTCGTAATCTCCTGCTGTGACTCGTAATCCCGGTTGCGACTCGAGATCGCCGGTTGCGACTCGAGACTAGCTACACGTACACTATTTTGGGCCTACACTGTCACGGGCCCAATCTTATGACTGTTATGTTATTGGACTGCTTATCTGTTTGGGCCGAACACTTGGATTCTGTTTAACTGATTGTTATTGGACTGCTATGAAATATGTGTGAATTGCCATGATCAATACATGTTAGAAACCCTCGTGCTTTATACGAACCTAACTTGCATAAGTAACCATGATAGGACGTGGTTGATCCCTTACTTGTATACTTGAGCATTTTATTGTCTGCCGAGCAAACCCAGGTGAGTTCACACTCCTACTAAGGCATGGGATTCCCGGGTCGTGGGAATGGGATAAAGGTTACAATTGACTAAGTACGTACATATGCTTTCCTAGACTATCACCTACTATGATCCTCGGATGTCAGGACGGTTCCGTAGGTTAGGATAACACCTACGTGGTCATATGCCAATTACTGCCTCGGATGCCAGGCACGCACGTAAAACCTACGTGTACGCATCACTTACTTCTATCCTCGGTACAAAGGATACGTACGTGAAACCCACGTACATCCCCGCGTCTCCTATCCTCGGTTGTGAAGGATACGTGCGTAAAACCTACGTACACCCCATACGCGCTACTGTTCTCGGAAGAAGAACAGGGATGATACGAGTAGTTGATACGAATAGTCTAGTGGTCACATAACATGGGAAGCCCCCACCAGTATAACTTACTATCGGCCCAATAGAGCCACCCGTTACTTACTGTTACGCATTTACTTACTGTGAACTCGCTCAACTAGTTTGTTGATCATTCTGTTACATGCCTTGCAGATCGTTAGGTACATGGAGCTTGCACGAAGAGGAGCCGGTCGTTGTGGACAGGGATCGTTTTTCTTTGTTGGACACTTATGACATTTCAGTATTTTTAACTTGAGTTTACAACAATGCTTCCGCTACTTAAACAATGCTTGGTTTGGAAACATCAATCATGTCATGATGAACTACTTTAATAACTTTTATTACTATTACATGCTATGTTTGATATGATTGATGGCTTGATCCTGGTCATGTCACGCTCCCAAACGGTGGTACTCCGCGGGTGGATTTTGGGGGTGTGACAGATTGGTATCAGAGCCATTGGTTATAGAGAACTTGGTTTTAATATGGGAAAAACGTTTTTATTAAAACCGGACTATAACCAGAACAGTGCTCTCAACGATCCACAACGACGCTTCGCTCCACGTGCAAGACTCGACATTTTAGGTAATAAGGTTTATGTTTATTGCCTACTTGCTAGAATTACTTAGAACTTTGCTCGTGGTATGCTTAGACTACAATGCTCACTATTTGCTATTGCTTAAGAACCCTTTACGTGCTTACACTTTTCTGTCATCGCACTATTCGCGAACTTTTCTCACCTATTTCGCCTTTGACATGAAGATCAATGGCTGGAAGAATTAACATGACACAAGCCCAGTTAGAGGCTCTTGTTCAAGCCCAAGTTGCTGCGGCAGTTGCAGCAGCTCAAGCAGGTAGTATATCCTGCAGTATAGACACACACTAGGATCCCTAGATCCTACATTCACTCTTGTATTTAACTTTGCCCTATTCGTACACAATAGGTCAACACGCGCAGCAGCCTGTCTGCACTTTCAAGAACTTCATGGACTGTCGTCCAAACTCTTTCAGTGGCACAGAAGGAGCGGTTGGACTCCTCCACTGGTTCGAGAAGCTAGAATCAGTATTCGAAATGTGCGAGTGCCCTGAGGCTCGCAAGGTCAAGTTCGCCACCGGCACTTTAGAAGGAATCGCGCTAACCTGGTGGAACGCGCAGGTGCAAATTCTGGGGTTGGCAGCTGCTAACGCCACACCCTGGAATGATTTTAAGGAACTTATCAAGAGAGAGTATTGTACGCGTGAAGATATTCACAAGCTAGAAGACGAGCTATATAATCTGAAAATGGTTGGGTCGGAGATTGAAGCGTATACCAAGCAGTCAAACGAGCTGGCCGTGCTGTGTCCAACTATGGTAGACCCTCCATACAAGCGTATCGAGATGTATCTCAAGGGGTTGGCACCAGAAATCCAGAGCCACGTTACCTCGGCTAACCTCGACAACATCCAGGAAATCCAGCGTCTCGCTCATCGCATCACCGATCAGGCAGTGGAACAGAATAAACTGCCTAAGCGTGTCAGCGCTACTGCTACAGTCACTCCTTCAGCTACTCCCGTTACTCTCAGTGACAACAAGAGGAAATGGGAGGGGGATTCAAGCAAAGCATCAGTTTCGGTTCAGTCCCAGAATCAGCAGCGAAAGACCGACAACTATCAAAGCCCTAACCAGCAGTCGTCAGGTAGCCACAGGCAGGGTGGATATCGCGGAAATCTTCCAAAGTGCAACAACTGCAACAGGCACCACAACGGTCAGTGTACCAAGGGTCGTTGTCAAAGATGCCTCAAGATGGGTCACGAGGCCAAAGACTGTAGAAGCCTTCGTCCTGCGAACCAAAATCAACAGCAGCCTCACGCTCAGCCTAACCAACAACAGGGCAACAAGGGATGCTACAATTGTGGTGCTGAAGGCCACATCAAGAGACACTGCCCACAGCTCAACAGGAACCAGAACAACAATAACAACAACAATCAGGGCAATGGCAACAACAACAATGGGGGAAACAACAACGGCAACGAGGCAAGGGGCCGTGCATTCGTACTAGGTCGTGGCGACGCAGTGAACGATCCCAACGTTGTTATGGGTAAGTTTCTCCTCGACAATATTTACGTTACTGTCTTATTTGATTCGGGTGCGGATACAAGCTATATGTCTGTGAAAATGTGTCAACTGCTAAAACGTGCACCAACACTTTTACCCACCAAACATGTAGTAGAGTTAGCTAACGGTAAAAGTCTAGAAGCCACGCACGTAGTTCAGGGTTGTAATCTTATCCTAGCTGGTCAAGCCTTCTCTATTGATCTCATTCCCATAGTTTTGGGAAGTTTCGACGTTGTGATTGGGATGGATTGGTTATCCCAACACCAGGCAGAAATCTTATGCAGTGAGAAGATCATTCGTATTCCACGTTCTGGTCAAGAACCTCTCGAAGTCCAAGGCGACAAGAGTGGTGCTGTGGTTGGCATCATCTCATTCTTGAAGGCTCAGAAGTGCTTGCGTAAAGGTCACACAGCCATTTTGGCTCTTGTTTCAGACACATCAGTAAAGGAAAAGAAATTGGAGGATATACCAGTCGTACGTAACTTCCCTCAGGTGTTTCCTGAAGATTTACCTGGCTTACCGCCTCATCGTCAGGTTGAATTTCAGATCGAGCTCGCTCCAGGAGCAGCACCCATAGCTCGCGCACCATATCGTCTAGCTCCATCAGAATTGGAGGAACTATCAAAGCAGCTACAAGAGCTCTTGGAAAAGGGCTTCATTCGTCCAAGCTCTTCGCCTTGGGGAGCTCCAGTGCTTTTCGTGAAAAAGAAAGACGATACGTTCAGGATGTGTATAGACTACAGGGAACTGAACAAGGTGACGGTGAAGAACCGTTATCCTCTTCCACGCATAGACGACTTGTTCGACCAGTTGCAAGGGTCGTGTTACTATTCCAAGATCGACCTACGGTCAGGATATCATCAACTGAGAGTCCGCGAGGAGGACGTCTCTAAGACAGCATTCAGAACTCGCTATGGTCACTACGAGTTCTTGGTTATGCCGTTCGGACTTACGAACGCACCTGCGGTATTCATGGATCTTATGAACAGGGTGTGCAAACCCTATCTCGACAAGTTCGTCATTGTTTTCATCGACGACATCCTGATTTACTCCAAGAGTCAAGAGGAACACGAGCAGCATCTTCGCCTGATATTGGAACTCCTTCGAAAGGAACAGTTGTACGCCAAGCTTTCTAAATGCGACTTCTGGCTTCGTGAAGTCCACTTCTTAGGCCATGTGGTAAACAAGGATGGGATTCACGTCGATCCATCCAAGGTAGACTCGATCAGGAACTGGCCTGCACCACGTACGCCAACGGAAATACGCCAATTCTTGGGTTTGGCGGGTTACTACAGACGGTTTATTAAAGACTTTTCAAAGATCGCGCAACCACTTACGCTACTGACACAGAAGGGTGTCACCTACCGTTGGGGCAACACGCAGGAAACTGCTTTTCAGTATCTAAAGGATAGGCTTTGCAGCGCCCCTATTCTTTCATTGCCAGAAGGCACAGAAGACTTCGTAGTATATTGTGATGCATCCATCCAGGGTCTTGGATGTGTGTTAATGCAACGCGACAAGGTTATCGCTTATGCCTCTCGTCAACTCAAGGTTCATGAACGCAACTACACGACACACGATCTAGAGCTGGGAGCTGTTGTTTTCGCGCTTAAGATATGGCGACACTACCTGTACGGTACCAAGTGCACGATTTACACCGATCACAGGAGTCTCGAGCATATTCTTAAGCAGAAGGATTTGAACATGCGTCAACGACGATGGGTCGAGTTACTTAACGACTACGAATGCGCCATCAAGTACCATCCAGGCAAAGCCAATGTTGTGGCTGACGCTCTAAGTCGAAAGGACACCTTACCGAAGCGCGTGCGAGCGCTACAGCTTACGATACAGTCTAGCCTTTCCTGCACAGATACGAAATGCTCAGGTAGAAGCATTGAAGCCTGAAAACGTCAAGGCTGAAGCCTTACGCGGCTCACGACAACAAATGGAACAAAAGGAAGACGGCGCCTACTATGTAACGGGCCGGATTTGGGTCCCTCTCTATGGCGGTTTACGCGAACTTGTAATGGATGAAGCTCACAAGTCTCGCTACTCGGTACATCCAGGGTCAGATAAAATGTACCACGACATCAGCACTACTTATTGGTGGCCTAGCATGAAGGCCCACATCGCTATGTACGTTGGAAAATGTTTGACCTGTGCAAGAGTCAAGGTTGAATATCAGAAGCCAGCTGGTCTACTTCAGCAGCCTAAGATACCACAATGGAAATGGGAAGAAATTTCCATGGATTTTGTTACAGGCTTACCTAGATCTCAGCGTGGGAACGATACAATATGGGTCATAGTTGATCGACTCACCAAGTCTGCACACTTCCTGCCGATTAAGGAAACGGACAAGTTCTCCACTCTCGCAGACGTCTATCTTAAAGAAGTTGTTTCGAGGCACGGAGTGCCCACCTCTATTATTTCGGATCGCGATGCACGATTCACGTCAGAGCTATGGCAAGCAATGCATAAATCTTTCGGCTCACGATTAGACATGAGCACAGCATATCATCCTCAGACGGATGGGCAGTCTGAGCGAACGATTCAAACACTTGAAGACATGCTTAGGGCATGCGTTATAGATTTCGGCAACGGCTGGGAAAAGCACCTCCCTTTGGTGGAGTTTTCATACAATAACAGTTACCATACCAGCATTCAAGCCGCTCCATTCGAGGCATTGTACGGACGTAAATGCCGGTCACCTCTCTGTTGGGCAGAGGTGGGAGATAGTCAGATTACGGGTCCAAAGATTATAGTGGACGCCATAGAAAAGATAGCACAGATACGACAACGCATGGCGGCAGCACGCGACCGTCAGAAAGCCTACGCGGACAAGCGTAGAAAGCCTTTGGAATTTCAGGTCGGAGACCGGGTTTTACTAAAAGTTTCACCCTGGAAGGGTGTGGTATGTTTTGGCAAACGGGGCAAACTGAATCCGCGGTACGTCGGACCATTCGAAATCTTAGAAAAGATTGGCAAGGTAGCCTACAAGTTGAACCTACCAGCTGAACTCGGAGCAGTTCACAATGTCTTTCATGTATCGAACTTAAAGAAGTGCCTATCAGATGAAAACCTCATCATTCCTTTTAAGGAACTCACTATCGACGAGCGGTTGCAGTTCGTTGAGGAACCAGTAGAAATCACGGACCGGGATGTGAAGGTCCTCAAAAACAAGAGAATCCCTCTTGTTCGAGTTCGTTGGAACTCCAAACGTGGCCCAGAGTACACCTGGGAACGCGAAGACAGGATGACAGAAAAGTACCCCCAGTTATTCGAAACCAATGCTACCACTACTGAGGCTGAAGCTACTACTTCGGAATTTCGGGACGAAATTCCAGATCAACGGGGGGAGGATGTGACATCCCAGGAAAACCAGTGAACGCTATAACTTACCTAGCTTCCTCAGTGAGTGCATACCAAATTTCGGGACGAAATTTCCAATTAGTTGGGGATAATGTGACAACTCGAATTCTAGACCTACTTTATGAACCGTATGTGAACATGTTATGATTTTACGGGCTTTAATTTATATGAATGTTATGACGTTACGTGCTTATGAGAACGGAATTATATGATTTTAATGAATGTTTATTTATGTACATTGTGTGTGTATAGATGTTATAAACGGCCCAAAACGCACAACACCCACTTGATTTCACAAACCCACTCGGTCCATACGGTTGGACTCGAGACCATGAGGTGGCCCAAGTGGGGGTTTCGGCCCACTTTCATTCCATACGTATTTATGCATACACATCCCTCTAGGGTTTAGTTTTTCACAACCTTGCAACCAAGAACACACACACACACCAAACGCTCTCTCTCTCTCAACTCGGAACCAAGGGCTGCCGAAGTGATACACGCATCGAAGCTTATTGAATCCGGATCCCTTCTCTCCATCTCGGTTAGTTTGAGTTTATGATTTCCTGTTTTGTTGTTGATGTCGTGTATGGTTTGATCAATCGGTCCAAGTATGTGTTAAACCGATTAGAGTGGCATGATATTAAACTAGGGCCGGTTAGATTGTTGGCCGATTTGATTATGTTGTTTATGCTTGGTCCTCGGAATGATTGTATGATGATTGATAATCAGGTTTTGTATGAATGATAATCGGTTAGGTTGCATGCTAGTCCGATGATATGTTTATGACTCGGTTTAGATTTGTGTGCTAATCCGATTAGTTGTTTGATGCTGTTATGAACATGCTAATGATGATGATTTTGAAGGTGTTATGAATATGATTGAATGCTGAATAAACATGGTTTGATCTGATTTCCGAAACTGCCTAAGTTGTTTGCTAGAATCACGGAATGATTGTTACAGGAATTATGGAAACCAGTTACATTTGGTTGCGACTCGGATTGCGAGTCGGAACCCCACTCGAGACCACAACAGCACAAGACGAGACCATGGTTGCGAGTCCAGTTGCGACTCGTAACCGGACCATGACGAACCGAGACCACCTGTTGCGACTCGCAATCTCCTGTTGCGACTCGTAATCTCCTGCTGTGACTCGTAATCCCGGTTGCGACTCGAGATCGCCGGTTGCGACTCGAGACTAGCTACACGTACACTATTTTGGGCCTACACTGTCACGGGCCCAATCTTATGACTGTTATGTTATTGGACTGCTTATCTGTTTGGGCCGAACACTTGGATTCTGTTTAACTGATTGTTATTGGACTGCTATGAAATATGTGTGAATTGCCATGATCAATACATGTTAGAAACCCTCGTGCTTTATACGAACCTAACTTGCATAAGTAACCATGATAGGACGTGGTTGATCCCTTACTTGTATACTTGAGCATTTTATTGTCTGCCGAGCAAACCCAGGTGAGTTCACACTCCTACTAAGGCATGGGATTCCCGGGTCGTGGGAATGGGATAAAGGTTACAATTGACTAAGTACGTACATATGCTTTCCTAGACTATCACCTACTATGATCCTCGGATGTCAGGACGGTTCCGTAGGTTAGGATAACACCTACGTGGTCATATGCCAATTACTGCCTCGGATGCCAGGCACGCACGTAAAACCTACGTGTACGCATCACTTACTTCTATCCTCGGTACAAAGGATACGTACGTGAAACCCACGTACACCCCCGCGTCTCCTATCCTCGGTTGTGAAGGATACGTGCGTAAAACCTACGTACACCCCATACGCGCTACTGTTCTCGGAAGAAGAACAGGGATGATACGAGTAGTTGATACGAATAGTCTAGTGGTCACATAACATGGGAAGCCCCCACCAGTATAACTTACTATCGGCCCAATAGAGCCACCCGTTACTTACTGTTACGCATTTACTTACTGTGAACTCGCTCAACTAGTTTGTTGATCATTCTGTTACATGCCTTGCAGATCGTTAGGTACATGGAGCTTGCACGAAGAGGAGCCGGTCGTTGTGGACAGGGATCGTTTTTCTTTGTTGGACACTTATGACATTTCAGTATTTTTAACTTGAGTTTACAACAATGCTTCCGCTACTTAAACAATGCTTGGTTTGGAAACATCAATCATGTCATGATGAACTACTTTAATAACTTTTATTACTATTACATGCTATGTTTGATATGATTGATGGCTTGATCCTGGTCATGTCACGCTCCCAAACGGTGGTACTCCGCGGGTGGATTTTGGGGGTGTGACAGCTACAAACATGTAAGTCGTCAAACTTTAAAACGTCATTGTTTAAATTTATGGGAAAATGCAAGAAAAGATTTAATTGCATTTTTTCAAAATTTAAAGACTTGTGTAAATTTAACTAGTGATGTGTGGTCGGCTCCACACGGTTTACCCGAATCATACATTTGTGTCACCGCTCATTGGGTTGATCCCAATACATGGCAAATGATGAAACGCACGATCGCATTTGAAGAGTTTCCTTCTCCTCATTCGGGAGAAAATATTTATAAAATTATGAATGCCACAATTATAAAATATTGTTTAGAGGATAAAATATTTTCAATATCTTTCGATAACGCCTCAAACAACTCAAATGCGATCCAAAAACTAAAGTTGAAGTACAAACCAATTTGTGATGGTGCTTTTTTTCACACAAGATGTGTTGCTCATATTATTAATTTAGTTGTGCAAGACGGTTTAAAAGATAAATTTGTAACGGATTTTATTATAGCTTTTCGAACTATGCTTCAAGAGGTTTTTAAAAGTGGTAAAGAAAGATATCAAGATTATAAAAAACTTTGTAAAGAAGTTATACCCGGACCCGGTTCCACTAACAACCCGATTCCATTCACTTGTACCCATACCCGGTTCCGGGTTGGAACCGGTTCCGAGTTTTAAAAATACCCGGAAATGCCCATCTCTAGTTTTACCACATCTTTCCACTGTTTTCTTGACTTACTAAAATGTAACTTGTAAGGACCACTTTTCATATTTATAAATTAACTTACAAGGGTAATTAAAAGACTTCAAAATAACAACATTAATACATATTTTTAATAAAAATTGGGCATGACCCATCCGTAAAACGGATATACCCCTGTTATAAACATAAGTAAGACAATTACCATTCTACAATTTGTCCAACAAGACACTACTAAAAACCTAGACATCAAGTGTTAAAATGTATGTCCATAAACAAGTTGTACAAAATAGAAATTTTGACCCAAAACATTAGTGCAACTAGCGGAAGCGGTTGGTATAACATATCATGAACATGTGCTCGCTCCAATTCTCCAAGTTGCCTAAATTGAGGATTTACCTACATTCAACAACAAAACTTTAAAAAGCTAGTCATTATGCTTACAATACCATCATACTAGTTCCATTCGTTTATGTACTTTCATTCCTCTTAAGCATTCGATTACCCAATTAAATGGGTATGGCATATACTCTCATAATGAGATTCAAGCATCCACTTACGAACCGGTAACATCGGGTTAATTGCTTTCAACATAGATCTTTCGTTCTATCCGTTTGACGGATTGAACTTCATACATTTTGTTATTTCATTCATGACCACCCGTTCTAAACGGATGGTGCCTTATTCTTACTCGACTTGTTCAACTCGAACGAGTCGATTTGCATAGCTTATCATAACCTCCGTTAGCATAACCAAATCCGCAAGGGATTTGGCATCCACTTACTAATCACCATATTCATTATAATAAGAGTTATTCATCATAATTAATAACAAAATTTAAGTAAGGTTTTGTATGCAACGGAACATACCTCGATCTTGCGTGCCTTCCGTTTTCCTAGTGCTTGCACCTTCTTCCTTGACGCCTACATTACAACATTCATTCATTCATTCATTCATTTAGTCTATCAAATTCATCCCACCATTTTCCATATTACACATACATTCGTCTCTTAAGCATTTCATCAAACACTTGGTAGGCATCATAATTAAGGCATAAGGTACAAGTCTATAAAGCACATCTCTACTAGTTCATCATCACACAACGTTCACATTTATTTGAATTTACATAACTATTTCATCCTACATCAATTTTATTCATCATTCATGTATCATAACAAGCTTATACATCACAATTCTAGTTATATGATTTTACTCAATCATCCTACACTTACTAACTTCTTAACAAGTGGGTTTTTGCTACAATCATATCAATCAATCAAAATCGAACATAAATTCTGCTTTATTTCACTATCTTAACCTCTAATTATACAAGGTGTTTCATCAACTCATGAATCAGGTGTAACCAAATTCCCAATATTCATCCAAAACATAAAATTGAACTTACCACTTATCAAGAATGTTAGACTACTCGAAAATTTGAGGACATGCAATCGATTTGCTTCAATTTCACTTCTTGTTTTGATGAATCTTGCAAAACAAGGGTTTACCCTTGTCTTTCTCTGCTCTGGTCGATCCCCAAATACGCACCAGAGGTGAGTTTTGGGTTTAAACCCTATTAACCCTTTTTTGATTACAACTTATCATATTAACCCCTCCTAAATTGAAAGGTATTTAATTTAGACATTTTTCCATGACTTCAACTATGTTTTATTACAATTCAGCCTCTCTAATTCTTTTATTGTCATCTTGCATTTCATTTATTTCTTTTTAAATCTTTCCTTATTTTTTTAAACAAATTATCTTGAAATTTTGGGGTGTTACAAGTCTACCCCCTTTAAAAGAGGTTTCGTCCCCGAAACCTGGGCACTTAACAACTAGACCAATTATACTCCTACCTTTTCGTCTTTTCATTCATGATGGTTACTACAACATAGATGCATTCGAGATCTTGGCAAGAGTTTCATTCATGCATAAACGTCTTTGTATGCGTTGTCCCTCCGTTCTTAAATCAAGTAAATTACTTTCATAATCACCTATAAGTCGGAATCTGATCCAGGGCTCATATTAGTGTCGTTTTCACTTTATAATGCCAGTTCCTAGCATACATCATCACTAGCGATTCGTTCATTGGAATTTATTCCGATGTATATTATTGGTCGTACAAGCTTATGCTTACGGCTTGTTTCTATCTTTCTAAATAAGCGTAACATATTCATACATTTACTAATATAAATAAATCGATTTATTTTATTCCGCACACGAATTATGCATGACATAATTCATTATTGTAATTATAAGTAACCCCATCATCCCATTACTAACGTTCTTCCAATTACTTTCTTGCTCATATGAAGGCTTAGCATAACATTATACGTATACTATAGACATTTAATGATTTAGTGGTACTAATACAAAGCTTCCAACTTCCTAATTACTTTTTCATACTTAATACGAGTATAAGGCATCATTCTACGGTTACCACCGTCACCTGAACTAATTACAAGTTTGAGTTTAGCCTTGAATTTAATCCTTCGCACACTTTAATATTAGCTCCTTGCATGAACTACTTATGATAACAACTAGGTATGTTGTGTACGAGCACCATACTAGCGTTTAACCAATTCAACTCAAACTTTCATTTAAGGCCTTTAATTCCCCCTCTTAATGACATTCATACCTTCTCACGCTGACCACTACAGGTCGATCACTGTATAGCATACCATAATTATTCTACCATTCATTTTGTTCACACTTACAAATAAATCTACGGATTCTTAATCATTAACTAAGAATTAAACAGCTTACTAACCTCACGTTCAATGTATAAGTCGGTTATCCGTGTGCCGGATCGATCCGCTTCTTTATATGTACCTTCCGTACCAGAATTGGTCTCATTCATTCATGAAATATGCTCCCACTCGTGGGCATCCTTCCACTAGCTTCAATACTACCATCTTACTGAGAATTCCATCATATTTATCTATAAATAAATAGTTAGCACATAACCTTTCATAATTGTGTCCTACAGGGTGTTTGTTCGCCTATTGTCTCTTTCAAAATTTTCTTACGTACATGCTAAACATATTATACATTCCATTTCTTTTTATTGGTTATCTTGCCAACTTTCACAGTTTGACATTTCAGAAGTCTAATTGTAAATACATTCTCACATATGGGTATCGGTTATCCTATTCTGACACACCAATCTCTAGTCGAGCCCTATGCTCCTATTAAAAATACAATCTTTTTATACCTACCTGGCGCGGGTCAGAACCCTTGACTCGTCATTCATACTTTGCGACGATTAATACTTTCCAAACAATGACAATGCTTGCCCATACATTATGCTCACCTATAAGTAATAAACTTGACAAATCGAACATTAAATACCGGGTTCAAATGGTGATCGCCATTTAACCCGTATGACTCATTTGAGTCTCTTTTTTAGTTTCTATTCTTATTCGTTTAATCCGTCTTCATTTACGGATTCGAACTTTTAATTCATTACCTTTCATTCTTACTGGTTTGACTCGTGCTTGCTTACGGATTCAACCTTTCATTCCTTACATGGTCGAATCCATTTCTCAGATTCAAACATTTTCCTCCGTACCTTCCTTTCTTCTGCCGTATCATTTACCATGTCATTTCTTACGAAACGTTTTCATATTAATCTTCTACATTCAACTTCGAGTGTTAGGTCCTATCACTTAATTCCATGTCCTATTTCATGTGGCGCGTCTCGACGCGACACTTTACATCCTATTTCTAGTGGTGTTCCCACCCTTCTTTCTTAAGTTTGTCTTACATTCAATCGTAGGCTTATACTTTTCGTTCTTATCCTTCTTTCTTTCTTATATTGATCCGTTCCTTTAAGAATCGTTAGACCCCTTTTTGCTAGCTTGACCGGACATAAGTGAGGTGATTCCCATGTTTTTCTCAAGCTTCGATCAATACATGACCATCCCTTAATATACCATTTCCATTTGTTTGTTCACCGTATTAGGTGTTAATTCACCTACATTCTCTAACATGTCTTTTACTAATGAGTATCCTACTTTACACGTTGTATTTCTTACGTAATACTTCCAGCATTTGTAAGTAATTATTATTCACTGACTTCTACAATATAACCTTTTAAGGTCAACCACCACCCAGTACTTTTGTATATAAGTATTGTAGTACGGGTTGTTCTTACTTTCAATTCGAACACACTTACAAAACACCTTTAGCTAACATCTAAACTATTATCCTTTCTATACATTTCATTAACGTTACCAAGTTCTCATTTATTTATACGTTCCACTTAATTTCAATTATTCTAACACACATACATCTTTATGTAAATACATTCGAAGTGATTGCAAATTCACCTTCCTTTAGCGTCCATGTTCATGCTTACTTTATTACTTCCTCTTAACCCTTTTTTGCCATCCATTCTCAAGTAAATTGACAGGATTCTCATCCTTACATATCAGTACTTTCGTAATATCATTGGTTTATGTGAGCATATATACGACTGTTCACTTTCTTTCTATTCATAAGTTAATCGACTTTCGTTAGTAGAATTTCGTATAAGTGAGACGTTCATTAATAGTTATCTCATTTCAAATCCATACAACTAAACTATCATCCATCATAACACGTAATTCATCTAGTACGTAACACATTAACTCTTTACTTAAACAATTGTGTCTAATGGCCATCTCATGATATTCCTATACTGTTGACCTTCAGAAAGTCAACTGTCTCGGTTACACACTTCAAACCTTTGAACATGTATTCATCTAAATATGGTAGGTCATAATAATAATAATATCCTGCGTATCTCATACTCGTATTGTACGACATGTACAATTTACGCTATCCTCTAAACAATACACATATACATTCACATACACGTATTTTCACATGCTAATTCTCCATGATTCTACAATTAGCAAATTTCATTCGAAACAACTATATACATAATTTCAACATATCCTATACTAATTAGCTCGTATGATTCACATTTAGCATATATTCGCCTCTTAATCATACTAAAACAAATCATTAAATACACATAAGCATCACACCATTCATGTACAAGGTACAAGCCTCTAATGCATAATTCTATCAAAGCATACATTCATCCGAATTTTCATACGAATTCCAACTCCACTTTATACATTCGTCATTCATTTCGTGCCATTCCATACGTTACATTCGACTTTTATAAATTTTACTTTATCGTCGACGATCTACATAACTTTACATAACTTATTATATCTTCTTATAAGTTGACAGGAACATAAAACGGGCATTTCTGAGAAGTATGGGAACTTAAATCATAATTCACAAGGTTCAATACATCATAGTTCATTAGTCCATAATTACTTCGTACGCATTCTTATATTTTAAACTTTGCTCGCTTTTTCGGCTTTCATCATTCTTTCGTGTCATTCGACACATTACCTTCGAGTTTTATAAATTTCTTTCTAACGTAACTTCTAATCGTGGTTGCATATATCTTACTAGGCCTTATATAGACCCTACACGAACATTCATTAGGCTTTTGAACGACTTAGAAACTCATAATACGAAAACAAGACGAAACAAAAACTTTTAAGCGGATTTGAATTCCGTTAGCCGTCGGCGACGGCTTCACACCCCGTCGGCGATGGGCTCTGTAAACGTGCGTCGCCCGTAAACATCCGTAGACAGCTAGCTAAGCCGTTGGCAAACATGAGGGCGTCGGCGACGGCATCATAGCCCGTCGGCGACGGCCCTTCCTTTGCTGAATCGCTAAAAAAAATTGCCTAGATACAGCTGTGTTGATTATCTGAGCACAATGTCACACAGCTGTGTCAGCCTTGCTACACACCCTGATCTCAGCAACAAGCATCAATGGTCCACACAGTTGTGTCACTTAACGACACAACTGTGTGCGACGCCAGATCTGATATAACCCAATGTTTAACTCCCATTATTACTATTTCACATAGTTAACTTAAATATTTATCATAAAACACTATGCATACTTGTATTAAACAAAAACTTAAAGTTTTACCTCATTGGCGATCTCGGAGCGAGCACACTTTTGCGCGAGCCTTCGGTTTGAGTTCAAGCACTATTACTCTTGCCTGAATCTCTCAAACCAAGGCTCTGATACCAACTTGTAAGGACCGCTTTTCATCTTTATAAATTAACTTACAAGGGTCATTAAAAGACTTCAAAATAACAACATTAATACATATTTTTGACAAAAATTGGGCATGACCCGTCCGTAAAACGGATATACCCCTGTTATAAACATAAGTAAGACAATTACCATTCTACAATTTGTCCAACAAGACACTACTAAAAACCTAGACATCAAGTGTTAAAATGTATGTCCACAAACAAGTTGTACAAAATAGAAATTTTGACCCAAAACATTAGTGCAACTAGCAGAAGCGCTTGGTATAACATATCATGAACATGTGCTCGCTCCAATTCTCCAAGTTGCCTAAATTGAGGATTTACCTACATTCAACAACAAGACTTTAAAAAGCTAGTCATTATTCTTACAATACCATCATACTAGTTCCATTCGTTTATGTACTTTCATTCCTCTTAAGCATTCTATTACCCAATTAAATGGGTATGGCATATACTCTCATAATGAGATTCAAGCATCCACTTACGACCCGATAACATCGGGTTAATTGCTTTCAACATAGATCTTTCGTTCTATCCGTTTGACGGATTGAACTTCATACATTTTGTTATTTCATTCATGACCACCCGTTCTAAACGGATGGTGCCTTATTCTTACTCGACTTGTTCAACTCGAACGGGTCGATTTGCATAGCTTATCATAACCTCCGTTAGCATAACCAAATCTGCAAGGGATTTGGCATCCACTTACTTATCACCATATTCATTATAATAAGAGTTATTCATCATAATTAATAACAAAATTTAAGTAAGGTTTTGTATGCAACGGAACATACCTCGATCTTGCGTGCCTTCCGTTTTCCTAGTTCTTGCACCTTCTTCCTTGACGCCTACATTACAACATTCATTCATTCATTCATTCATTCATTCATTCATTTAGTCTATCAAATTCATCCCACCATTTTCCATATTACACATACATTAGTCTCTTAAGCATTTCATCAAACACTTGGTAGGCATCATAATTAAGGCATAAGGTACAAGTCTATAAAGCACATCTCTACTAGTTTATCATCACACAACGTTCACATTTATTTGAATTTACATAACTATTTCATCCTACATCAATTTTATTCATCATTCATGTATCACAACAAGCTTATACATCACAATTCTAGTTATATGATTTTACTCAATCATCCTACACTTACTAACTTCTTAACAAGTGGGTTTTTGCTACAATCATATCAATCAATCAAAATCGAACATAAATTCTGCTTTATTTCACTATCTTAACCTCTAATTATACAAGGTGTTTCATAAACTCATGAATCAGGTGAAATCCAATTCCCAATATTCATCCAAAACATAAAATTGAACTTACCACTTATCAAGAATGTTAGACTACTCGAAAATTTGAGGACATGCAATCGATTTGCTTGAATTTCACTTGTTGTTTTGATGAATCTTGCAAAACAAGGGTTTACCCTTGTCTTTCTCTGCTCTGGTCGATCCCCAAATACGCACCAGAGGTGAGTTTTGGGTTTAAACCCTATTAACCCTTTGGTTACAACTTATCATATTAACCCCTCCTAAATTGAAAGGTAGTGCCACTAATAATAATAGTTAAACAAGTCAATCGGATTTGAATTTATAAAGTAGTGCCACTAATAATAATAGTTAAACAAATCTATAAAGTAAAGCGTTTATTAAAACTATAACTAAATAAGGGTTATATGGTACTTTATACTAATAGGAAGATTTTTACTTTTATAAATAGTCTAATGAAAGAAAATAAAAATGTTTATAAATAGTCCAATGGAAGAAAATATAAGTCTCCACTAAAATGTTATTGAGGTCAATCTTTTACGGCCTACAGGGTCTCGAACGATAATTATTGGAATAATGGATTTTAATAATCACAACTATTAGTCGTTAGCCAGCAACAGTCTTAACTTAAAAACTAACCAGTGGTGGTCCCACCTTTTCACATTTTATAAATCAATAGACCTTTACTAACATAACCTTAATTTTTTTTGTCCCCTTAAAATTCATTATTCCATAATTATTTATGAGTTAAGCTTTTACTTTATTATTAGTGGAACAAAAATTAAATAATAAATAAAGTTTAATTGATCACAATGTACAATAGTAGATCATATATGTCGTGATAGACTATATTGGGCCTTAATGGATCACAATGTACAATAGTAAATCATACATGTTCTAATGGACCATGTGTGGGCCTTCATGGACCATGTGTAGGCAATGGACAATAATATACCATACATGTCCTAATGGACCATGTTAGGCCTTCATCGACCACAATGGACAATAGTAGATCATACATGTCGTAATGGACACAATTCATACATGTCCTAATGGACCATGTTAGGCCTTAATAAATCGTAATGAACAACAACATATCATACATATCTTAATGGACTATGATGGGCCTTACTGGATCACAATAGATAATAGGAAATCATAAATGTCTTAATGGACCACAACGTACAATAGTAGATCATACATGTTTTAACGGGCCATATTGTATCTTGATGGATCACAATGGACAATAGAGGACCATGCATTGTTTTAATGGACCTTAATGGATCACAGTATATAATAGTAAATTCAATATATCTTAATGGGCCATATTGGGCCTTAAATCCTTAATGGATCAAAACAGACAATATGGCACCATGCATATTTTAATGGTACACAATGTACAATAGTAGATCTAATATGTGTTAATGGGTCATATTGGGTATTAATGAATCAAATGTACAATGTAGATTATATATGTGTAATAGAAGCATAATGAAGCTAAATAGATTAGACAATTTACTTTTCATACATAATATAATATGCAATTTATATATCTTTTACATTAATACCGTATAAATTTAAATTACTTTTTTATAAGTTTATATTATTAAAATATAGATATTTATTTTAGTGTTAAATGTCATTTTAGTTCCTGTGGTTTGGGTCATTTTGTCAGTTTAGTCTAAAGGTTTCATTTTTCGCCTGTGGGTCCAAAAAGGTTTCACCGTTGCCATTTTAGTCAACTGGGTTAACTTCATCCATTATTTCTGTTAAGGAGAACGCCAATTCGGTCATTTTATATGGCCGAATTGCCATTTTAGTTAACAGAATTACATATAAAATGATTGAATTGTCGTTCTCGTTAACAGAAAACATGGATGAAGTTAACCCAGTGGACTAAAATGACAATTGTGAAACCTTTTTGTACCCAAAGGTAAAAAAAGAAACATTTTAACTAAATTAACAAAATAGCCTAAATCACAAACTAAAATGACATTTAACTCTTAATTTTATCCCAACATTTTCAACCCCAAAAATTCCCTCCCAACCATTTTGGCTCCTAATTTGAACTCCCTCGAAAATTTCATCTCTAGTATTCCTAAAAAAGAAAAAAGAAACATTAGCTTCCCATTTTCAGTCGACTCCCCACCTCCTTTTCTTCTATACAATTCATGTTTTACATCTTTCTCATCACAAATCTACCACAAATATCTCCACTACACTCTGCAAACGAAACCCAGATGCTTGGTTTATGAATGCGTTTCTACGAGTAGCCTGAAAGATGCAATCTGGAGAACCAATTTGCAGATGCGATGGGATGCAAGGATACGAATCGCACTACACTTCAACTGTACGCCCACTCGTTTGCTTGTATTCGTTATTCAGGTACGTGTTTCTTTTATTGTAGTTTTTATTCGTATATGTGTTGATATCTTGTTAAATTTTTAAAACTGTGCTTTCAATTGTTTTGATTTCATGTTTTTTTTTTGGGATTTGGTACAAAAGGTGTTGGAACTGGAAGAATCGGTGTTCGAATTTGGTTTCGTTTTATGAACAGGTGTGTTTTGATTATGTGAATATCTTTCTGATCATATCATAGAACTAGTAGTATAAAACAACAATGTCCGAAAGTGCACAACTTTCCAATTATGTTTTTGTTACCATAATTGCCTCTCTATTTCTATAGTTGATACTGCCTATAAGTGCTTATGGACTTCTTTACTTATGGCTCTGAATTGAAAGCGCCCTTATTGATGCTACATGCTTCAGTATTAATTATTTTACATTTTGTTTATATGTCTATGTATGAAATCTTGATGAACCATTACGAATATGTTCCGGTTGAATTTTTTTTAGAAGTAGTTAAATCAAACTTTCTTGGTAGCTCTTTATCACGTGAGCTGTCGATTCCTTTTGATACGTGCCATAATCATCCTGCAGCCATTTCTACCCACACTTATGGTATAGAAAGAATGAAGCTACTCAAAATTAGTTTCAAATGGCAGATGCTACTTCTAAAACGTGAATCGTTGGTTTATATCTTCAAATACTTTCAGGTATATACTTACATGTTTTTATTGCGGCTAATGAATTCTGTTAATTTTCATTCCTTGCTGAAATGGAGGAGAGACATGCTATGGCAGAATCGACATTGGAGGCTACCTTGCAGTACCAATCTAGCCAACATAAGGCACCGCTTTCCCCAAGGTATTTTCGTTTATAACTTATGTTAGGGCTGAAATGGTAAAAAAAAACAACTAAACTGTGTTATGTCACTATCTTACACCCTCTGATGAAAATTGGGGTTTTTGGGTCAAATTTTAAAGAAAAAAACCACCGTTTTACCCATTGGTCAAATTTTATAAAGCTAAATGGCTATTATATTGAAGCAACCAAATCTGCCGTGAAAGGATTCTGGATAGATTATTAGCACCTACATAAAACTACCCACATGTTAGACCACCACTCTCACTTCACTACACCATCTGGTTAATGGGCTTCCTAACAAAAGACAAAAGGCGTCGTGCAGGCACTCAGGGTATAACCCTACTCCAGGTAAGGTACACTGTTTTTGTTACATTTGTTGATGTACAGTCAATTTTTAAGTTTATTTGTTTGAATATATTTGTTAAGTTTAATTATTATTAATTTCTAAAATTGGACGACTATAAACCTAGTTCTATGATGCATCCTAATATTGTTTAAATTTGTGAAATTGTGGATCCAGATGCCGAGAGGTGCTGTCGTTGTCACCGAAGATCTTGCTTGAATTAGAGCAATACGCATGTGAGATCTGTAACCAAGGGTTCCAAAGAGATCAAAATCTACAAATGCATCTCAGAGACGACACAAAGTGCCATAGAAGTTGTTGAAAACGGATTCAACCGAGATCAAGAAGAGGGTGTCCGTGTGTCTGGAAGACTGGAACTGAGTTTTATGGTGACATGGAGGTTTTTGTTTTTTATGTTCCTTAGGTTTCTTCATATCAAATTTGTTCATTGATTCCATGGACTGTTTTTGATGTTTTCTACAGTTTGAATTTGTAATATTTTATCAGTGATTTCAATTTGTAGGTACTTGCTGGACATAATGGGGCAACAACAATAGCTATATATACCAAGGAGAATCTTTTGAACAATGATCGAGCTCATGTGAACAAGATGTAAGTGTAATCTAATCGCATTCAACTTGCACGTACTTGTTGGTATATCTTTTAACTTTCCTTTAAGTGCAACTCAACATAGCATGCAGACAAAACATGATGAACCGTGTGACGTTTCGCAAAGGAGTTTTTAGAGAATGAGAGGAGTTTATGTTTCAAGCATCAAAATGAAAGCGGGAAGACTTTTTTAGAGAATCCTCAGAGTGATGCATGATTAGACAAAAGTGCTACTATTGATTACGGAAACGGCCACACTTATAATAAATTATGTGGCCACTGATACCATTTAGCCATACTTTATGGACCATTTTTTTGATTACAACAACCATTTTGCCACATTTTTTTTAAATTGATGTGGCTAAATTAAACTTTTTAGTGACTATATAATAGAAACAGTCACACTTATAGTAAAATCAACGTGGCTATATAATAGAAACACTCACATTTACACTAAACTCATGTGGCCATTAATACTGTTTAGCCACATTTAATGGACCATTTGCTTGATTACAAAACCTTTTTGCCACATGTTTTTTTAAAAATTGACGTGGCTAAAACAAACTGATTAGTGACTATATAATAGATTTGGCCACACTTGTAGTAAATTCATGTGGCTGTTGCTACCCCTTTAGCCACACTTACCGGACAAAATGATTGATTTTTAGCAAGACCTTTTAGCCACAGTTTACATTGCTATGGCCACACATAAGTGAATGTGGCCGTATGATACCTACGATGACTAGACCTTTGGTCACACTTAAGCTAAGAAAAAAAAGTGTAGTGACAGGCATATGGTCACACTTTTTTTATGTGGCGGTAAGCCTTTTTTTGACGTAGGCGCCGCCCAATTCCTAATAGCATCGATCTTAGCAGGATCCACATGTATACCCATCTCATTAACAATATGCCCAAGAAAGTGTACTTCCCGAATCCAGAAATCACACTTAGAAAACTTCGCGTAAAGCTGCTCCTTCCTTAGGAGCTCCAAGATAAGACGTAGATGCCGCTCGTGGTCCTCCTTGCTCTTGGAGTAGATCAAAATGTCATCGATGAAAACAATAACGAAGTCGTCAAGATACGGCTTGCACACGCGGTTAATGAGATCCATGAAGACCGCTGGTGCGTTGGTCAACCCAAACGGCATAACCAAAAACTCATAGTGGCCATACCGTGTCCGAAAAGTCGCTCTGGGAACATCCTCCTCTTTAACTCGTACCTGATGATAACCCGACCTTAAGTCGATCTTGGAATAAAAACTTGACCGTTGCAGCTGGTCAAACAGGTCGTCGATACGTGGCAAAGGATAACGATTCTTGACCGTCACCTTGTTGAGCTCGCGATAGTCTATACACATCCGAAAGGGCCCATCCTTTTTCTTCACAAACAGAACTGGGGCTCCCCATGGTGAAGAGCTAGGTCGGATAAAACCTTTATCCAACAACTCTTGGAGTTGATTCGACAACTCCTGTAACTCTCCTGGCACAAGACGATAAGGAGCACGAGCAATCGGGGCTGCTCCTGGCGCAAGTTCAATCTGAAATTCCACCTGACGGTGTGGAGGTAAACTAGGAAGTTCTTCAGGGAATACATCAGGGAATTCATGAACTACTGGAAGATCCTCGATCCTCCTCTCATCAGACTGCGAATCAGTAACACGAGCTAAGATAGCAGGGTAGCCCTTACGTAGACACTTCCGAGACTTCATTGCCGAAATAATGCTAACCGTGGCACCACTACGATGACCCTGAACCGATAAAGATTCTCCGCTAGGGAGAGGAACACGCACGATTTTCTCCTTACAGAGAATTTCCGCCGGATGCTTGGACAACCAGTCCATGCCAATAACCACATCGAAGCTTCCGAGAGTAATAGGGAGCAGGTCAATGCCGAACACCTGACCCATGAGGTCGAGTTTGCACCCAACAATAACGTGTGAAGCTTCAATTGACTTACCATCAGCTATCTCTACTATGTGCTTAGTTACAAGTGGTGTAGGACTCAACCCTAACTGACAACTGAATCCCAATGATACATAACTCTAATCGGCACCAGAGTCAAATAACATAGCAGCAAATATACCATTTACTGAAAACGTACCAGTCACTACGTTGCTATCATTCCGAGCCTCCACAGCTCCAATAGTAAACACTCGCCCACGCACAACGTTTCCCTTGTTGTTCCCATTGTTGTTGTTATTACCCGCATTCTGATTCAACTGAGGGCAATCCCACCTGAAATGACCTTCGTCACCACACTGAAAACAACTCTTGCGATTACCCTGATTCTGCTGAGGTTGCTGTCTGTCATGTTGCTGTGGCTGCTGCTGCTGTCTCGGAAGTGAAACCCTACAATCTTTGGCCATATGCACCGCTTTGTTGCACCTGTGACATACTCGAGTACACTGCCCCCGATGGTTATAGTTGCACTTACTGCACTTTGGTAGTTTTCCCGCAAGAACCCTAACCTGAACTACTACCCTGATTCTGATTCACTGAAGACGACTGGCTGAAACTACGATTGCTGCCAGTGTCTGGCCTTTTCTGTGACTGCACTGAATTGGACACCTTGTCCACATCGTTCCACTTGTGCTTGTTGTCAGTGGCGGGAGTAGTAGCCGTAGTAGCGGTGTAACGCCCTGCGTTTTCAAACATCCTACATTTAGAAACCTTACGTGAAATTCTATCTTTGGAAATCTTGTGTTCTTATAACCATTCTTTCATCGTAATCGTTGTAAAATACGGAACTTGCTTCGTAAATAAAACTTGTACATTACACTTTTTACCTAGTTAAATCATGTTTTATTTCATATTTCACCTTGTTACAAGTTAGGGGAAACATTGTTGCATATTATTACACAACTTAACTAACAAAATTACTCATTATAATGTTTTAAAAAAATAAAAAAATAAAGAAATATGACAGCCCAAATTCAGCCAAATCCAGCCCCATATAGTTGGGTTTTGTGGGCTAGTTTCAAGGTGTAACCCCTTCTAAAACACTTCCAAAGCCCAACCCATTGAAACCCTAATCCTTCCCCCTATAAATACCACTTATAACCAGCCTCCCTACCACTTTTGCAACACTAAAAACTCTCAAAACATCCTCCAAACCGTAGCTGAAAGCAAGGGTTCGAGTAGATTGACACCCCTTCACGAAAATGGGCATAACTCACTCAATTCTTATCCGATTCACTCGATTCTTTTTCCTACTTGCTTGTATAATCATGGGGTTCGATTCCTAGACTTCTCCTTGGAGAAATCAGACCTGGAAATGCCCCGAAATAGTCCATACACTTTCTGTTTGTTTTTATGTTCATCAAAAACTTGTTTAAACCTATGCAACTTGTGTCCAACACATCTCATACCTATGTCCTAATGCTTACAACTTATCCCATGGTTGGTTAAGCTTAAAAACAAGGTTGAGACATTTAAAATCAGAGGATTAAACCTCATAAACTTGGTGTTTTGTTTAGGGTTTTTAACCCACAAGTCATGTCAAACTTTGTCTTTGATACATGAGTGATTATGGAACAACTTGGGTTGTCCAAACATACAATCCTCACATGATTTGATGATTTCTCTTAGTTAGTGTGTATATTTCTTATTCTTTATTGTATGTTCATGACCCTCCTTGGTTGTTTTTTTTACATCAAGTGTAGTGGTGAACACATAGAGGTGCCTAAATGGAAGACTTGATCTTCCTACCTCCTACATGACTTCTATGACATTTAGAGGTACCAAAATGAAGATTTTAATCTTCTACCTCATGCTTGAACTATTGGACATATATTATATAACCTAAATATATTATTCGAATAATCGAATCTTTGATGATGAACTAGTGTTCATATGTCGGGGTACTAGATTACATCATCCTAGACTATGATAACTTGTCACGATTCTAATGGAACCTTGTTCCATGAAAACATCTAAACTCCTTCGAGTTTCCTAGTGTCAAGAACAAGCATCATATGTACTAAATGATTATTTTCCATGTTATTCTCATATCTTATTTTTATGTTGTTTTAAACACCGAATCTCGACTCTAAACATACTTGAACTTTAACCCTTATACATTCGGACTCTAAATCTCTACTCGTCAACAATTGGATAATCGGAAAACATATGCAAACTTTGTGAGTATACTCGTACTTTTCCCCTTTGACTTTTACCACTTTTGGGGTGTAACATGTTTACCTATTGAAACTTACACATGAACTTTTGTCTAAACACACGAACATTCCTATAACAATGCTTGTATATGTGATGGCTTGATACTTTAAATTTGGGTGATTCTTATGTGTTGAACTTATCATTAACTTCGTACGAGCCAAACCTTGACATATGTAGCGCTATAGGATTAACGACCCGCCTCTACTGAAACTTTGGTTATGTCATGAGCAAGTTGCGTTTTCTTGGTTTGATTTGTTAGACACATGCCATATTTAATGTTTATCTTGAATCGCATGCTTGCTATGAGGAATTGTTCACATTTTTATCTTATGCTATGTATGTACCAAACTTGTATACTCGCCTTTGCTTTTGCATTGAACTTTATTTTAAACATGTTACAGGTTGAGGATGATGATGCTATGAAAAGAAGTAGCGTTGATGCCTAGATACACATATAGACGTTTAGGTTTAATATGTTGTATCAATTTTGATTATGTTGTTATGTATTTCTTTTGAACTTGTTGTTATTTGTATTTCTTGTATTGTTGACAATTTACTTATGAAATGAAACCGGTTTATTAAATATTGTCACAAATAGCGTTATGAAGTCTCTTGCAATCTTCACACTTCGTCTCATCCCGATGTTTCCGCCATTGGTTGGGGTGTGACAAGCGGCAACAGTAGTAGTAGCAGTAGAAACACGCGGTGGTAGCGACCCGCTCTCCACCTCCTGATCGGTGATCTTGCGAGCCAAACAGACAATCTGAGTCAAGTTGTTGAGGTTTGCTGCAGTAACCAAACCCTTCACTCGTGAAGGTAATCCCTTGATGAGTCAAGTCGTTGAGGTGGGGACAAATTCGGGCAAATGATAGCCAACTCATGAGACCGCTTCACGTATGCTTCAATCTCAGATCCCACCATCTTCAGATCATAATACTCATTTTCCAATTTCTGTATCTCATCGCGAGGATAATACTCCTCCCTGATCTACTACTTAAAGTCGTCCCAAGTAGTGGTGTTCGCCGCCTCGATGCCCAATAGCTGAACCTGGGCATTCCACCATGTCAGGGCACCATCCTCAAGTGTGCCCGTGGCATACTTCACTCTGTCCCCAACAGGACAGTTACACATCGCGAATACGGACTCTGCCTTTTCGAACAACCGCAGGAGTCCTACAGCCCCTTTAGTCCCACTGAAGGTCTGCGGCTTACAATCCATAAAGGTTTTGAACGTGCAAATAGGTGGATGGTGCGGATTCTGCTAACCGGTTGACCTATCAACGAAAGGACATATAACAAACAAGTAAGACTCAAGCATACGACACAAAGAATAAGCGTGTTTGGTACATATCGTACCAGCCTGATAAGCCGCTAAGGCTTCAGCCACGCGAGTGTTGATGAGATCGGTTAACTCAGCTTGAGTCATAGCAATATGGCCACGTCCACCTCCGCGGCCTCCACCACGTCCACTCATGATTCTATATAAGAAAAGGAAGGATTTAAGATGAAAGTATGTAGGAGTCAAGCATTACTATGGTCTCCACAAGTTTCTGAGTTCTAACATAACATCAACCAACAAAGCGGAACCCTTTTCACACTTGTCAAGTTTCACTGGGACTCACATGCACCCCACCTTATTATTATGTGTGCACCCATAATAATAACCCATTTTGCATGTTTGTCTCAATTCCTCCTAACTTGTGTTAAAAGGTTTCCCCGAATTCATGCAACAAGACAAATGACATCACAACATAGATCATGAAAGTTCTAGGAGTGTCACACATAACATGGTATGTTAATATATAAGTTCATACTGTAGTGCCAAGTGTGTATTCACGTGTGATGTTTTCTAATAGTAAATACTAGAGATACTGTGCAATAATAAACAAGAGACGAACCTTGCAGTCAGGAGCTGAGTGTCATGGTCGATTTCGGATCAGTTTGGTTATAGTCTGGTTTTATAAAATCGTTTTAAAACCAAGTTCACTATAACCAGTGGCTCTGATACCAAACTGGCACACCCCCAAAATACCACATAGGGAGTGTCCCTGATAGGCGTGTGACGTACTGACAATGAGCCACTAATTACATTGAACCCACATAAGTTTCAAAACAAAGTTCTCAATCATTAATAAAATACCATCACAAGTTTATACGAAAACCAATATGTTCAGCGGAAGCGAATGGTAAATCAAAGCTAAACTGTTCAAAACCAAAGTATAATAGTAACAAGTCATCTCATGTATCCCTCCAGTCGACCCATGACATCTCCTGCTCCTCCAGACAGCAAGTATCCAAATCCATGAAACCTAACAACCTGCGAGCATGCAACAAGTGTATCATACAAAGCTGGCGAGTTCACAGTTTTAATAAAACGTTAGTTACCAAGTATTTAGTCCAGTTTGTTTAAAATTTACGAAAGCAATGTTGATAATATCTCGATACTGAACAAGACGGCTCCTGATGTATGTTTTGCCCGTTCCCTAGTGCTCCTATCAAAGCACTAGGCCCGACTGGGTCATTAGTTCACACCCGCCCTCTCTCAGGAACGGGGTGAGGGTGCCAAACCTAAGTAGCGCTACCAACTAATACCCCGCTACCATCCCCGATAGCAAAAGATGGGACTTAAGAGATAGAGAGTGAGAATATTATCCAACATCACAATTTTACCCAAAAGACTTATCCCTCCATGGGATACCCACTGACTGTCCCAACCACCGGGACGCATGCTCAAAGTAGTGAACTCACCTTGGGTTTGCTCGGTTAGACTAAATGCTCGTTTATCAGTTGTTCAAATACGTCCTAGGATAGTTAGCGACAACGGTCAGTCTTAGGTGCACATAATCCACATGTTTCACGTACAATCAATTTATGTATTCCTTGTTCATACAGTCAAGTTACATGTAGCACACACGTACAAATCAAACCATACCAGTTAATCTATTAACCCAATATTGTCAAGAAATCAATTAGCATGTATTCTGTTAATAGGTAGATTCGTTTCATGATTTCATGCTTGCAAGACATACAATATTTACTCCTTCAACACACACGTATGTAAACAAATCAGGTTAATGTTTCACTTAAGATTGGTACAATCCACTGCAACTCTTCGGCCCAAATTCACTTTATAACTCCATGCAGCCTAAATTCAAAAAAGATGAGTGACCCAAGTATAAAAGGTGTATTCACTTAACACATTGCGTTGCCCAGTTAATTCCGGCCCAGATATCCATTTTGTAGCGTGATGCAGCCCCATTCAATGGGTCCATTTGCTGGATAATGCGGTCCAACACTAACCCTCTGGAGCCCAGTTAAGTATGATTTAACAACAAGTAATAACCTTCCCAATTAACCGGCCCAAAGGATTTCACAAGTAGTTCCTAACACAACTTGGTTTATTTACACAATGCATGACAGGAAAATGGGTAATACACTCACATGACACCCCCAAATAAAATGCAGGCCCACGATTTTACTACACAACCCAAGTTGTTGTTTCAATATTTTTCTTTGACCTAATAATACACGTTCACTTCACCTAATAGTTTAATCACCATGACTTGGGCACTATTATGTATCATGTATCAAACAGCTTATCACATACAAATTCTATGCACTAGAAAATTAACCTAAATCCATTCATCATATTAGTTCCTCATGAGTCGATGTTTACAACATCTATTCAAATATTCATACATGATAAACATGGCTAATCACATATCAGACTGTCCTATACAATTCATCATGGCAGTGGGCGATTTCCAACACATATTCGAAATATATGCACATAACTACAATCACCTATACTAACAGGTTTCAGCAATCTGCCAATCGTAATCATTTACACAATACATGCATATCCGATTAAGGTTCATATATCCATATACATACATAATTCACTGCATCAGATTGCACATATACAAGATCATCGAATAGAGATCCATATAACATGGTTCAGTTTACAATTCGCACATATCATGTATAACCTGATCGCTATTAACATCTACAAAGCATAAACATCAAATAGCTTGCAAAAGGAATCACTAACCCAATATTTAGATCGGCTGGAATAGTGATTCACGAGAAGGATGGGGGGTCTGCTATGCCGTCGCACACACAAGTGAGGGAATAGGGTTTTATTATGTTGTTCTTTGTTGTGTTGTAATTTGTGTGGTATATGCATGATACATATGTTTGGTTATAGGACCCAAACAACACAAGTGGGCCAAATTAATAATACACACACACAAAACAAATGGGCCGATCATAGGTTTGCTAACTGGTACATAAGTGGCCAAGTCATGTGGGCCGAAGATAAGCCAAACAATCTATATGGTTTGATTAGTGTGGGCCGGATTAGGTTACATGTTTCTAGAGCGTGTTTGCGGTCCAAAGTGTGCGCGGCCCACCCCGACAACTTATCGATAATAAAAGGTTCAATGGCACACCCAAATACGTTTTCGTTTAACCTGTTTAAAATGGCAAGGAACATGAAAGAGAAATAGCGCGGAATCAAGATTACAACTAACCTCAGAAGTTCGGGTTGTCACAACCGAAGCGGTTTGTACTGCCGAAGAAGGCCATGTGCCCGAGGTTACACTGGATAAAAACATAGGGTTAGACCTTTTGGAAATTAAGAATAGAATTGTAGTTAAATCATGTAGAGAAACTTATCTCTATATGTTCCCAACATATGGGTAATCAAATACTTCTTCTTTAAAGACTTTTCATTTATAACTTTATGTCACCTACTTGTATTCTTACTCTTGTAGTTTTATATATGAAAAACCCATCAAGTTAGGCACATAGCCTACGTTTAATACAAAAGACATGGGGTAGAGAAAATTCTCGCTTAATTTGAGATTTATTAGAGACATAAACTCTAATAAAAAACTAATAAATTGACATAAAAACTCTACTTAAGAGTTTATGTTCCATATGAAGAGTCTAGTACTTAATTAGAGATTTATTAGAGACAAAACTCTAATAAAAACTAATAAATTGACATAAAAACTCTACTTAAGAGTTTATGTTTCATATTAATAGTCTAGTAGATAATTATAATTTCAATAAATTATAATCTCACTAAATTAATATCCATTCATAATATCTAAATTTCCAACATTTTTTTGTGTACTAGTGGGGTTCTATATGTTCGGTGGCGGCTATGATGATGTGCGGGGAAGACCTCCGCACAAGGCCCGAGATTACGAGGGCTCGCGATTGATAAAAGATCGATGTGTGTGTGTGTGTACATACATATTTAAATAGTAAATACATACCAATTCCAATATAGGCTCATTTACAAATCTTTTTATGGTATAGAATTTACTCCACTTGACATTAGGTTTACTGAGCCTAATACTAATTTGATTTTTTTTAAATAATAATAAAACATTACGGAAGGTCACATTTATTCGAGCTCAAACAGGATACGTTAATTCTCAGAGACGCCTCTATATATGTTGGGCAAAAAATTGTGTCTCAAAGGTATAGACCGTTGTATATTTCTATCAGGTTTGTATTACATCTTAACTTTCCTTTTCTTCTCACATGTGTATTCTTTTCTTCTTTTGATGAGAATGTTGTATTCTCTATTTTATTTTTTAAACTAGGGTCGTAGAGGTTGGAATTCAAAACATATAACACACAATGTCAACCGATAAATAAATTTGTAAAATTAAATAAAATGATATTTAAATTTGTTATGCTATATGCGTCGTAATTCACCTCTGTACATCAAAAATAATAAGAAAAGGTAAACAATATAGTACATAACAAAGGTAAAAAAAGTAAACGAAAAAGAAAACCACAGAAACTCGGTTGGTTTCGGTGCACTCGTTATAGAAAAGAAAAAGAAAAGTTAAAAAATATGTTTTAAAAAGTATCGGCGCATTCGTTAAAAGAACTAAACTAAAAAAACCTTCGCCATACTCGTTATAGTAGAGAAAAAGAAATGTTTAAAAATATGTCTAAAACGATAATAACGTGTTCGTTAAAAAACTATTTAGGGATAGAAAATTAATTTTGTTAAAGTAAAAGGAAAAAAATACAATAATTAAACTAAATAATATTAACATGGACCATTGTAACACCATAGGAAAATCCTACATCGGTCGTGGCCTGGAGATATTCTTGGTTTATAAGACATGCTCCGCCTTTTAAATCACCGACGCGTTTTATGCTGGGGCAAACTTCATCGAGGACGATGAGTCCTAGGGTGATTGTAACGAGACCGACTACCGAGAAAATTAACATGTAGCATTGTAACATCCTAGAAAAATCCCACATCTTCCATGACCAAGAGGGATTCTTGGTTCATGAGGAATCAAATGGCTTTTATATCACCAACGCGTTTTGATATAAAAACTCCACAATTAACCTTGCTCAAGTTTAAGTTATACTAGGATGTGTGACCTCCTGGGAAGTCTCTACTGGGCAACAAAAACAAATTCTTGAGTTCCTCAATGGGCAACCCATCGGAGGCAAAGCAGACAATATTGGTGGTAAGTGAGAACGAATGCTACAAATGGTAGAGCCACTCATGTGTCGTTCGGGATGGTGGGGGCAAACCTCATTAAGGACGATGACTCCCTAAGGAGGGGCGGGGGGTTATTGTAACGATACCGATTACCGAGAAAATTTAACAGATTAACATGGACCATTTTAATACCCTAGGAAAATTCCATATCGATCTTGGCCAGGAGAGATCTTGGTTCATAAGAAATGTCCTGCCTCTTAAATCAGCAACACGGTTTTTGGCTTAGTTGGTTGGGGAGCAAATGAAAACTCTACTGTTAAGCATTCTCAAGTAGAGTAGGAGTAATACTACGATGGGTGACCTCTTGAGAAGTCTCCACCGGAGCAACCAAAAACAAATCTATGCGTTCCTTGATGGGCAACCTATATCAGGAGTAAAGCCGACAAAGCGGATAATATTGATGATACGAGAGGCCGGAGTGTTACAATATCTACACAAAAGTTGTCTTGTGTAACTCAAAATGAGATTAAGACATTTATATGTTGTGAATTATATTTTCAGAGCAATTTTTGTAGTTCAAAAGTGAATTGCAAGATTACGACAATTACTAAATTTATATCAATTAATTATTAATGCTTTAGTAATTGATTATTATTTGTAACCTTTTTTATTATCTTGATCTTCTATTTATTAACATAACCTCTAGATTTGAGTGACTGTCTACTTGACGCCTTCTAATTAGTAACAACGTTTAATTTTTTATTTGGTCTTAAGTAAATCCAATTACCTTACTAGTTTGATGACACTAAAATCATCTACAATCACGACCCGCAAAATAAACAAAGATTAAGTTAAGATTATATCAACTGTTAAAGAGTGTGCAAAAGACCTCAAGAATGAACTTCAAGCCCTTCCAAGTTATTGTCTTAGAAGGTATAAAATGAGGGCATGTGAGGCATGTCCCCTGAAATAGAAAAGAGACGAAACTTCACTTTCTGTGGAAATAGTAACGTCTTTGATTGTCACAAAAGGCTTAAAATTCAGTGGCCTTAAAATTACCCCAAACATATATAGATAATTCAAAGGAGATAGAAAAATATGAACACTGATCCCATAATCTTTATGGACAAATTATTTCTTATGTTTTGTTGATAAAATACAAATTGTTACACTATCAAGATTATTAAAAAAATGGCTCCTTTGTTTATTTGTATGTGTTATTTGCTTAAAGTGTCATGAGAGATTGTAGATAGAAGTTCATAACATCAATATTGAATCGTTACTTGCTAGGTGTAACCGGAGAATATATCGAAAAGAACAAATTCAACAGTGACAAATTCAGGAATTTATACGAGATAAATTTTTGAAGGTTCATTTGAAGATGAGATTGATCATGTTGTGTGGTTTTCTTGTAGGCCCGGCTACAACATATTCAGTAAAGTTATTTGGCAAGTCAACTTCAACTGTAAAATGTAGCACACCATTTTTGTCAGCGAGTCTCCAAATTATGTGATACCATATCAAAAACGTCAGTTTATTTGTGCATATGATGTATGCATGTGTATATAGAAGTGCAAGGGACATAATAGAAGGAACAAATTGTCAGTCGATAAAAAACAATATTCCTTTATTCTATATATTCCATTTTAGGCCTTGAGAGCAAATTTGTCATTTGCATTGATGACACACGTATATAGGCGACATACGAATTCTTACATAGTGATTAGTTTTCGACACGACATCTTGGGTCTGGAGGTAACCTTAAGCATATGTTTACACATTGTTCACGACTGCTAAAGCAGTAACGCTGATCATTACAACAACAATAATTTCGTCCGGTACCATGGGCAGGGTAAAACCTGCAAATGGGCCAACCAATATGGCTTGATGAGTTTAAAACACCGGTTTCACTTCTTTCATTCCTCCCGATCCGCGTGCCTACATACAAAATATGGAGTATATATCAATTTATCCATGGCATCCAAACTGTGTTTATTGTGAGAATATAAGAGAGAACAAATAAAGATGTTGAACTTACAATCAAGAAATGAGATGAAAACCATATTAAAAATAATGAAATATGCAATCACTAACTTCATCATCTTTGTTCGGATTACAAGTAAACTACACTCAGGTGGTTGAACTACAAATGAGATGAAGAGATATATATACACATTGTAGATGTTATAACAATTAAATTACAGAGATTATGACAATTGATAGTTATAACGTATATTTTTATTATTAATTCATAATCTTCTTTGTATTATCTGATCTCCTATTTATTAACATATATAACCTTCTAATTTTATTAAATAATCAATGACAATTATGGTTTATATTTACATGCATATTACAACTAAATTAGCAACGAATAGCTTGTCATTAATTTGAAGAATATTCAGACCTTTGAATAAATCTAACTTTACAAATATGTACATGCATTAGTTTCAACTTTTAACTCAAGTAGATCGATATAATTTATGTTATCTTATATGAATGATTATGGGTACAAATTGTATGAGTCGGTTTAACCTTTAAACTAGTAAAATTTCAAATAACATATGAGTCGGCTTACACATTAGAAGGCTAGGGTACTAGTCATCATAACCATGTCTCAAACACCAAAATGACTTGTCGTGTGACTATGTCAACCAAATCCAAGCCAGAGTCACTCACTGACAGATTACAAGGTGCATTAAGCCACATTAGTGTACGACTCATCGTTACAATGTCGATCATTATATACAACTTATTTTAAAAAGCAAAGCAACAATGTTCTAAAGCATTAAATATTGGTTCTTTTTTGCGGGTGTCAGGACTAATATCATATTCAATTATAATGCCTATTACGAGCCACCATACATGAATTTATGTAAGTTTCACATATTATTAATTGTGTGCCTCAACAATGGCTTCCAAAGAAGATAATAGAAGTTAAAATTTACACATCCATTTTCATTGTAATATTCTAAATCTCTACTAAATGAATTCAGTGACTAAATGTAATTCTATATATTAATGGTATTAGTTTCTCCCCGCGCTTCGCGGCATGAGTGTAGTCTTTTTCTTTCACACGCAACGTGGCAAGAGTTTGGTCGTTATCTGGTTTGACCTGCCGAAAAAAATAAAGGTGAACACTGATACCGTTTCCATTAGCAAAAAATACTGGTAACGATGTTCTCTCGTAAGTAGCTGGGTTCGTGCACACAATACCGCAACCGTAACGTCAATCGCTATAGTGTACGTTACCACGTCAATCGCTTTCGCGTACATTACCAAAAAATACTAGATTTTGGTTGAACTCTAGGTCTGATGGTGGCAAAAACTTACAAAACTTGAAGAACGGGTTTCTAAAATTTACTTCCATATTAATGATAGTTGTAATATTTATTTTTCATAACGTTAAATTTCATTATTATTTACAAATAATGACAACAAATTATTATAATCTCTAAACTTTCATTTTTAAAGTCTTGTTTATTTTAGGTGTTGGGGTTTAGTAAAAATTCGCAACTTGTAAGAATTAATGAATGAAAAGTTTAGCTAGCATATATAGTTTCAGATTTCTATTAATTAATTGTTTGATGATAAATCAAAACATATTTAGTTTCTAAATGCTCACTAGCCATGTGCCCAAGGTGAGTGACTGCTTGCCCACTTTTTCAAGCCCTCTGTGAAGCTATTGTCTTGATTTTTAGAATGAAAATTAAAGAAACAAATTAACTCGCATGCTAAATCCAACAAAACAAATTCAATCTCAAAATGATGAGAATGTAATGCAAACACAATTAAAAAATGAAACAATTTACAAATTGTACTCATATAGTACAAATAATAATACCTGTTATCGTAAAAATAATAGTCTAACTATGTATCTTACCTTTTAATAATACATTTTTATTTGCCAAAAAACACATTAATCCCACCTTTTTATAATAAATGTATTGTGTAAACCAACAAATTATAAGGCTCTAATGTCTGTCATCACAGATTATATGTACTATCTCAAACAAATAAAGAAAAAAACATAACTGGATTAATACAAAAACTAAGGCCTTACATCTGCTTCTTACTATCAATTCAATGTTATTTGATGACGGAACATATGGAGGTACCAAAACCGGTGCCATGAACAACATCTAAATCACTGTTGGGTGGAATGGCTTTTATTTTCAGTTCCGCCCCTAAAAAAGATGGTAGACAAATAAGCCAAAAATATGTAGTAAAATATCTAGTGAATATTGATAGCATCATAAAAGAAATTTATAATTAATAGATGTGGAATAAAAGTTAGTACTTCCAAATAATTATACATCATAGTGACCAACCCCAAATTGATGAACTTTCTTTTCTATGCATTGCAGCGTTCATGATCTCCATTACTTACCGGTGATCGACCAGAGAATCTGATGCATAAAAAGTGGTTTGTTTTAGTGTTTATTAAGGATTGAAGCAACACGAGTTCTTAAGAATAAGAAACTTACTTTAGTTTTCTACCGAGCTGGTGACGGATGAATCGGATAAGGGCCACGGAAGTAGCACGGGGGTTAATTAACATGCATAAGTGAAGGTTTGAGAGAGCGGACATAGCTTGATATTGGGACTCATGTGGTCGTATATGGAATATATAAATATACATCTAAAGGTTTAAATGATTTTATGAGTCATCGGTTACAGGTTTGGGTTATTAACACTATAAAGAGAAATGATGATGGCTTTAAAACTAACTCATAAATGACTGATGACGGTTGATTGGCTTATAAGGTAGGGGCTGTTTGGTAGCCTCTTAATGACCATTCAGATGTTACCTCTTAATGGTTTAAAACCTCTGAATGAATAAGAGGTAACCTCAACTCTGAATGGTTAAGAGGTAACCTCTGAATGTTAAATCATCACATGTCACATTCTTCTACCTTCTCATTAGTAAAATTCTTAATGGTTCCATTAAGAGGTAGCCTCTTAATGACCATTCAGAGGCTATCAAACAGCCCCGTAGTATAGATTATAGATAGTATAGATATAGTCCATGTAAATCTATTTATTATATTTATACATACTATTAAATCATGAAAATCCCAAAGGTAGCATGTCTAACCTTTAATTTAATCAATTAATTTATAAAACTTTTATTTAATTTCTTAATTTAATTCAATTAATGGAAGGCATAAATGGGCATGGATTCCATGGATGAAATGTCTAGATAACCCTGAAAGTGTCTTAAAACATTGGACAATGTCCAACTTTCCCTCATCTAAAATGGCTTGCTTCATTTGTACATGGTGCTTCAAGATTTGTACCTATGGCAAAATTACGAAAAGGGTAGAAAACTCAGTTCTCTTAATAAGGTATTATAGATTATAATTAGTCGGTTTCGTTCGTCCTCCAACAACTATATAACCAAAACTGGATCAGTTTTTTTATTGTACTAGTGGAGTTCTATATGTTCAGTGGCGGCTATGATGGTGTGCGGGGAAGACCTCCGCACAAGGCCCGAGATTACGAGGGCTCGCGATTTAAAAAAAAATCGATATATATATATATATATATATATATATATATATATATATAGGGGATGGTTCAAATGAAAACCACTTTTATTGTGAAAACTCGAAAACTAACTAAAAAAAGCCTAAAAAACACACAAATTTTTTTTTTTCAATTTTTTTTATAAAAATCGCTAGTTTTTATATATAAAAAAAATTTTCAAAAAAAAAAAAAAATTGTGTAGTGCACATGTGTAATAATACACATGTGTAGTACACATACATATGTGCAGTATTACACATGTGCACTACACAAAAAAATTTTTTTTTTTTTTTTTTGAAAATTTTTTTTTTATATTAAAAAACCTGCGAAATTTTGATTGCAAAAAAAAATTAAAAAAAAATTTGTATGTTTTTTTGGCTTTTTTTAATTAGTTTTCGAGTTTTCACAATAACTAGTGGTTTTCATTTGAACCTTCCCCTATATATATATATATATATATATATATATATATATATATATATATGTATATATATAGAGTAGGGTTCGCACGGAAAGTGTGTTTTTCCTAGAAAGTCTAGGAAGCGATTTGGTCCATCCGATTGGTGTGTTTAAGGGTTGAGATTAAATCAATGGCAATCTTGTAATATTTGAGTTTAATTAATTGATTGTTTTAAATGAGTAGGGGCAATTTTGTCAAAGGCCGTGTTTTAAATCAATTAGATAACCGCGCAGTTCCTAAATTCAAGCGATTTTCCCTCTCTCTCCAAACCCATCTTGGAAACCCCAATCCCTACTAAAAATAACTACAATCATGGAAGAAGATAACCTTAGAAACGATGGAGAGCACCGGATCAAATTAAAACACTTCTCCATCTCCACCATCTCCGAGTTCATCATCACCATTCAAATATTGTTCTTATCATCTCCGTTTCTTGATGATGTGTTTTAATAGCAAGCAAATTAATACAGTTGTGTTTTAGCAGCAAGCAGATTCATACAGTTCTGGTTTAGCATCCAGATTCATACAGATGTGTTTTAACAACAAGCAGATTCATACAGTTGTGTTTTAGCATTCAGATTCATACAGATGTGTTTTAACAGCAAACAGATTCATACAGTTGTGTTTTAACAACAAACAGATTCATACAGTTGTATTTTAACAGCAAGCAGATTCATACAGTTGTGTTTTAGCATTCAGATTCATACAGTTGTGTTTTAGCATCCAGATTCATACAGATGTGTTTTAACAGCAAGCAGATTCATACAGTTGTGTTTTAGCATTCAGATTCATACAGTTGTGTTTTAACAACAAACAGATTCATACAGTTGTATTTTAACAGCAAGCAGATTCATACACTTGTGTTTTAGCAATCAGATTCATACAGTTGTGTTTTAACAGCAATCAGATTCATACAGTTGTGTTTTAACAGCAATCAGATTCATACAGTTGTGTTTTAACAGCAAACAGATTCATACAGTTGTGTTTTAACAGCAAGCAGATTCATACACTTGTGTTTTAGCATTCAGATTCATACAGTTGTGTTTTAACAGCAATCAGATTCATACAGTTGTGTTTTAGCATTCAGATTCATACAGTTGTGTTTTAACAATAATCAAATTCATACCCTGTGTTTTACCATCTTTATATTGTGGGATCTATACAAAAAATTGGCTTTAGCCCTGTAAACTGTTAAAACACAGCACCAAGAACATGCTGATAAATTCCAGTAATCTTCTGAACAATGGAATATGCGATGTAATGTGACATGGAATTTTAGTTAATGAACACATTGACTTCCAGATTTGAATTCGAAAATAATAAAAATTCCGAAAATCATGGAATTTTAGTTAATGAAGATACATTCCAAAAATAAAATTAAAATGTGAAATTACATGATAGCCCTTCTACTTTAAATCCCTCAATGACACATGTCCAATTCTTATTCCTTCCTAGACTTTCTAGGAAAAATAGACTTTCCACCCAACTCCTACTATATATATATATATATATTATTTTTTTAAATAGTAAACACATACCAATTCCAATATAGGCTCATTTACAAATCATTTTTATGGTATAGAATTTACCCCACTTGACATTAGGTTTACTGAGTCCAAATACTAATTTGATTATTTTAAATAATAATAAAACATTACAGAAGGGCACATTTTTTCAAGCTCGAACATGGTACGTTAATTATCAAAGATGCCTCTGTATATGTTGGGCAAAAAATTGTGTCTGAAAGGTATAGACCGTACTGTATATTTAAAATTATTTTTTCTACTTTATTCGTTTCCATCTTAACTTTCCTTTTCTTCTCACATGTGTATTCTTTTCTCCTTTTTGATAAGAATGTTGTATTCTCTGTTTTATTTTTTACACTAGGGTCGTAGTGGTTGGAATTCAGAACGTATGACACACACTGTTAACCAATAATTAAATTCGTAAAATTAAATAAAATGATATCTAAATGTGTTATTCTATTTGCGTCGTAACTCGCCTCTGAACATCAAAATAATAAGAAAAGGTAAGCAATATAGTACATAACAAAGGTAAAAAAAAAAAAGGTAAACAAAAAAGAAAACGATAGAAACTCGGTTGGTTTCGGTGCACTCGTTATAGAAAAGAAAACGAAAAGTTAAAAAATATGTTTAAAAAAAGTATAGGCGCATTGTTAAGGTAAAAGAAAAAGATACAATAATTTCCTACATATACATTTATAAGTTGGGGGAATAGTGCCAGGCTGCTCCTGCCTCATTGGATCTACACGTTTTTTATTTTATATCCATTTTAAATTTACGTTTTCGCCCTCAGCTTAAAATAAAATTACGCTTTTTGTCCCCATCTCAAAATTACGATCTTGTCCTCAATTCAAAATTACGACTTTGTCTGGCACTCCCCCATTGGACCAACAAGTTTATCATTTTATATCCATTCTAAAATTGCATTTTTGCCCCTCTTTAAAATTACGGTTTTGCCCCCAGCTCAAAATAAAATTATGCTTTTGTCCCCAGCTCAAAATTGCGATTTTTCATCCATTCAAAATAAAATTGTGGTTTTGCCCTCAGCTCAGAATTACCTTTTCGTCCCCAGTTCAAAATAAAATTTTGTTTTTGCCCCCAGCTAAAAATTACGATTTTGCCCTCTGTTAAAAAGTATGATTTTTCCCCGTTTAAAAATTGTGATTTCGCCCTCAATTCAAAATTACGTTTTTCCCCAGCTCAGAATAAAATTAGGTTTTTGCCCCAAACTCAAAATTAGGATTTTGCTCTCGGTTCAAAATAAAGATGTGCTTTTGCCTCCAGCTTAAAATTACGATTGTGCCTTTAGTTCAAATTTATATTGCGTTGTTGCCCCAAGTTTAAAATTATGAATTTGCCCCTGTGAAAATTTTCAACTTTGCCCCTGGTTCAAATTTACAGTACTGCCATCTTTAGCTTTTGGCAAATTACAATTTTACCCCAGTAAAAAAAATACAACTTTCCCTCAGTTAAAAATTACAATATTGCCACTGTTTTAGTTTTTTTTCAAAACTATAAAAGTTTTTTCTTTTAATTGGTTGACTCAATTTAATTGTTTTTCGTGTCAATAAACTGCCTAACACTCGCTTATTATTCGGTTATCGCCCCGCAACGCGAACGGGGCATCAACTAGTTAAACTACATAGGTTGAAATGAAAGTTTACTCTAAATAATGGCATATACTAAAATACGAAAAAAAATTATTATTCATCTTTTCTTGGTTTATATAGAGAAAAAGTGATAATTGTTGCAACAATATAAGGGTTGGGCAACGGTTGGGCTACAAGCCTACAAGCAGGCCGGACTGCGAGATTGTTGGACATGAGTTTTAAATCCTAACCAACATAAGTAAAAATTATTACAGATTACAAAAAAACACGACACTAGAAGCAATAACTTAAACTTTTAAATTGATTTATATTTATGTCTTTATGTGTTATGTTATGACAAGGTACCTTTAACATCCAAATTACCTATTACCTATTAAAGAAGAACAACAATAAGTGGCTAAGTATCCACTTGGGAATAGCTCAGTGGCTTTAGTATGTTTAGATAGAATTTAAGTGTATGAGGAGTCAGAGAGCTTCAATCCCCATAGTGTGCGAGTTTAGCCATTCAAAAAACAAAATTAGTGTCTAACGTATCCATTTGGGTAGAAAATACACTACTACTACGACTACAAAAACCGTTAACATATCTCCAAATTCAATTGGGTCTATGAAAAAACGGGTTACGAAACATTTTCTTGCACTCAAAAAATAAAAGTTATAAAGGAACCAGGTTCCATATTGTTAAATATAGCCTTGTTGATTACACAAATAAACATGTTCACTTGTTCTATTAGTTCTCCATTATAAATTGGTTTCTCAAAACACTACTAGAAAAATTAAAATTTCTAACACCATTTTTCGTAGGAAATGCGTCACAACTCGCAATTTTCTACGAATTTGTTACCAAATGCATATGTAGGAAAACCACTCGTAGGAAACTAGTTTCTTACGAATTTTCTACCAATTTTCCTACCCATTTTTGACAGAAAATGGCTGTCACAAATTGCTACACATTTTCTACGCATTTTCCATCACAAATGCGTAGCAAGTTGCTACACATTTTCTACGCAATAATTAATAATAATGCTGATTAAACATTAAAATATAATCTAAGTATAATAACAAATATTTCGTCATAAATGCGTAGCAAGTTGCTACACATTTCCTACGCAATAAATTTTCCATCACAAATGCGTAGCAAGTTGCTACACATTTCCTACGGATGAATGAAAATGAGATGAATGAAAGGATAGGGTGTATTTTCATCCGTTGATTTAAAAGGATGTGAGTAATGGATCACCCTAGGATTGTGATCCATGTGATGGCTGACCAAGCATTTTGATTGGCTCACGTGTTTACCACATGTGAATGCAGGTTCCATTTCCTACGCAATAATTGCGTAGCAAGTTGCTACACATTTCCTACGCAATAATTAAGAATATTATTAGTTAAGCTTTTTCCGTAGGAAATGCGTAGTAAATGTGTCAAAATTTGCGACACATTTTTTGCGTAGGATATTTTCGTCATAAATGTGTAGGAAATGATATTATTTCTCACAGATTTGTGACGCAACTGTCAATTAATTAGGGTTTTCTTATTTTTCATCACAAATTTGTAAGAAACAATATTATTTTCCCTTATTTATTTGGCTAATATAAATATTTATTCGGTAAAGAATAATAATTAACCTTTTGTAGGTTATTTCTGACAGATTTGTGACGCAACTGTCAATTAATTAGGGTTTTCTTGTTTTTCGTCATGGATGCATCGAAAATTTGTAACAAAATCAAGAAATTTTTTTTTGTAGGAAATTCGTCATAAAGGTGTTGTAATCTGTGACGAAAAAAATTGTGTAGGAAATTTCTGTAGCAAATTGTCCCCTTTTCTAGTAGTGTTTTGAATTGAAAGTTGTAGTCATTAGGGTGCCAGTAAGGTCAGAAACTTTGGGCAAGAATCGGAGGCAGAAATTTGCCTCACTGAATGACCCACGACACAAAAAAAAACTTTTATTTATTATAACAGATTATTAGAACTTTATTAATATTGTGTCCGTTCTTTGTTATAACACTTAACATGTACAAAAACTAAAAAACTATAATGAATTCTCTAAGGCTTTAACACCACCACTGTCACCAACCTTTGAAACACACAAACACAATATATTTTGATATGCACAATCACATTAGTTGACTACCACACATATGGGCCAGCCAGGTTGAAAGTTGACTGTAGTGCAATCCAAATTTCAAATGAATAGTCTTCAAATCTATTTATTATTGTTATAATATTATTTACGTAACTATATTTGACCTATATATTAATTACATATTATTTACGTAACATACTAAAAATGGTTTTTGAAACTTTAAAAGTTAAACATATGAGGTAAAATCTTACTTCATAATAATAGATTGTCAATTTGTAAACAAAATTATTACCTCAAAATTAAAAAATAAATCTATGTATGAAGTATGCATTGGTAAACATACACGACATTCTCAAAATTACAGAGATAAATTTCAATAGTTTGTTTGATTTACAAAATATTTTATAAATTGATATTAACAAAGGAAAAAAATTAAAGATAAAATATAAGTTATTAATGTTTAGTTTATTAACAAATTCGAAACCTTAAAGATATATATACTTTGATTTTAAAAATATAAGAAAGTACTAAATTTTATGTTATTGATGGTTTTAAATTCAATTTGTTTGTTTTTAAAAATAAATTAATTTGGAAATTCAAATTGTTTGTGTAAAATAATATTCATGTGTCTTTATTGATCAAATAAAACATTGTATCCAAATGACTTGTTTCCCAAATATCATTTTAAAGTATGTTATAAAATTCTTAGGTGGATTGTATGTAAAATCATAGATGTTTACATTGCTTAGATTTATGCTTATAATTATACTGTCTTTACATAAATTAGAAAAACTTTTTTTAAAAAATAATATGTAGTGGATAGATTAAATTGATTTCCAAAAGAAATGAAATTTAATTAGTACCTTTAAATAACATGGCTTGATATTATGATTGCAACTTAATCTTTACTTTGATAAGTCACATTTAGAAGATATATATTAGTATCATAACAAAATCCAATATAGCTTCCTATAGACAAAATGGTTTAATTAAGTTATAGACATACAGATTGAAAACATTAATGAGTAGCATAGCAACGGATACGACAATAAACATAAACAAAGGTACTTGTTCAAAACACAAACGTTAACCAACCAACAAAAGCTTAGTTCATATCAACCACCACTTAACTACGAATTATAGATATATAGAGTTTTACTAACCGGATCAGACGTTTTTCAAGATTATGGTGTTTTTTGAAGTAACAAAGGTGAAATCAAGCATCACACCATCAATCAAGTTGTTGTCAGCCATAAATTGACGCCAGTTCTCGACCGAATAACGTTTCGCAAATCCGTAATTTTCGGTCTTGGCTGTGTAAACAACATGTCCTTCCAAGTTCTGAACTTTCAATGAATGTATCTTCTTCGTAAACCCGGCTCGATTAGCAACTTCGAGAGAAAGACACTACATTTAACAACATACATTAAAAATCAAAGCTGTTTAAAATTATTTAATAATTACTAAATTGTAAATCAAAAGTTTAAGAAACGAAAAATCATACCAGCCCATATTCTCCATTTCATGTAAAGTCAAAAAATTCAGCATCTACGGGAACATTCCCTGTTTGACCTTTCTTGGCAAGGCTATGCTTCTTCAATCTGGAAGTGCCAGCCGAGGGTACATTTTGCTTTACCTATATGATTGGTTACACATATAAGTAATATTATTCTAATGACAATTATCAGGATTAAAAGTTTAGATGATGATGTGGCATTTATAATACAAAGTAAATCATTACCACATGCTTGTCTTTAGTTTCACAAAACTTTGAAACAATTGATATTTTAAAGTTGATGGTACTATGAAACCCTTTGCTTATATCTTTAATTGTGTGAAACAATTCTTTGCCCTTTTAATGCTGCTGGATGTTTAAATAATGAGTAAAATGCACTGATAGTCCCTGTGGTTTTGAAAAATAACACCTATAGTCCCCAACTTTTGGAAATTACACCGGTGCTCCCTGTGGTTTGACAGTTTGTTACTCGGATAGTCCTTGGAGTGGATGTCTGTTAGTTTTCTCCGTTAAATCTATGTAAAATGACAAAATTACCCCTTACTTATTATTATAGAGAATTTTATGCTTTTGTTTTTGCCCCATCTTTTTAAGGTTTTTGCTTTTTCTTCCACCATGTTATGCTTTTGTTTTTGCCCCATCTTTTTAAGGTTTTTGCTTTTTCTTCCACCATGTCAACACTCATCAACAGATTCAACCAAACCCCCCATCATTTAGATTAAAACCCCTTTCCAAAAGATCTGGAAATATCAATAACAAATCAACAACAGCCTGCAAAACGAGAAATGGGGGATAATGTATTTGCTGCTGGATAGTGGATTCCATCAAGGAACGAGTTGAATTAGCATAGGGTTAAAATTAACCGGCCAGGGTCACCAGGAGAGTCGTTACATACTGCTTCATCAGTTCTGGTCTCCAGAACCACCATCTTCATCACCATATGCAACTGTTCGGGTGGCCAAAAAGGGGCGACGGAGATTTTAGGACTGAAACCGAATGTCAGGGGAGGTGGAAGAAATTAGTGGTGGCAGCGGGTTACGATGGAGTTGATGCCGTCGGAGTTGCCGTGGTTTTGGTGCCTCCATCTCCGCCTTCTCTCTTTCTCTCATTTCTCTCTCTGTTTCTCTAATTTACACACAAATGTGTGTGAGTGGGTGTTAAAATGAGAACATGAAGATGGAGAGGTGGTGAAGGTGGTTCTGTTTAGAGAGAAGACGGTGAAGGTGGTTACTTGTGGTGTAGGTGGATGGTGGTTGGTGGTTAATGGTGGGGGAAACAGAGAGAAAGGTGAGGGGTGGGTGGGGTTGTTTTGTTTTTATTGAGTGGAGAAGAAGAAAGGTAAATTTGTCATTTCACATCTACTTAACGGAGATAACTAACCGTCATCCACTCCAGGGACTATCCGAGTAACAAACTGTTAAACCACAGGGAGCACCGGTGTAATTTTCAAAAGTTAGGGACTATAAGTGTTATTTTGCAAAACCACAGGGACTATCCGTGCATTTTACTCTTAAATAATAAAGTAAATACTTATGATGATAAAAACAAATTTTTTAGTATAATACCCAAAAAATAGCCTGTTGTAAGACATGGTGATACTTAACACGGGTACATACCTTTGGAGTGCAATCAACAACATCTTGTTTCCTTTTCATTGGTTTCACAACTTCTTCGTTAATGATGATACCTTTTTTTATGAATGTCAGGACGCTGTGTCTATACACATTTCAAAGTAACATGAATAAACCACTTGATTATGTGACATCGTTAAATTTCATATGAATTGTAACCATTATAAAAATTTATAGCAATATAAGATTACCTTGTTGACTGTTGTTTGTTCATGTCGAAAGGTGTGGCCAGAATGTATATCAAATGCCTAACAAAAAAACATTGAAGTAAATTATGGGTAAGTAATTAATAAAATCTTGTGTATATAAGAAAAATAGATAATTACCTTGTCTAACTTATCAACAAACTGATCATGACTTATTTGAACGACTTCATCATCATCAGAATCAACTATGTCACTCAAAACAACAGGAATACAATCTTGATAAACTGATAACTGAAAGGCAACGTTATCAATCTTATTAAAGATCAATACATCTTCATCAAAGATTTTAAGCCTTTCGCAAAGAGTCGGTCATCCGTCTGTGAATGCATAGCAGTTATGTATTTTAGCAGATTCCACATTCCAGCGAGTACCAGCAGCTAGTATTTGATAGGTGCCGTTTAGTGTGTGTTTTTTTATAAAACTTTTTAATAAAAGCATCTGGAATTACCTGAATTAAATGAAACATGTATCATAAGTTACTACGCATGTTGTTTTGATATAGTAAATAGAACTAATACTATACTATTACATAAATATATAATAAATAAATGTATACAATTAGATTAATAATGTGCAAAAGGAAAAAAATATACATACAGTTAAGCCCAAATGTGTGTATCGCTGATATGTGAAATACGATTCACCACATACACCGTCAACAAAACACGAAAGTTCAAACACATCATGTCGAATAGGTTTGAAAAGCAACAGTGAATCCTTTGACAATTGAAGGCCTTTAACAACTGCTGCCCAACCATCAGCCAAAGCCGGTCTAGACTCTAATGTTTTCATCGTTACGGTCCCAGACTTACCACATTCATGAAGGATCTGGAGATCAATACGTGGCCATGATCGACCCCAATGGTTATAAACAAAAGTGAGAGGTAACTCCTGAATACAAAGATAGTACTATTAAGTATATAATGAAGTTAAATAAATATTATATGAATTATGCTATTAAACATCAGATTATTCAGTCAAACATAAATAATCATACCAGCTTTAAAGATTTTGGGTCTTCTAGAATCTTCACAAACGATAAATTCATGATTTCACCTGAATTAATAAAATAGATATATTAGATCTTACATTAAATAACATACCCGATTGAACTGAAAGGTTAAGAATCAAAAAAATTTACAGATTCTTGAATTATCATTCATATATCAAACAAATAACACATCTACAAATCAAAAAGTACTTTCGGCTTCATGGTGAAAAATAATATTAAATCTATATATATTCAAACTCTTATTGAATTATCATTCATATATAAACTATAATGGATATCAAAATCGGCCTAAAACACCAATGAAATTCCTTGTGGAAGTACACAAGCTCTTCAAAGAAAGAAACATGGAATTATACAACATTCATACTTGTGGAAGTAAAATTAAAGATAAATATGGTTCATTTACTTTGTGATTAAACATTTTATAGCTATTGAAATTCCAATACAATCATAACAACAGAGACGTTTGAAGAGATTGAAGGTGCAGATACTTACGGTTGTGGAATATGATGTGACGAAGGAAGATTGATGACTTGATTTTGATTTGAGCAAATGCTTGTTTGAAACCCTAAGATGGATATAAGCTAATGAGGAGAAGATTGTAAGAAAAAGGCTAAAAGGAGAAACGGTGATGATGATTGAAGTAAGTTCGAGGATGGTGATGATGAATTCAGGTTTCCCATGCAAATCAAATCAACTTTAAAAATTCAACTAATTATAAAATACAATATTAATATTAATATTATAATACAATAAACGGAAATTACATGTCATTTAATTTTAGGATGTTTATATTTATATTTTTCTTTAAATTTGTATATAGAAACATAACAATTTCACGGATCGAGATTTTAGAAATATACAAAGTTTTTATATAATTTCACAGGATGTCCACTCCCACATACAATCTTAAAATTATCAAATGAATAAATATTTAAATCCTTTTTTAAAAAAGATTTGGGAAATATGACACTTTACAAAACTATTAAGTTGAAAATTGTATTTAAATCCTAATAAGTGTGCGAAATTAATAATTAGTTGTTAGCTATGTTTATCTATTACAGTTAGTATGTATACATGTTGATTTATAAATATAAAATGGTAATAAGGATAGAATTGTTGATTATTATCAAATTTGGATAAAAATATATATCATAAATAACATAATGATGATGAGTAGTAAAAGTGATAGTAAATAAAAATGTTACATATTAATCACAATAAATTTGATATGAAAAACATATTAATGCTAAACTGTAGGTGACACAATGGTCTCTTCAAAAGATGCTACGTTATATAGTCCTTGAAAGGTCTCAGCGTCTTGTAAGTATTGAAAATCTTTCGTGCCAATTTTTATTTCAATCATACTACCCCAGTCGGTCATAAAAGACCAAGTTTCTCCTCCTTTCTTAACTAACTTCTTAAGCCATGACTCAAATGAAATTGATTTTAGCTTTGTAAAAGAAGACACTTCTGACCATCCTTGATCTTGAAATTTAAATAGCTTCACATTTATAGCATGGGTCTTTACGACAACAAACATATGAAGTGTGTTGCGGATTTGAAAAACCTGCTTTGGCGAGCAACAACACGAGTACATTGTGGTATTGAAACCTTTGAGAAAGTTTCAGAAACCACATCAAAAGCAATCATATAACTTTTAGCAGGCGCCCAATAGTGTGGAGATGCAAAATATAAAACATTGTTGCATAAAGTGCCGGGAGACCACAAATATAACCTTGAAGCGTAATCTGGTCCTTTGAAAAAAGTTAAAGTTTTCTATTGATGTGTGTTCCGAGAATACACACGAGGTACAACATCATCCATACGACGTTGGAGATGTAATATTTTAACATCGTTAAATGAGTCTAGATAAATCCCAACTGCATCTGCCTTGATATAGAAAAAACTTTTAGGTTTATTATGACACAAATTCAAAAATTTATTGGTGGTTGGATTCCACAGAATCAATTGGTATGAAGGACCTTGGATGCACATCAGTAAAAGACCATATTGAGAAGCAAGAATCGTTAGATTGGAAAGAGGGGTATCAACGGGGAAGGAAATAAACTTCCTATCATAAATGTCTACCTTTCCTCCAATCAAGTTGTCAATATAAATCGATGACATACTCAACGTGATTAGCTTACGATGTTCACAATTAGACATACGACGAGAGTGAATAATAGAAAACATAGGTGAAGACAATTCATAACGCCATTGCTTGCAAACTGATTTAAATCGTCCAACACATTTACTTGGTAGCCTTGATAGAATTTCGTGAGCAAACATTTCAAACTCAATAGGTTCCATCCTAAAAAAAATTCATATGAAACAAATGTATGTATATGAATTTGTGAAGCAAGCAACCAAGAAACATTAATGATCTACAAACATATAACAGAGAAATAATGAATCGTATAAAGATGAATGACAATTTAAACAAAAGTACCACAATAATAGATACAAAAGCAAACCGAAATTCCGAGTTGGAGATAATAACCTCTTGTGTCAACACATCTAATCGGACCCACTAACAAATGCTTTATTTATAATTCCATTTGAAGGTAAGTATTTATAATTAATGACGATATTTTATTTTAAGCATGAGATTTCAAGGATTATATAGAATTTAATTAAAATGTTGACTCCATAATTAGATAAAGCGGCCATACATCTAGTTCATTTTATAATAATTTATAAGTAATTAGGATACTCTATTTTAAGCATGAGATGTAAAAGATTATATAAATTTGATTGAAAATAGTGACTCAAAATTTGAATTTTGAATTTTGAAATATTTATAATTAATGAGAATATTTTATTTTAAGCATCAGATGTAACCGATTATATAAATTTAAATGACAATATTAAATCCATAATTAGATAAATTGAACATAAATCTATTTCAATTTGATATGATTGATAATTGATAATATTGATAATAATAAATATAAATAATAAATAATAAAGAAGAATGAATAAAAACGATCAACAGTGTGCTTGATTAAAGGAGACAAATAAGAAGATTGATAATTGATTTATTATTTGTAAACTTAAAAAACAGTACAAACATAGCAAAATACAAAATAGATGAAGAAAATGAACGCCCATGCAGGTTCTCAAATGTCAAATGGATCTGGAAACATGCCTTGTTCCGATAGTTCATCCTGTAACAGATATGAGAAAGAATTTGACAATTAATATGAACGTTGTATAAAGAAATATTAATTTTGTAATCATTAAAATTATCTAACGACATTAACATCTTACCACTGTATTACTAACGCGATTCGTATGCCTCTGTAAAAATTCAAAACTTGAAAGATCTTCATACCATTTTTTACATACACTTCTAAACCGACATAGTGATTTGTGAGGGAGCCTAACAAAAATTTTCATGATCACAACATCAAACTGAATTTGATCTATTATACGAAACATCTAGTAAAATGAAAACATATAATACATAAATGATATTAGTTTGTATTGATACATGAAAAAAGAGATTGTGTATTACTTAAGAATTTTGCATAGTACCTGGTTGAAGAAACCAAAGAATAGGTTGAAAGTTGATATGTAATGGAGATGTATGTTGTAATTTATATAAAACAAGTTGACGTAAATCCACGCGTTGCGACGGGATGTTAATTATGAGTGTTTCAGTATCACTTTATGAGATATGAAAATTTTGAAGTTTATGCAGTTTTACCTTAAAAATAGAAAGTTTTTAAAGAACGCGTTGCGGCATCTATACCCTTAAAAAATTAATGTAAACCTACTTCGCGTTTCAACATGGGCCATTCGAATTAATGAGAGCTTTGCGTAAACAAAACTATCTTTTATCCAAAACCGATGAATGCAAGTTTGCTTAAACAAAACGATCTTTTCCCCAAAGTTTATATCAAACAATTATACGACAAATTTACATATAAAATTTGATGGCTAGACTCGAAACAAAAGGTTGATATCTTATAATAAATTAAAACGTTTTACATTATCTTACCCTCACTGATGCTTTAATTGTGAAATAAGATAAAAGTCCAAAGTTAAAATGAGAGTGAACATGAAACCAACTGCTTGAATTTTATAAGTTCTTTTTATTTGTTTGTTTAGGTATGGGAATAATACTACAAAAAGTAACTTAAGACATAATGGCTTGTAAAAAGTCATGACCCTTCAATTATTTTTTGTACATATATACAATTATCAACTTGGGTTATATCTTTTTGTTTAAAAGTCACTTTCCTTAGAAAATTTATTTAAGGAAAACATATTACCTTTTGTTTAAAAGTAGCGTCCATTAAAAAATTAAGTCGTGTCTGCTGTTTAAAACCTTCTATAAGGAAAGTGACGACGCCTTCGGTTCACATATATATAAGTGCAACCTTAAGAAAATGAAACCGTATGATTTATTTAAACTATACTTCAGTCACCATTTTATCAATTTGTGATTTCTTTTGTCATTACACGTGTCCTTAAAGGAAGTGTTGTTTTAAAATTTACAATGTGAAGCGGGTTATATAGGATGTGAAACGATGGTAAACGACGGAAGAAACGATGGTCGCGTAGACATGTCTTTGGTTGTTAAACGTAAATTGACGACTGTTTCTGTCTATTCATTACCGGGCGTCCCACCACCGTTTGAGTTTTAGTATAAAAGGTGTGTATTTTTGTTCAGGATTGCCACTGATTAAGTTTGACGATTAACTCCGCATATATCCACTGAATTAAATAATTTGTAGTAACCGCCGTTAAGACTTAAGAAGATAGAAAACCGGTTTGATCGCGTCGGTTGTTTGACAGAAGGGTGCACGACGGTTGCCTGTTCGGAGGGGTATCGATGCCGGTTATTTATGACCGTTGATGGGATAGGGTGTGAGATGTTGCATGTAAACGTTGCGTCGGTTTATGAAGCCAAATTGGTGGTTTCATAAATGGTGCTTTTTTTTGGAAACGCTTTTTTTTGCCTGTTGTTAAAAAGGATGACTTCAACGAAATGATGCGATGGAGTATAGAGCTATTTGTAGTATTTTATAATAATTAAGAGAGGGGTGTGTATGTTTGGTTTTTTAAAAAGTGCAACTTTTCATTTTAGAAAGACAACCCAAGTTGCTTTTTGGAGTTTTTTCCCAAAGTGGTGTTATAGGAGAAAATATTTACTAATTTAGTGTTACTTCAAATCTATTTACCAAAATAGTGTTTTCTCTTATTTTTTATTTACTTTTTTATTAACTCATTCGTTTATTAGATAAAAAAATTGGGAAAAATGGCAAATTTACTCGTGCACAATTCAACATTTCGGTGGAGTCATTTTTTGTTCTTTTATGATATTTTTTTTTATCTTTTTATTTGATTTACCATCTATTTGTTTTTTTTATTTTAGTTTTTTCAATTGTGGGTTTTATTTTTCTTAATTTATTATTACCAGCTTAACCATATCTCATTTTTTAACAACAACCATGAATAATCTAAAATAAATCTAAATAATGAAATAAAAAATATGACAAAGCTAATCAAATATTAAACTTGACGCATTACCGGTTTCAATAACAAATACAAACAAAACTAAAAATGCCAAATAAAGTCGAGTCACAACCGATCTCAATTTCAAACATATTAAAGGAAAAATAACGATCACTAAGTTGGTTGAATTTTATTGACATTTTTTCTTTTAATCTGTTTGAAATTGAGATCGATTGTGACTCGACTTTATTTGGCATTTTTAGTTTTGTTTGTATTTGATATTGAAGCCGGTAATGCGTCAAGTTTAATATTTGATTAGCTTTGTCATGTTTTTTATTTCATTGTTCAGATTTATTTTAGATTATTCATGGCTGTTGTTAAAAAATGAAATATGATTTAGCTGGTAATAATAAATTAAGAAAAATAAAACTCACGACTGAAAAAAACTAAAATAAAAAAACAAATAAATGGAAAATCAAATAAGAAGATAAAAAAATATCATAAAAGAACAAAAAATGACTCCACCGAAATGTTGAATTGTGCACCGGAGTAAATTTGCCATTTTTCCCAAATTTTTTTTATCTAACAAACGAATGACTTAATAAAAAAGTAAATAAAAAATAAGAGAAAACACTATTTTGGTAAATAGTTTTAAAGGAACACTAAAATGGTAAATATTTTTTCCCATAACACCACTTTGGGAAAAAATTCTGCTTTTTGTAAGGTTATATAATGATACTAGTTTAAGAACCCGCGAGTTTCGTGGGTGGCTTAACACCAACTAAACACATAAAACATTCTAAACGTAGCATAAAAACACATTAATTGCTTTATCTGTAGGTTTCCCGTCGTTGTCAAGTATTAGTAGTTTGACCTTATCTCTTGTTTTCACAATTGATAAACCAACATACAATTGACCAAAAGAGAAGAGGTGTTGTTTCAAGTACAAACCAACTCTAGAAAGTGATTGGCCTTGACTTTTGTTGATTGTCATTGCAAAACATACGGCCAGAGGAAATTGCCTCATTTGAAAAGCAAAATGAATCTTTTTATCAGAAGGGATCAAATTAATTCTAGGTATATATGCGCGACTACCAATATTTGCACCAGATATTATCTCCGCTTCTATTACACGGTTGTACAACTTTCTTACTTGTAGCCTTGTACCGTTGCACAAACCATTCCGCTGGTCAATGTTTCGTAATAGCATTACTGGAACACCAACTTCAAGCGTTAACCTATGATTTGGTAAGCCTAATATTTTGAGACAGTCGAGCACATCCGGATAGTACATCTCGCTCATCTCTTTTACATATTAACTTTTTGTCAACTAAACACTTCCTGATCTTTTCATGCCTTTTGGTCATATATAAAACGCTAATACTTTTTCAAATGAAATGATAAAAATATTTGCAGACTGACTTGACCCAACTTGTTTTGACTCATGCTAATAGTTACATGTTTATGTTTTGACCTATTACCCGGCCCATTAATATTACCACTATATTAAGATGCTCAGAACAACACATATTCAATAATTTGATTTTTTTTGATTTGACGATACTGGTACACAGGTTCTATATATATAGAGAGTTTGATATTACAATCAATTACCATATAAATATATATACTAAATTGTTGAAATCTATATGAAGTAGATTGTGTAAAACAAATGACAATTAGCAATAAAAATACCATAAAAAACACGATACATAAACCCAATGGATCTTGAGAGACTATGGAACCGGAAACATTGGTTAACTTGGTTGAACCACTCGGTACAACCCGGTTTAACCAATTGAACCATTTTTTAGCCCAATCCGGTATGCTTAAAAAACCGGCTTTTAAAACATTGGTTTAAAAAATCACTGTCATCAAATAGATAATTGACTCGCATAAAATTTTTGTAAGCGAAGAATCAAAATATTGAATTTATGGCAACCTTCCACAAATTTACTCATTAAAAACATAGCCTTGAAATAATTCAAGGTACTTTGAAGTTGGATATTGCTTTACTTGGCAAAAACGTAGCATGAAGTAATTTTTTGAAAACCTTTTTTTCATAATGAGAAATTAAGTGACAAAGATGAAACCAAAGCTCAAGAAATTATTTAATTACCATAGAAACATGTAAATTAAAATATTCAAAAGGTTGAGTTAACCACACATGAATGGACCCTTCTAAATATGCATTGTTCATAGCTAATCTCACACCAATGTATTCATGTAGCTTATTAAACTTAACTAAAGGTGAAAAATGTATTCTAAAAATATATTTGGACTAAACAGATCTACTTCTAAAAATGTATGATTTATAACTTGATATCTCTTCATGCTAAAACCCATGTTTGGCAAGCCTTACAAAGAAGAAAAAAAACAGAAATTGAATTACTTAGGGCATTTACTTCAATATAGCAATAAGTAATAAAAATTGCAATACTATTAATTCTCTACAAAATACCTATTTAATTTCAGTTGGACACGGATCCGAATGAATATGGATCGGACCTAACAGGAGTTGTCCTGAATCATCAACAGTCATGGCGTTTCCGAATTCATGATTACTTGCAGAACTTCAAGGAGATTTGTTCGGTCTTAAGGATCAAGTCCTACATAGCTAAAAACATCCATTAGAGAAGGCAAAGTCAAAAGGCATCTAGTGAAGAAGTCAGCAACATAAATTTACAAAACTTACCAGACCATCAATACCGATTACATTCTCCTTTAAAACATCCATGCTTAAATGAAGTATATCTCCACCATTAGAATGGCCTGGTTCATCCCATGCTTTTCCCCAGGTGTATCACTAACTTACTGAGCTCATTTCCATAAGCTATTATTCCAGCCTTCCCATTCTATTTGCAAAAGATATTGGAAAAGAATGCGTATGTGATATGATTCTGAATTCTTCTTGAACGATAACTTTTTGTCCAACAACAATTGAGTTCATCAAGAAATACTAACAAATTAGCAAACTGAAAATGAGGAGTATATATAAAGAGGTTATATCAATATTTATAAAGATAGTTTTTTAACAATTTAATAAATTATATATTTGTACCTGTTCATTTTTTACCTCGATGTCATTTATGTAATCCTATTTGAGTCACTTGACACAATAAATATCAAAAATTATCATTGGTTCCAATTTTTAAAGAAAGAAACAATCAAATTCTTCAGAAGTTCATACCTGATGGTGCATTAATATTGACCAATAACAACCTTCATTAGCATGACTCGCACAAATCATATCATTACCCATAATATTGATCTAAAAAACATAAAAATGCAATCTTTCTTAGAACCAATAAAATAAAAATAAAAAATGCAATCTGATTTTAAGATTTACATTTACACATACATACTCTAATGTACTTGCTGAGACAACAAAGGCATCAACATGTGGACCAGAGAAGAATGATTATAATAATAGTGCAACACCATGCCCAACAGTTTTTATGTTAGAAAGATTACTCTTGCATTTTTGTTCAGTTTCATGTCCGTAAATATGTTTATCTACTGAAGACCAATGTTTTTTAAGTGTTATGTTTCAACTCCCATTTGTAATGTTTGTAAGCAATTCTGAGCTACTCGGTGAATCAGCCATGAAAATGCCTAGCGAGTCACAATTTGGCCGTATATCAGGGTTGTACTCATGTATACCAGATGAATTAAATAATATAATCTTACACTGTTTCTACACGATTCTGCAGTCATTATCATATCAGCACCAAATCCGCAACAGCATTCAGCAAACTTTCCATCATCCGCTGGCACAACTACAATATGAACGTTGTTCAATTTAGCTACCAAAATCAAATAAATCGCTTCTAGAATTTAGGGATAACATAAACCATAATAGCAATAGCAATAGCAATGGCAATATAGAACAAAGCATCAACATATTCATACAGTGACTCATACCCAACAACAATGGCAAAAACTTCAATTAACATAGCCATATAAGCCTTAGATATGTATCCATATTAGTTTTAAAATCATTATAACACAGTGAGTAATACCAAAATACTATAAAAATGATCAGAAACCATAATATATATTCAAACAGTTAAGAGTCAAAGGATCATGGCAAGTTACACCAAAAGGGTTGCTCTCTTGGGTGGCCTTTTCAGCTCAGAGTATTTGACGAAAAGTATACAATCCAAGTGACACCCTCTTCACTTCCAATCATTAATTTTAGCCATTTCAACCCACTTTACTTGTTATTCTTTGAAGCCATGTATCGTGGTATTGTGATTGAAAACAAAAACTAACCTCAGATTCCCTCTTGATAACGTGGTATGAAGCTTTGCCGTCCTATAATCGCCATGAACACTCACAGGTGGAGGAGCAGAGAATCGCAAGAGATGGAGCGTCGATGGAGGAGCAGAGAATCTAGGGTTTCATCCTGGATCATAGCAAAGAAAAAGAGGATGTAATCGCACATGGACTCCTTTGACCGAAACAGCTATAGTAGCAGCAGCAGCAGCAGCAAATCGTCCTGTTACAACTGAAAGAACAACAATACGTAAATTATACATGCTATCAAGATTTTGACAACTATTGGCATGGACTCAAGAGTTCAGATTATGGAATGCCAGACCATCGAAACACACCTTCCAACAAATGAAGTAAAAAATACAGATTTTCAAGAGTGTTTGGGTCCAAAAACAAAACTCTAAAAAACGGTTGTATGTATGAAGCCCAAATCATTGTTGGAAGGTTCCGTGAAAACCATTGGAACTGAAACTTGAAACCGTTTAAAAACCTGACCCGTGTATGTATTATAAGGTTCAGTTCCGGTTCTTGAAATACACCCCATTCGGTTCTCAGTTCCGGGTTAGTTTGATCCAGTTCTAGCGGGTCCGACCCGTTTGCTCACCCCTAAAAGCAGCCACCTACAATAAATTCACAAGCAAAGTGAAGATAACGAAGCATATATCACAAGTTGTAAAGCAAGACCAACAGCAGTCAACATACTACCCAACCCACTTGGCCTATTTAGACATTTACTAAAGAACGATGTGTTTACATCAATACTAATAACTTACTCATGTCAAGCCAAACCCATTTCACAAGCTAATTGTCGGAATGACCTTTATCTTTTGCAATATCTATACCCAAGACACCAACAACCCTATGTAAATCGCATTATAGATTTTACCTACCCATTAACTGTAAACAAATTATGAGACTTTTATCCGCATCTCACAAAAATACAACTTTTTATTACATAAACATTGTGTTTGTTCAGTTCATCTATCGATTCTTTAGATAACACATTCAAATTACGATAATAGAATTTTAAAGTGTTAAGAATTAGAGACCATCATAACCCGTATCTTCCATGGTTATTTACAGTTTATTATCCGATTCTGATTATTTAGCAAGACAGTCAGTTAGAGAACCATCAACAAAACACCACATTAAACATATGCATACCTTCACTCACCAAATTTGCAATAACTTCCACAACATGAATTCGCACATCAGAGTAATGATAAAATCTTTTGCAGTCTAACTGTCACAGAACAAAACTATCACAAAATTAGTTTCAGTGTATCATTTGCCACACCAAACTCGTACCTTTGTATGCCGGATATGCTATCTTTGGTGGTTTCCATATTCCATCCTCATGTTCATCCCAGATATCAGGCTTCCCAAATCCATGTAAACGGGAGAATGTAGAAAGCCGTAGGAACTCCAGACAAATTTTCAGACGCATGGTAAGAATCGTGTGAATAATTAACAGCAAAGGATAACATGGATTAACAACAAAGTCAATCCACAGATACTACAATAAATTCACAAAAGCCCCAGATGTTATGAAATTCAGACACAAAGCATATATAAAACATTTACAGAAACTAATTTTGATAGACCCGTTTGAAATAACATACAACATTTATCGATCTATTCATTAGTAAACATTTCAAATCGCCACTCGAGATTAACAAACCGTTCAAGGAGAATTGTCATTCCAACGAAATCAGACTCGACTTAATCCCTAAATTATAACATATATTTACTCACTAAAAAAGAAAAATAATGATTTCTTTTAGAAAGTGAGGTAAACCACATATAATGATAAAGAAATTTGATGGGTTTCAAAATCGCTATTGAAGGTTATTTCTTCTCACAATTCAGAAAATAATGATTATACCTGTTTCCCTCATTCATTGTCTTTGATAGCAAACAGTTCTTTCATCTTCTTATCTATAACCAGGCTTGCTATTACAAAATCCCCGGCACCAAATTCTTTCAATGGCTTGTATTGCTCTTCCATTGCATATAGAAAAGCTTGATCTCAACATCAATAGCCAAATATAACATAACCCTAATTGGCAATTAACCAAACAAAAACAATCAATATACACATTGATCAGGTTGATTTAATTTCAAAAACAATAAAGAAAACCCCCATGAAATAACTTCTCTGTTTTCAATTGAAATCTAAACAATCCATACATGAAATCCTGAAACCAAAAAAATAAAAGATCAGACCAAAACATTGCAGAAAATCGGGATGAAAGCACAACTTTGAAGAAGATTACCTGATTCCATGGACTGCGGCTAGGTTTTCTCCAAACAGAATGCGAATGAGGGATTATCCGATGAAGAGGAACAATGGAAACAAAAAAAAAACCCTAATCCACAAAGAGTATGAGAGAACAGTAAATAAAGATCCAAAAGGCCAGTAAATATCGACCATTTCCCTCTCTCCAAATGCCAGAATAAAGATCCATCATTCCATCAGATTGAATCAGTAACCTCGAAGAACTGGTGTAGACTCTTCTAGGGTTTACAGAGGATTATGAAAGGGGAAGACAAAATAAAATCGATGATAATGAAAAGGGGTGAACGAAGGAAAAGGAGAATTGGATGGATCTTCAAGATCTAAAAGCATGTTGAAGATGATAAAGATACCTAGATGAGAGTTTTTGTGTTTGATAGAATTAGGGTTTTTGAAAGACAACGGATGAGAAGCCGTGTTTGAGAAGCCGCTTATTGAGAAAATAAAATGCCGCTCAAAATCAATAGAGGAGGAATATCACATTGCCACGTGGCAGAGATTGGCTTAAGTTACTGCCAAGTGGCACCAAAGTGTTTTGTTTTAATATAGATAATAGATTATAAATGGAATGTTCTTTTATGAAGGGAAATTTAAATTAATTTTAGTAAACCGGTTGGGATTCACATATGATAAGCAAATTCTTGTATAAATGTAAAGAATTGTTAAAAATTAATACATATAATACTATCTGTAAGTATACATTCACTGGTGATTTAATTATTTATTTAAAAAAACCCCAAAAAAAAGTTGACTAAAATAATTCATATACTAAGAATATTATTATAATGTTAAGTTTATAATGTTATATTTAGATTGCACATTGTTAATAGTTATCTATAATAATATATATATATTCTATGAATAAATAAATAACACAATTAAAAATATTTGTACATAAAATTTAAAATATGCAAAGAATAATTAATAATTGATAAGAATAGATGGAAATCTATATGAATTGATGGAAATCTTTATTGAATGTTCAGTAGTGATCGATACCCCTCTGATACAATTACAAGAGTACATATAATATACATAGTTAACTGCCATATGTTAACTGCCAAGTGGTTATTTGGGGAAGTTTGTATATCTGGTTTTATAACACTCCCCCTCAGATATATATTACTTGTTCATTATACACTATTAACAACATGCTTCAGGATGATGTTAAATCGATACTTCAGGACCTATGAGATAAACTGATACTGCAGGACCAGTTATGCTGCCTCGTTAAAAACCTTGCTAAGAAAACCCAATGGGACAAAACTTAGCCAAGGAAAAGAGTACAGCGTGTATGATGCTCCCCCTCAATTTAACTACTGTCTTTTAATCTGCGAAGCCCGATCTCATGTGATAACTGCTCGAAACTGCTTCTAGGTAACGATTTTGTGAACAGGTCTGCTAGATTTTCACTTGACTTGATCTGACGAACATCGATTTCCCCTTCCTTTTGTAAGTCATACATTGAGAATAACTTTGGTGAGATGTGTTTTGTTCTATCGCCTTTAATGTAGCCTTCTCTTATTTGAGCTATGCAAGCAGCGTTGTCTTCATAGATAATCATCGGGTCTTTCTTGATTTGTTCTAATCCGCATGCTTCTTGTATATGATTGATCATTGATCTCAACCACACGCATTCTCGACCAGCATCATACAATGCTATCAATTCGGCATGATTTGATGATGTTGCTGTAAGTGTTTGCTTAGTCGACTTCCAAGAAATTGATGTGCCGCCGTATGTGAATACATAACCTGTCTGAGATTTTGCTTTGTGAGGATCTGATAGATATCCGGCATCAGCATACCCAACCAGTTGGGACTTTTGATCTTTCTGATAGAAAAGTCCTACGTCTTGTGTCCCACAAATGTACCGGAATATATGTTTTACACCATTCCAGTGTCTACGTGTTGGATTCGAACTGTATCTCGCTAGTACATGAACTGCAAATGCAATGTCAGGTCTACTGTTATTTGCGAGGTACATAAGGGCACCGATCGCACTTAAGTACGGTACTTCCGGACCAAGTACTTCTTCGCCTTTTTCTTGAGGGCGATAAGGATCTTTGTGTGGATGTAGCGGTCGGACAACCATAGGTACGCTAAACGGATGTGCTTTGTCCATATTGAAACGTACTAACATCTTCTGGATGTAGTTTGATTGATGGACAAATGTGCCATTACACAGATACTCAAATTGTAGTCCGATGCATAATTTCGTCATACCAAGATCTTTCATTTCAAATTCCTTCTTTAACAACTGAGCAACTTTCTCTATCTCTTCAGGAGATCCGATGATGTTGATATCATCAACATAGACTGCTATTATAGTGAAATTTGAGAGTGATCTTTTAATAAAGACACATGGACTGATTACATCAGACTTGTATCCTTCTTTTTCGAGATATTCACTAAGTCGATTGTACCACATACGAACAGATTGTTTGAGACCATATAAAGATCTCTGGAGTTTTATAGAACACATATCTCGAGGTGTTGATTTTAATGCTTCAGGCAATTTTAATCCTTTAGGAATTTTCATGCAGATGTCATTTTCAAGTGTCCCGTATAAGTATGCGGTGACGACATCCATTAGTCTCATATGAAGTCCTTCAGAGATTGTGAGGCTGATTAGGAACCTAAGGGTTATCGCATCCACTACAGGGGAATACGTTTCCTCATAATCAACTCCTGGGATTTGGGAAAACCCATGCGCTACAAGTCGAGCCTTATATCGTACAATCTCATTCTTTTCATTTCTCTTTATTGCAAACACCCATTTATAACCTACTGGTTTGACGTCTATGGGTGTTCGGACTACAGGTCCGAAAACATGTCGCTTTTCGAGTGAATTCAATTCGGCGTTTATGGCTTCTTGCCATCTTGGCCAATCATTTCTGTGCATGCACTCTTCCAAAGTTTTAGGTACGTAATCATTTTCATTGATTACATCCGTTGCTATAACATATGCGAATATATCATCAACACGTGTTTTATTCCGGTTCCACATTGTACTATCTTGTACATAATTAATAGAGATCTCATTTTCGTTCGGTACCGGTGTTTCTTCTGAAACTTCATTTTCCTCTGGAATTATAGTTGTCTCTTCCGGGACATTTACCTCTACCGGGGTTTCATTTATAACCTTATGTGAGTTTTCACCAACTGCGTTACTTTGCTCTTTTCGTTTCTGTGGGTTTTTGTCTTTGGAACCGATTGGCCTCCCACGCTTTCGTTGTATAGTAATCGCTTCTGGGATTACTTCAATTCGAGCAGGTGCATTTGATGCTGGTACATGTGACTTTGTCACTCTATTCGTGTCTGTGAATGCATCTGGTAATTCATTCGCTATTCTTTGCAAATGTATAATCTTTTGGACTTCATATTCACATTGACCACTTCGGGGGTCGAGATTTGATAGCGATGATGCATTCCACGTTATTTCTTGTGTTACCAGTCTTTCTTTGTCCTTATCTCCCCCTAAGACTGGGAACATCGTTTCATCAAAATGACAGTCAGCATACCGTGCTGTAAACATATCTCCCGTCGTTGGTTCTAAATATTTAATTATGGACGGGGAGTTAAAACCAATATAGATGCCCAGTCTTCTTTGGGGTCCCATTGTAGTACGTTGTGGTGGCGGTATTGGTACATATACCGCACAACCAAAAATTCTAAGGTGGGACAAACTTGGTTCTCGTCCGGAGACCAGTTGCAATGGGGAGTATTCGTGATCAGCAGTTGGTCTCAATCTAATCAGTGCAGCAGCATGCAAAATAGCATGTCCCCATGCAGAAGATGGTAGTTTACATCTCATTAAAAGTGGTCTAGCAATAATTTGTAATCTTTTAATCAAAGATTCAGCTAAACCGTTTTGTGTGTGAACATGAGGTACTGAATGTTCAACATTAATCCCGATTGACATACAATAGTCATTAAACGCTTGAGATGTGAATTCTCCCGCATTATCCATCCGGATGTTTTTAATATGATTGTCGGGGAAATTGGCTCTCAATTGTATGATTTGAGCTAAAAGTCGGGCAAATGCTACATTTCGAGTAGCTAAAAGGCTCACATGTGACCACCTTGAGGATGCGTCAATTAAGACCAAGAAATAGCGGAATGGTCCACACGGAGGATGAATAGGCCCACAAATATCCCCTTGGATTCTTTCTAAAAATGATGGGGTTTCATGTATCAATTTAGTTTGTGAAGGCCGAGTTATAAGTTTGCCCAGAGAGCATGCTGCACATGATAAGTCTTGTGGTAGCAAAACTTTCAAGTTTTTTTGAGAGGGTGCCCGGTTGCACTTTTGATTATTCGCCTCATCATTATGCTACCAGGGTGACCTAGACGGTCATGCCATATATTGACTTTGATTATGGTTATTATTATTATTATTATTATTATTATTATTATTATTATTTTTAATAAAAAAAATTTATTGCAATTACATTACAATAATGGAAATTGTATATTACAAGCTAGAAAAAAAAACCAGTGTCGAAAACCACTGTTGTATTGGCCCACTTTGTATAATCTTTTGTCTCTTATTTCACTCACCATTGAAAATAACACACGTGATAAGAATAGATGGAAATCTATATGAATTGATGGAAATCTTTATTGAATGTTCAGTAGTGATCGATACCCCTCTGATACAATTACAAGAGTACATATAATATACATAGTTAACTGCCATATGTTGAATGTGTCTTTATCTAACAGCTTTTGGTTACTCACCATGTATGATTCGATATGGTTGATATTAGTACAATATAACCCAGAGGATAAGGCTTCTAATTATTCAACAATTGTTTCTTTGCCATTTTTGTTTGAAGTAATTTGAAGATATTCAACCTTATTTTCAGATATTGTTTTTAGGTGGTAACCGTTTTTTCAAATATCTTTAAAGCTAAGTAAATTTCTTCTGGATTTACTAGAAAATAATGTATTATCGATAGTTAATTGGGTACCCGAAGATAATATTATGTGTGCTCTACCGGAGCCTTCGATAAGGTTACTGACACCAGATATAGTACCAATCAGTGTCTCTGCTGGAGACAACTCAGAGAAAAATTTCATATCTTTTAGAATAGTGTTAGTACTACCGCTATCTACCAAACATTCATCACCAATAATAGCTCTGCTGGAGCTGGTATACATATTTCTTCCGGATTTGATGAACGTCAATTATCTGAATCCAAAAGTAACGTTAATAAATTCCTGATGTTGAAGATTGCCGGTAAATTTTCCGTGAAGAGTCAATTCGTGCTGATAACGTGATAAGAATAGATGGAAATCTTTATTGAATGTTCAGTAGTGATCGATACCCCTCTGATACAATTACAAGAGTACATATAATATACATAGTTAACTGCCATATGTTAACTGCCAAGTGGTTATTTGGGGAAGTTTGTATATCTGGTTTTATAACAATAATAACTCTTTATTTATACTCAATATCAAGAACTATAATAACTATAAACATAATTACATACAAAAAATGCAAAGCCTTATCAATACTATCATCTTCTATGGATATATAGATCACAAACCACAATAAAGTGATTAACAATAATTTCATGCTATTGATATAACAATGCAAAACCACACTAAAAATAAAACAACAACGATGTTGGGTTACAAACTAAAATCACGTCAACGCATTAAAATATTGATTTTCAATGTAATAAAAATAAAAGGTTTTAATGCTAATGTAATAAAAAAATGACGTATAATAAATATAACTCGACGTACAAAAAAATACAAATGCTAATTAATAATATCATCTCTTATTGATATAACGATAATAAACGAAAATCAAGATGAGTAAAAAGCAACATCAAGTACTGACACAAATGTTCTGAATACGATTGAACGAAAAAAAAAAAAAACATTGAAAACTTGTTTGAAGAAATTGAGATGTTTATTAGATTCTGAGACTACTTTTCCAGCTGTGGATACAAAAGACCCACCTTCACATTCAAACCTTCATTGTTCTCACAATCACCCGTACGCGGTTTAGTTGAAGACTGAGATGAACATTGTAACACCCCGTGTTTTCGAATGTCAAAGTCAAAGTCAAAGTCAAAGTCCGAGTCAACTTTGACTTCTTTGACTATAATTAGTCTACTTTAAGTTTTATTTGTATTATGTGGAGTAAGTGTTGTTAATCAGAATAAATCGAAGTAATCGAATGTTTTATCAACGCGAACCGATTTACGACTGTGAATGGTAGGAAGTAACAATGCGATAAAGTTAACTAATCAGTAATCAAACCGATCTAACCATCATCGAGCTCGAATCTCAAATTACGCGAACTTTGGTTGTTGTTATACGTGTGTGTGTGCCTTATGTGTTACCTGTGCGTGTTTACTTTATGTTTTGTGTGGTGATCAATCGAATCAATCGAAACTCGAATCGAAACTCGAAACTCAAATCGAATGCAATGGAAATCGAATTATGACGAATGGTAATGTAAGGATAGTGTGAATATAGATGATTGTATGTTAGATATAGTGATTGGGATTGAAAGTAATTTGAATAGGAAACTCTATCGTACTCGTATCGTCTTCAATCGAAATCGAAATATCAAAAATCGTCGCACCGAACACTCGAACCAGGCTGTTGATCGATCAGGCTGCCAGCCGATCGAACAGCCCAGCCGATCGGACGGATTGTCCAATCGAGCAGGCTGTCCGATCGGGGTGCCTGGCCGATCGGCCAGCCCTTTCCTCTTTTGGAGCCTATAAATAGGGCTGTCATTGTCATTCTTTCCACTTTTGGAAACTCTCTGACCGACCAGTTCGTGCTCCCCTTCTTTTCTCAGATTTCTTCCGATTTCGGTAAGTTTTCATCCTAAATCTTATACTTTCTTGATCAATGCACACTCCTACACCTTTCTATCTTTCAAATCTTGATTTCTAACCGTGAAATCATCAAGATCTAAGCATTCTAGGATGATGTCATCATGGTGTTCTTCAAGAACATCATGTTTTGGCCTCAATCCACCATGAATAGCTCGGATCTAACCGATTTCCACATAAACAAGCTAAGATCTATCAAAGATCTGAACATTTACATGGTGTGAAGGATTGAAAGAAGGATTTCCAACTTTCTTTCAACTCTTTTACACTCAATGCCTTCAAACCGATAGAAACGGAGCTTGAGTCAACTCACCAATCATTCTAGTGGATGAGTGGTTCAAGATTCGGATTCTATCTACGAGGTTCACCGACTTCGGGTTAGACATCAAACTATCGTTCCGAACAGTTCACCAGCCGGACTTGGGTGATTCCTGTCCGAGCAGGGGAAACAAGTAAGAACGAAAGTTCCATGGTTCAGCTCGTTGCCAAACTACCTCGATATAACGTCAAATACTCAGAACAGCCAAGTGTTAGACGAACAGGCCGACCAGGTGAGGATGCTGACCGAACGGTTAGGCTGTCCGAACGAACAGTTCAACCGATCGGACATGTCAGCCGATCGACCAGGCCAGCCGATCGGCTAGCAAGTGGCCCCACACTTTGACAATTTCATGAAGTATAGCATTAAACGAGGTGATGTCCGATCAAACGAACCGTTCGGTAAACATTACTCATCGGATCATGAGATACTATGCTTCAACCCTTAATCGATTTACAACTTGTAGTAGTATGGGGTGCCACCCGATCGAACATGCTGTTCGATCGAACATGTGACATCTAGCTGAGGACTCACTTTTGAAGTTCCTAACCGATCGGTTAAGCCGGCCGATTGAACCGGCCGTTCGATCGATCGACCTGAAAGGTAAGGACACTTCAGTGTTCTCAAATACTACAATGAAAACTTCAAAAGGTCAAACCATCATGCACAAACACATCCTACTCAAAGGAAGAAACAATCCACTCGAACAGTCCAGCCGATCGAGCCTACCGGCCGATCGAACAGACTGTCGGAATGGACCTTCCAACCGAACGAACAACCCGTTCGATCAAACCCGCTGTTTGATCGACCAGGCTGTTCGACCCACTTACACTTGTCTCCATTTTATGTGTATTCATCGTTATGCTATCAAACTGTTCAGGCTAACCCTACTCTCAAGCGCTCCCTTCAATCCATCAATCAAACGCTGTGAGTATACTCGATCCCTTTTTGCTTTTAGCACTTTTGGGTGTTACATACGTTACTTATATCAAAACACAATCAATCACACTACTCAATTATTTGAACGCTAACCGACTCGCATGTATTACGTGACTAAATGAATGCTTGTTGATTGTGTTTATATGTGGAATGCTGTCTACCTGCCTTAACGACGTAGTACTATAGTTTGGACTCAGCACCCGTTCATACGAGGGTTGTTAAGGACAATTACTTGCATGGATTACGGTGGTAATCATGTATTGCGAACTGTCTCGGACAGTCAACCCGCAGTCATTGGTATCGATAGATCCATGTCGATAATTAACATGCTTCGTTTTCCTCTGTGTACGTGCTGGTTATGCGTAAACTATTTCGAACTCTATATGCTATATCAAACTTGTATGCTCACCTTTACATTTATGTATTGACTTTATTTTAACGTATGTGACAGGTGTTTAAGATGTTTGCTTGCTATGAGAGTGAGGCTAGAATAAAGCTCTAGAGGCCCCCAACAAATAGTTGTCTGTCAGGAACAAGCGTCTAGAGCATAGTTGTCTGTAGATCTTGTCCGACCGGGTCTTTAGAAGCATTTGAACAATATTTATTCGTTTTTAATTAAATCTGAGTTGTCGGAATAGAATTACTTGACTAGTTGTTATCTGTAATAATATATTGTATTATTTGGGATACGGTATGAGACGTATCATTTAACTGAATAGTATTAATAGTTGTTGTGGAAACTTCTGGACAGTCTGTTTCGCTCAGTGCCATGCCCCGATGATTCCGTCATCGGTTGGGGTGTGACAGATTGGTATCAGAGCCATAACTATAGGGAATTAGGCACGACACGACCTAGTCTGGGTCACTGTCTTAGAAACCTAGACTATAGTTAGGAACCAACAGACCAAGCGTATACGCTAAATCCTGCTATTCTTCGCTATCACTGCACTCGAATTTTTCAAATAGAGTCAAGCGATTTAGTCGAGATTAGGTGTGAAAGCCGCAAACTCTCGACTAAATTGTTTGGTCAATGCTGATTTTATCAATTTATCAATGATTTCCTCATTATTTTCGATAACGAACGAGGAGAATTATACCAAATCAGGATTGAAATTCATATTTTGATGAATAATCTCCTCAAATTTTACTAAAACAAGGAAGAAGTTGCTAAGCCAGGGGTGAAACCCGAACCTTGGCAACTTATTCCAACTTTACTCATCTCACCAAAGCCTCGACGGACTCCAACGACCTGAACTCACGAGTATGACCTAGGGAATACGCTTTGAATGCCCAAGAATCGAGGCAGAAACGCGATCCTGAATGTCGAAAAGTGACGACAAGTCTACTGCGAATAGTCGAATCGCTTTGGGTAGTCGATGTCTAGTAGCCGCAGACAATCTATTTCTCGATTTTATGTGTTTCGATTCTGAGCCCGCAACTGCCGACTCTAATGAATCGTCGATTTTATGTGCTTTATGTGTAATTATCTGTTTATGTGTGTTTAATTTTGGTATTTATTCGATTTTTGCTATCACTTTGATCGACACATACAACTCGTATTGCTATTCTATCCCAAGACGCTAACAAGTCGCTGCAAATCTAGACGAAATTACGCTACGATATACGCTATACTATACTCGACATGCTAAACGATTTTACGATACTATTCGATATACTATACGCGATCGCTATATACGAACGACTCGCGAGCTTTGAATGATAGGTTTCTGTATTCTGACTGCATCTGTGATTAAATATGTATGTGCTTCTGTGCTTAGGTGTCTCTGTGCTCTACGTGCCTACGTGCTTATGTGCTTCTGTGATTATGTGAATATGTGACTTATTGTTTATGTGATTTTGTGATGCGTGTTTCGATGTATTTCTAAGCTTTAGTAAGTAGTAGACGTGTGAGGTGAGATTCGATTGTTGTGTCTGAGACCTACGATAATGTCTGTTGCAGACCATGTCGTCATCTGGACACCGAACCCCACTTACTCGCTAAGAGAAAAGAGACAGGCGTCTCGCTGCTATCATCGCCAAGAGTGTGGCGAAAGCTGTGAGCGAGGTGTATGAAAACGTCAGCAAATCGTCTGAGGAGTCGCGAATCGGTGCTCCTAAAGATGCCAACAAGACTGGTTTCAGCTTCAAACAGTTTAAGGCATGCGGACCCAAGGAATTCACCGGAGAAGATGGCCCTACCACCATGTTTCAATGGTTCGATTCAGTTGAAGTCACTCTGCGCCAAAGCGGCTGTCCTGAAAATCTCCGCACCCTCAATGCTACAGGCGTCTTCCAGTCCCGAGCTCTAGACTGGTGGACGGCCGAACGAAACAAGCGCAGAAATGATGCAGCTTATGAGCTGACTTGGGAGGAGTTGAAGGCCATCATGATGGACGAATTCTGCCCTCCCCATGAACGCCAAAAGCTGGAGGATGAGTTTTGGAACATCAAGCAGAAGGATGGAGACAACGCTACTTTAACTGCTCGCTTCAAGCAGCTTAGCATCATCTGTCCCGACCAAGTCAAGACGCCAGACATGGCCATCAAGAAGTATATTCGAGCTCTACCCGACTGTTTTGCCGATTTCTTTCATGCTGCCAAGACATCATCGATTGAAGAGACCTACCTGTTTGCCGCTGAGATCAATGACAAGCGGGTAAAGTCTGGTTTTTGGGATAAGCATACCAAGTCTCTACATCAAGCCACCACTGCATCGACCGTCGACACCACCACTGCTTAACCCTCCAAGTCATCAAGAAGAAAGAAGAAGCACAACAACAACAGCTCCAGCAACAAGAACTGTGCTGTGACAACGACTGTTGCTCCTCTGCAAGCCGTACAGGCTCAGCAGCAGTGTCACCACCGACAAGCTCCAGTGGTCAATGCGCCGCCAGCCAAGCGCGCTTACACAGGTCCCCACCCGCTCTACCCGACATGTTCATACCATCATCCGGTGGGAATCGCCTGTCGTTTCTGCGCCCACTGCAACCTTTACGGGCATTTCACTGTGAATTGCCGCTATGGTCCCCGTCAAGCCCCAGTTCAAGCCGTCGCTCATCAAGCTCAACTTCCAGCCCCTCAAGGCCAACCTGCAGCTCAAGCACCGGTGTTCAATGCTCGAGTCTGTTTTGCATGTGGTGATCCTAACCACTTTGCAAACATGTGCCCGAACCGGGTTGTGAAACAAGAACCCCAGCAGCAACAGCAACAGCAGCAGCCTCAGCAGCAACAGCAAGCAACCTTTGCCAGAACCTTTAACATCAACGCCTGTCAAGCCCAGGCTGACAACAACGTGGTTAATGGTACGTTCCTTGTGAATGGTATTTATGCATCATGTTTGTTTGATACTGGAGCCGATAACTGCTTTGTGTCATTTGAATTCGAGAAGCTCCTTAGTCGTAATCGCTCTTATCTCCCCTCGTCATTCGAAGTCGAAGTTGCTACTGGAAGAACCGTTGCCGTTAACTCTGTTCTTCGTGATTGTACCCTTGAGCTCAACAATCATATCTTCCCTATCGACCTCATTCCAATGCAACTCGGAAGTTTTGACGTCATAGTAGGCATGGATTTTCTACGCGAAAACCATGATAAAGTTGTGTGCTTTGAAAAGATGATTCGATTCTCGCTCGCAAATGGTGATCTCTTATGTGTATACGGTGAAACAGCTTCGAAAGGTCTCAAGCTCATGTCATGCGTCCAAGCTAGCAAGTATCTCCGCAAGGAATACAGCACTTTCTTGGCCAACATTGTAGTAGCGGAGAAGGAAAAGAAAAAGAAGGCCGAAGTCAAAGACGTTCCAGTGGTTCATGAATTTCCTCGGGTGTTCCCTGATGATCTTCCCGGACTACCGCCAAGTCGTGATATCGACTTTCGTATCGACCTCATTCCTGGAGCTAACCCTGTTGCTAAAGCCCCTTATCGACTCGCACCATCCGAAATGAGGGAACTCTCAAACCAACTCCAGGAGTTACTTGAAAAAGTCTTTATTCGCCCGAGCACCTCTCCTTGGGGCGCACTAGTCCTTTTCGTCAAAAAGAAGGATGGGTCGTTCAGGATGTGCATCGACTATCTGGGAATTGAATAAGCTGACCATCAAGAACCGTTATCCCCTACCTCGAATCGACGATTTGTTTGATCAGCTACAAGGTGCATCGTGTTTCTCGAAGATCGATCTACGTTCAGGTTATCATCAGCTACGTATACAAGAAGAAGATATACCCAAAACCGCCTTTCGCACTCGATACGACCACTATGAGTTCGTTGTTATGCCTTTTGGTCTAACCAACGCGCCCGCGGTTTTTATGGATCTAATGAATCGCGTGTGTAAGCCTTATCTTGACCGTTTCGTCATCGTGTTCATCGACGATGTCTTGATTTATTCCAAATCGAAAGCCGAACACGCGCAACATCTACGTTTGGTTCTCGAGTTACTCCAGGGGAACCAACTCTATGCCAAGTTCTCCAAGTGCGAATTCTGGTTGGAGGAGGTTCAGTTTCTGGGTCACATCATGAATAGTCAGGGTATTCATGTCGATCCCGCGAAGATTGAAGCAGTTAAAAGCTGGATTACGCCAAAGAACCCATCTGAAGTCCGATCTTTTCTTGGATTAGCGGGTTATTATCGACGATTTATCGAAGGATTCTCTAAGATCGCTGTGCCGCTTACCGCTCTTACGCATAAAGACAGGTCCTTTGTTTGGGGAACTGAACAAGAATCTGCTTTTCAAACCCTTAAGCGCAAGCTCTGCAATGCTCCTGTTCTCACGTTGCCAGACGGAAACAACGATTTCATTGTCTACTGTGATGCTTCTAACCTTGGTCTTGGCTGTGTTCTCATGCAACGAGACAAGGTTATAGCTTACGCATCTCATCAGCTCAAAATCCACGAGAAGAACTATACAACCCACGATCTGGAGCTAGGCGCAGTTGTTTTTGCATTGAAGATTTGACGACACTACCTGTATGGTACCAAGTGTACGATCTTCACCGATCACAGGAGTTTACAACACATCTTTAATCAGAAGGAACTAAACATGCGTCAACGCCGATGGGTAGAACTTCTTAACGATTACGACTGTGAGATTCTTTATCACCCGGGCAAGGCAAATGTTGTAGCCGACGCACTCAGCAGACGGAGTTATTTGCTTAGTATTCGCAATACCCAAGCCCAGCACAATCTCGAAGCTCTCATCTGCGAAGCCCAGCATGCCTGTTTTAACGAACGCACTTTGAAGAAAGAAAGGATTTATCACGATGGAGCTCAGCTTGTAAGCAAAGCAGATGGGATTTTCTATTATTTGGACCGAATTTGGATCCCTAAGCGGACCGATTTGCGAAAGATTATAATGAACGAAGCCCACAAATCCCGTTATTCTATTCATCCCGGTGCCGATAAAATGTACCAGGATCTTCGTTACAAGTACTGGTGGCCGGGAATGAAACGGGATATCGCCCTCTATGTTGGAAGTTGCCTGACTTGTGCGAGAGTTAAGGCTGAACATCAGCGACCTTCCGGCTTACTCGAACAACCTCCAATCCCTATATGGAAGTGGGAGAGTATAGCTATGGATTTCATAACCAAACTTCCGCCCACGCCATCAGGTCACGACAGTATCTGGGTTATAGTTGATCGTCTGACCAAATCAGCCCACTTTTTGCCAATACGGGAAGACTACAAGGTAGAACGACTAGCCCGAATCTACACCGACGAGATCATTTGTAATCATGGTACGCCTCATGACATCATTTCAGACCGTGATGCTCGGTTTACTTCGCGATTGTGGGAAACGTTTCAAGCGGCCCTTGGTACTTCGCTTAACCCGAGTACTGCATTCCATCCTCAAATCGACGGACAGACTGAAAGGACGATCCGTACTCTTGAGGACATGCTCCGAGCATGTGTTATAGACTTTGGTGGTAGCTGGAACAAATACTTGCCATTAGTCGAATTCTCGTATAACAACAGCTATCATACCAGCATACAAATGGCACCATTCGAGGCTCTATATGGAAGAAGATGTCGATCGCCTATTGTATGGCACGAGATCGGTCATTTGCAATTAACCGGTCCCGAGTTACTACAACAAACGACTGACAAAATCCTCCAGATTCGAGACAACTTGTCGAAAGCCAGGGATAGACAGAAAAGTTACGCCGATAGAAGACGCAAGCCCCTTGAATTTGACGTTGGCGACTACGTACTCCTAAAGGTATCACCTTGGAAGGGTGTGGTCAGATTCGGCAAGAAAGGGAAACTAGCGCCTCGATATGTTGGACCTTTTAAGATTCTGGAAAGAATCGAAAAAGCCGCCTACAGACTCGAACTACCGGAGGAACTTAGTAACGACCACCCAACTTTCCATGTGTCGAACCTCTGAAAGTGTCTAGCTGATCATGATCTGATTGTACCGCTCGACGACCTTCAAGTAAACGAAACGCTACACTTCGTGGAAAAGCCTATTGAAATCATGGATCGCCAAACCAAGTAACTCAGGCGCTCACGCATCCCTATCGTGAAAGTCCGATGGGAAGGTAAACGAGGCACAGAGTTCACTTGGGAACTCGAAAGCGACATGAAGGCTAAGTACCCGCAGTTGTTTGAATGAAGATCTGAAGCGAGAAATTGGTAAAATCATTCACGGCGATGTGCAGCTTCGAGCCTAATTTTGGGATGAAATTCCCTAAACAAGGGGAGGCTGTAATACCCCGTGTTTTCGAATGTCAAAGTCAAAGTCAAAGTCCGAGTCAACTTTGACTTCTTTGACTATAATTAATCTATTTTATGTTTTATTTGTATTATGTGGAGTAAGTGTTGTTAATCAGAATAAATCGAAGTAATCGAATGTTTTATCAACGCGAACCGATTTACGACTGTGAATGGTAGGAAGTAACAATGCGATAAAGTTAACTAATCAGTAATCAAAACGATCTAACCATCATCGAGCTCGAATCTCAAATTACGCGTACTTTGGTTGATGTTATACGTGTGTGTGTGCCTTATGTGTTACCTGTGCGTGTTTACTTTATGTTTTGTGTGGTGATCAATCGAATCAATCGAAACTCGAATCGAAACTCAAAACTCAAATCAAATGCAATCGAAATCGTATTATGTCGAATGGTAATGTAAGGATAGTGTGAGTATAGATGATTGTATGTTAGATATAGTGATTGGGACTGAAAGTAATTTGAATAGGAAACTCTATCGTACTCGTATCGTCTTCAATCGAAATCGAAATATCAAAAATCGTCGCACCGAACACTGAACCAGGCTGTTGATCGATCAGGCTGCCAGCCGATCGAACAGCCCAGCCAATCGGACGGACTGTCCGATCGAGCAGGCTGTCCGATCGGGGTGCCTGGCCGATCGGCTAGCCCTTTCCTCTTTTGAGCCTATAAATAGGGCTGTCATTGTCATTCTTTCCACTTTTGGAAACTCTCTGACCGACCAGCTCGTGCTCCCCTTCTTTTCTCAGATTTCTTCCGATTTCGGTAAGTTTTCATCCTAAATCTTGTACTTTCTTGAGCAATGCATACTCCTACACCTTTCTATCTTTCAAATCTTGATTTCTAACCCTGAAATCATCAAGATCTAAGCATTCTAGGATGATGTCATCATGGTGTTCTTCAAGAACATCATGTTTTGGCCTCAATCCACCATGAATAGCTCGGATCTAACCGATTTCCACATAAACAAGCTAAGATCTATCAAAGATCTGAACATTTACATGGTGTGAAGGATTGAAAGAACGATTTCCTACTTTCTTTCAACTCTTTCACACTCAATGCCTTCAAACCGATAGAAACGGAGCTTGAGTCAACTCACCAATCATTCTAGTGGATGAGTGGTTCAAGATTCAGATTCTATCTACGAGGTTCACCGACTTCGGGTTAAACATCAAACTACCGTTCCAAACAGTTCACCAGCCGGACTTTGGTGATTCCCGTCCGAGCAGGGGAAACAAGTAAGAACGAAAGTTCCATGGTTCAGTTCGTTGCCAACCTACCTCGATATAACGTCAAATACTCAGAACAGCCAAGTGTTAGACGAACATGCCGACCAGGCCAGGATGCTGACCGAACGGTTAGGCTGTCCAAACGAACAGTTCAACCGATCAGACATGTCAGCCGATCGACCAGGCCAGCCGATCGGCTAGCAAGTGGCGCCACACTTTGACAATTTCATGAAGTATAGCATTGAACGAGGTGATGTCCGATCGAACGAACCATTTGGTAAACATTACCTACGGAGTGCCACCCGATCGAACATGCTGTTCGATCGAACTGGTGACATCCATCTGAGGACTCACTTTTGAAGTTCCTAACCGATCGGTTATGCCGGCCGATCGAACCGGCCGTTCGATCGATCGACCTGAAAGGTAAGGATACTTCAGTGTTCTCAAATACTACAACGAAAACTTCAAAAGGTCAAACCATCATACACAAACATATCCTACTCAATGGAAGAAACAATCCACTCGAACAGTCCAGCCGATCGAGCCTACCGGCCGATCGAACAGACTGTCCGAACGGACCTTCCAAGCGAACGAACAACCCGTTCGATCGAACCCGCTGTTCGATCGACCAGGCTGTTCGACCCACTTACACTTGTCTCCATTTTACGTGTATTCATCGTTATGCTATCAAACTGTTCAGGCTAACCCTACTCTCAAGCGCTCCCTTCAATCCATCAATCAATCGCTGTGAGTATACTCGATCCCTTTTTGCTTTTAGCACTTTTGGGTGTTACATACGTTACTTATATCAAAACACAATCAATCACACTACTCAATTATTTGAACGCTAACCGACTCGCATGTATTACGTGACTAAATGAATGCTTGTTGATTGTGTTTACACGTGGAATGCTTTCTACCAGCCTTAACGACGTAGCCCGTTCACACGGGGGTTGTTAAGGATAATTACTTGCATGGATTACGGTGGTAATCATGTATTGCGAACTGTCTCGGACAGTCAACCCGCAGTCATTGGTATCGATAGATCCATGTCGATAATTAACATTTATGTATCGGACAGTCAACCCGCAGTCATTGGTATCGACAGTCAACCCGCAGTCATTGGTATCGGACAGTCAACCCGCAGTCTCGGACAGTCAACGTGCTGGTTATGCGTAAACTATTTCGAACTCTATATGCTATATCAAACTTGTATGCTCACCTTTACATTTATGTATTGACTTTATTTTAACATATGTGACAGGTGTTTAAGATGTTTGCTTGCTAGGAGAGCGAGGCTAGAATAAAGCTCTAGAGGCCCCCAACAAATAGTTGTCTGTCAGGAACAAGCGTCTAGAGCATAGTTGTCTGTAGATCTTGTCCGACCGGGTCTTTAGAAGCATTTGAACAATATTTATTCGTTTTTAATTAAATCTGTGTTGTCGGAACAGAATTACTTGACTAGTTGTTATCTGTAATAGTATATTGTATTATTTGGGATACGATATGGGACGTATCATTTAACTGAATAGTATTAATAGTTGTTGTGGAAACTTCTGGACAATCTGTTTCGCTCAGTGCCATGCCCCGATGATTCCGCCATCGGTTGGGGTGTGACAAACATAAATCCCCATCATAAACGACATCCAAATTACACTTAAGTTCATTCTCCAGCATCTTCGAAGAACAACAATTATCCGCTCCGGAAGGTGTAGTAAACATGCTATTGTTCAAATTGGACATCGGCGTGTCATCACGGGTACGGGAAACAAAATCCTGTAAAATAAAATTAAAAAGGTAAAAAAACAGTTGAAAAAATAAGGTGAATGACAAAATATTGAAGCATTAGAGAACTAAAGAATTTATTTCACAGACCCGGATTTGGATGTTAACAGAAGGAACAACATTTCAAGGTTCATCATCAGCAGATTGTATTTATTTCATATGTTTCAATAATTGTTGTAAAGTGCTATAAGTTTTTTATAACAAAAAGTAAAGCTAACGTATAGAATAATTTTCAAACCTGGAAAGCATCAAAATGCCTATCAAGATCTTTGATGATTGCAAGATTTTCAGTCAACTTCGACGCCGAGTAGCCATCTAATTTGTTTTTTATGTTAAACGAACCTATGGTTATCTTAAACGCAAACCTCCTATTTAGCAATGCCTTCAGCTCATTGGGAAAGTTACCTTCGCTGGCTAACTGTTTGATACACATTATTATAAAGTTAACAATGTAACATAAAAACATTAAAACGTATAAAGCAATTAAGGATGGTATTTGGAAAATATAAGTTACCTCCATGTTTTTATCCAACAGTTGGTTTGCGTTAACCTTTATCAGTTTAACAACTTCACGTTCAAACAACGTCAAAGTAACAATCCCGGTACAATCCTGAACACGTATTAGAACTTTTATCCTATAAAAATTTCATATAAGATTTTATTAACGATCGATCATGTTTCATAATATGGACAATAAATGAATCAAGTAAATTAACCTGGGAACAGACACAACAGTCCTTTTATTGCACCGATCAGTTTGGCATTCCAAGACAGTTACTTCATCATATCCTTGACTTCCATCTTCCTTGTCCTTGCAAATAGTGTTCGTAAGAACCTTTTTGTTGCAAGTTTTACATGCATTGTGAAACCATGAGTCTTCTGAAGCAAAGCTCTTAATTGTTCCCAGGATAATAACAAACTTTTCCTGTACTATAGAGTATATAATTTACAACATTATGAAAGTTAAAAAAATACGTATAATAAAAAAAATAATAAAAATTGTAAGAATACTTGGGATATTTCGCTTAATGCTCCAATTGTACTAAAGGAAATATTAGATAGATACTCATCAGACATTGACTTCATAAAAGAGGAACTCAATCCAGAGTAACCGGAAGACGTTGACGCAGTAAGTTGAGCAAGGAAACTATACAAAAATAATAACGTTCTCTTGATATTTCGCTTAATGTTCAATGTAGGATCGCGTGCTGACCCAAACGAGTCAATCGGAAGAGCTCTAATTCATTTCAGATGCGGAAAATAAGAAACGGATGTGAAAAACAGCTTGATATACTTATGCCTTGTATTGATGATTTTACACTGATTACAGTCAAACGACACTTCGGCAGTAGTTTGGTACCGGAAACAAGAACCGTTACTTCTGATTTCGCTCATAAGGGTATATATAGGGACCCTGATTCCGCTCGAACACACACAAGCCATTTGGAGCGGAATTAGACATATGTGATTCCGCTTGAAAGTGTCTAAGGTCATTTCGAGCGGAATTAACCTTCTGGAGCGAAATCAGTATTTTAACAAACCTAACACTGTTATTTTCTCGTACAATGTGCCCTAATCTAACATTTCTAAGACTAGACTCGATACAAGACGAAGTCGACAGATGTATGCACCAACATACTCCCCCTCAGATGTTGACGAGTCTTCAGTGTCGAGTCTTCTCAAACTTCAGTCTTTATCAGTCTTTGGGCTTCCAAAATCTCTATCTGGATCTTGACACACTCTTTCTCTCTTGAATATCAGCACCAACAGATAGTCTCTCCTCGGATGAAGCTTTAATACTCTTTTCATCTTTAAACTTTCTCTAACAGACTCCCCCTCAAAACATGCTGGAATTGTAGTCTGACTTTTACAGAATCAGGATCGCAACCTGGCTCGCTACTCTCAATCAGAATCCAGGCTTTCCTGCAAATCCTCTACCCAAAACATAAGATTCATAAACATAAGATATTAACAAATTTTAAAATTGTATGCACCAACACTAACTCCCCTACTATCCATATACAATCAGGATAACTGTGATCATTTTTACGATAAATTTCATTTTTCTGAAAAACTTTTCAATCAAACTTCCCAAACCTGTTCATCATGTTCAGCACTTGGAATTTTGAATATCAGCTATTCAATATCAATTGTCTAAAATCTTTTTTGGATTTTTCAAAATTTTTTGCTAAAACATACTGAAAATCTTTTTGGAATTTTGTTTTAATAACAGAAATGTAATGCAGAAAAGAAATATTTACAAACAATATTTTTGTGAGATTGTGTAAGAGGATCATATCAGTTTCTGAGACATATCACCAACACCGTTAAGCTTTAAACATTTTAAGTTCTAAACGATTCACTTAGATTGTCAGTATACTGATCCACTTAAATTTTCACACAAAGTTCAACTGTTTCGAGATACGAAATTAATGTCTTAAGCACTTAAACTTATTCGCGTGTCCCACCTCAGAATATACTCTCGTATCTAGATCCCAATATCCAGTCTTACAGGTGAGTATACCTAGATGATATCTGTAAGGGGTTAGATGCGAAACCGTGAGAGCTCAGGTCAGAACTTCCGTTCAGCAGAGAGATGACGGCTCGACTTTTGATGGGTCCCCTTTAGAGGATCTTTTTTACAACAGCAATGACTATCAATTTTATTGTTTCATCGATTTGCTGAGGGCGGTGCTTTTTCAAGCATTTGCGGAAAGTATTATCCGGGGACTAGGCCATTGCTTCCGCATTATCAGAAGTCCCGGGATAATACCCCAGATATCACTAAGCATAAAGACCTAGTATCTCAGAATAAGGGGTCCTTCAAACAAGATTTCGGGGGTTATCCATATATCCGAGAGATGTTACCCACGAATTAAGCAAGTTTGAAATTTAGGTTTATATGTCGTCACAATCTATTAAATGTGCAAAAACCTACTGACACATCATCAGTGAGACCGTTTATCACTATTTAACTTTCCAATTCTTTAGCATGCCGTGATTGTCCACTGATGTACTATCATTTCCTCTTTTATACAACAAAACTCATTTTTTTCATTTATCATGTTTTTGGCTTTTTCAAATTTTCTAATGTTTTTGGATTTTCTGTGAAATTTTTACTCCCCCTAAAGGAAAAATTTGAAAACAAACTGTACAAACAAATTGACAACTGATATCAAATCACTTCAAATCGCCATTCACTTGGCATGAACAATCAGAACTCCCCCTCACAACAAACAATTTTCCCATTGTGATTTCAAAACACTTAAGTTTGTTTTAATCAAATGGTTTTTCCGGAAAATTAGTTTTGTTGATTTTCAAACCACTTGTAGGTTAGGGGATAAACTTATCATTTGTTCTCCAAAATACCACTTGTAAGTATGGTCCAATCAAGTTCAACTTAATGACCTTGATTAACCACTTGTCAATGAAAACCTCTTTCAACCACTTACAGGTTCACTCACCAACCATAATCACTTGTAAATCAAAATATAACAATTTAAAGATATCACCTGTAGATTTACCAAACAAACATTTCAAGAATGATGCCGATTCCTGCTCCACTCTTACCAACCTGGGAGCTCCGGCAATTCACAACTTGTAAAATTTAACACTTTTAAGATTCTTTTACTCAAACAGATTTTAAGAAAGATGCCGATTCCTGATCCACGATTAAAAACTTGGGATCTCCGGCAAGTCAGGTGTTTAATCAAACATAATGTCCACCCAAGCCTGACCAGCCTTGGGTGATTTTGGAACACATCTATCCTACCAACATTTTGATTTGTAAAATTCTTTGGCACCCTTTACCTTCCTGTCAACCATCTTACCGAAAATATGTTTGACTTTCCCATTGAAAGCCTTCTCAACATCAAATTCTTCCTTATCAGCCAAGAATTGATTTGAGATCTCTACCTTTCCCACTTTCAACATCAGATTTTCCTTTGACAATTTAGGAAAATTCTCATCGTTCACCTTTGGAACGGAACTCACAATCTTTTTCTCAACCAATAACTCCTCTGATTTTATGGAATCAGATTCATTGTCAGAATTACCCTCAGATTTAACCACCCACTTTTGTTTACTCAAATCACCTCTTCTTTTGTAGAACCTTTTTGAACTTTCTCCTTCCTCAGAAGTAGAATTTTCAAACTTTTTAACATTTTTCACAGGTTGTTCTTTCTTATCAACACAAGTCTTTCTCAAAACAGAGTTAGAAGAAACTCCCTGTTTTTGGTAGTTGGTCTTGGGGCAATTCCAAGCTATGTGTCCAACTTCCTGGCATTTGAAACAGGTTCTTCTATCAACTCTTTGAGCAAACTTTCTCACATTCTTCTTCACTTCAGCAAGAAACTCTTGATTTGACTGCTTGCAGAACGGTTTCTTCTGTTCATCCTCTGAACTTCTTCCTGCAACAAATTTTGTTTTTGGTTTATAAGTTTTCTGATTTTTATAATTTTATGATGAATTAAAACCAAGACCTTTCTTTTTGAGATTACCATTATGGTTTGGTTTCTTTTGAAAACCATAACCACAACCGTAACCCATTTTCTTGTTTATCTTTTGTTTGATTCTTGAAGTGTAAGGTTTAGGTTTTCCAGAAAGATTTAAATCTTTTATTTCAGAAATATTAATTTCTGTTAATTTGAAAACCTTTTTGATCATTTCAGTTTTAACACTTCTTATTGGAAATTCCTCATCAGAATATAATTTGTCCGAATCATTCAACGTATATGCTACTTTGACTGATCCGTCATTCAAATTAGATTTTGATAACAGGAATTCTTTATTGTAAACCCTCTTAGCCGGCGAACTCTGACTCTTCTCAGACGAACTCGAACTATCTGACTTAGACTCCGACTTTGACTCTTCATCCATATCCAACACCTGATCGACAACTCTCTTAATTAACTCAGACTCATGATCAGTGTCAGACGCTGTGAATGTGACATCAATATTGTCTGGTAATTCATCAGTGATTTCAGACTTTAATTTGATGTTTAGAGCCTTGTCTACCCGTTCCTCATTTGGTTTCCTGGGGGAATAACTCTCAAAGATAGGAGGCGGACATCTGTTATACTTGACACTTGACTTCTTACCAGTATCAGTATCTTCATTCTTTTCCTTCTTGAAAGCTTCAAGACCTACAACAGTAGGATAAACACGATCAATCAAATAATCACACGTAGTGTAACTCAACAGTAATCGTTTAATCCTTTCACTCTCTGTTGGTGCACTTACGTCTGTTGACTATGTCTTACATCGAGTCTTAGAGATGGATAGATCAGACATGGCACGAAAACCTAGAAACTCATGTTTAGATAGGTTCGCTTATGTGTACATAGCTATGTTCGCTTATGTGTCAAGGTCTAGGTCAGGTTCGCTTGTATGTTCTTGTCAGGTTCGCTTCTATGGCATGATTGCAGGTTCGCTTATACGGACTTGACCGTATAAGCGGATCTCCTCCATCTATATATTGGTTGTTCTTTCAAGCGAACCTTGCAACACATAGTTTACGGTGTATTCTTCCGGTGAGCCACGAAGTGCTGCCGAAGTGCTGTCAGAACGTGTATTCTTGTAATTGATCAATAAAACAACAAGTTTAAAGTGAATCCAGCTGAAATAGCACCAAATCATTAGTTTCCGCCTCTTGATTTGGATAGGAATTCTTCTGATCGACTCAAACAGGGCCGAACGCGATCCTACAAGTGGTATCAGAGCACAGGAGGAGGAGTTCTTGCCATTTTAGTTGCATTTCATCTATTTTTCTACACTTTCTTCATATTTTCAAAATTTTTCACGGTAAAATCGGCTTAAAATCACACACTACACTCGAAATCATGAACTAGTAAACCCTTGAAATTTTCAGATCTAAAATCGACCTAGAAAGTAGGATTTTAGGGGGTTCTCTTATTCGTGCATGCTCAAAAGGTGACATCAGCAAGTTGGTTTGCTTCAAGGTATAGAGTTGGTTCGCTTTTAGTGACATCTTTTGAGTAGGTTCGCTTGAAATTATCAGATAGATCCGCTTCAAGATACAGACATCAATAGATTCGCTCGACTGGTCCGCTTATCTGATCCGCTCATTGGTCCCCTCATCTGGTCCGCTCATCTGATCCGCTCATCTGTTTTGCTTGTCTAGTCCGCTTATGTGACAAGTGGGTTCGCTTTTCTGGACAGTTAGTGTTTCGATTTTGTGAACAGTTTGCCTAAGTTTGAAAATTTTGTAAACTTTAAACATTGAATAATGGACACTGAATTTTATAACGCCTTTGCTAGCCCGATCTCAATTGCACAGAATGCTTTGATTGACAATGAAACTGGAACGTCTCAGAAACCGCCTAAACTCATGGATATTGATGATTATAACGTGTGGTCTGAACGTTTTGGAAACTGGGTCGAGGCTTATCACCTAGATGCATGGGAACACACTGAAGAGCCATATGAAAGACCCACAAGAAACAACAAAGAGTTATCAATCCGGGAAATGAGTACTGAGGACAAAAAGAAATATCGAGATGAGAAACTCATGGTGAGTCTGTTTCAGCAAGCTATAAAAGAAGATATCTTGATACTGCTTCAACATGATGGTACGGCTTATTCAATTTGGACTGAATTGGAAGCAAAGTTTGTTGGGAGTGATGATATGCTCAAGAATAAAATGTCTCTCATGAAGAAAGAGTTTGATCTGTTTCGTGGTTTAAAGTCTGAAAACACCAAGCAGATAATTGACAGATATTGTAACTTGGTGAGAAACATGATAAAACTTGGTATTAAAAAGGATACTGATGAATTGATTGAAAAACTTGCAGATGCTCTACCACATGAAACATGGGAACGTTTCTGATGATGCTAAGATCAAACAGAAAAGATTACAAGAATATGACGTTGGGAGATTTCATCAAACACCTGGAAGCTCAAGAGATGGAGCAAAGGAAGATTGCCAGGATGAAGAATTACGATGGAGAACAGGATATCAACTTGTACTACAAGGGAGGTGTTCCTGGATCAACAAATCATTCTCCGAAAATCGAAACTGATTTCAGTGTTAAAGATTCTCCTGAAAAGAAGTCATCCCAGGGATCAAGCAGCACAAGATTTTCATCATTCGATCCAAATATTTCTGCAACAAAAAATGGAAAAAGACTTCAATGTAATATTGTATTAAATCTTGAAAGTGATCAAGATTATTCTGAAGAAGTTGCCAAAAACCAAATGTCTTTGTTGGGAATGGTGTTGGAGTCTTATAGTAGTTTTGTGGCCGGAAAGATCGGTAATCCAATGCTCACGAAAGAAGATTACGATCAGATTGATGCAGAAGAAATGGAATTAATGGACATCAAATGGTGCATGGCTAGTGTGTTGCGACGAGCTGAAAAGTTTAAACAAATTACGGGAAGAGATGATTTCCGTGATGCAAATGTTTCAACTTTAGGCTTTGATAAATCTAAAGTTACGTGTTTTCGTTACAGGGAAAAGGGGCATTTCAAGAGAGAGTGCAAAAATCGTGAAGCTACCGGAGCCCAGAATCCTTTTGGAAACAACGATTATCACAAAAAGGCGATTTATCATCAAGTCACTCCACCAGCACAGCATCAGGCGCAAACTGCTCATGGGAGAGACGTGATTGATAATTCAAAAAGAGCGTGTTTAAGAAAATATGAAAACTTTTCATGGGATAAATATATTCCAACAAACAGCAAAGTATGCTTGGCAGAACAAGATGATGAGAAGTTGGCTGAAGGTTTTAGTTGGGATGATTTTTGCCCAGATAAAGATCTCATGGCCAAGGAGATGTCCAAAAACACTTTAAATGCTTTCTTTGCTAATGCCTATGATTTGAAATGTGCAGAAAGAAGCAGGAAAGTCATGGAAGCTGCTGAAGCAAGACGAAGAAAGCTCGAAGAAGAGGAAGAAGAGGAAGAGAGATTAAAAGCAGAAGCTGAAGCTGAGAGAAAAAGAAGAGCTGAATTTTTCCAACCAGACAGAAAAGTCAAAGAAGTTCCTGAATTTGAAGTAAAAGTTGATGATGAATCAGTTGAAGTTCTAGAAAAATGCATGAATTGTGATTCTTTAATCAAGCAGAACAATGAGTTGTTGCATAACATAAACAGATTAAAAGAATCATATGATACAATGAAAAGAGAAATCAACCAGTATACTGATTCGAGTGGTGAACAAGCTGTGGCGATGAATACACTGAAGATAGCATACTTGAGACAGCTTGATGATGCAAATTTTCATATCAAAAAATGTGCTGATCTAGAGTTGGAGTTAGCAACACAAAAGATAGAAACTGAGAAAGTTAAAAAACTGTTAGAAAGTTACTCATGTTCTTCTTTTGTTGTTGACAGGATTTATCCGGTAGTGGAAAATTTGAAGACGTTTGAAGAAGTGAAGATATATGAAGAAAGGAATTCTGCGACAAAAGACGAAGAAAAAGTGAAGACTTCTGGTAAGAAATCAAGTGTGGTCTACAATAGATGTCCGCCCCCGGTCGAAAATGGATATTCACCTCGAAATCCAAATTCTGAGAGAGTCGAAAAAGCAATAAACTTAGAATGGGAGTCTGGGCCATCGGATAACTTGCCAGAAAATATTGATGTCACGTACACGTCATCCGACACTGATCATGAGTCAAAGTTGATAAAAAGTGTGATCGATCAGGTGTTAGAAAAAGATGACAGTGAGGAGTCCAAACCCGAGTCAAAATCTGGGTCCAATGCGTCAAAGCCGACATTCAAAAAGGACAAACGGGTTTATGATAAAGAGTTTTTGATGTCAAAATCTAATTTGAATGATGCATCATTCAAAGTGGCTTATACTTTGAAAGATTCTGACAAATTATATTCTGATGAGAGTTTTCCAATAAGAAGTATCATACTTGAAATGATTCAAGAGGTTTTCAAAATCACAGAAATTAATATTTCTGAAATAAAAGATTTAAATCTTAATGGAAAACCTAAACCATACACTTCAAGAGATCAACAAAGAATCAACAAGAAAATGGGTTACAATTGTGGTTATAATTTTCAAAAGAAACCAAACCATAATCGTAATTTCAAAAAGAAAGGTCTTGGTTTTGTTCCACCGAAAAACTATAAAAATGAAAAAATGTATAAACCAAAAACTGTGTTTGTTTCAGGAAAAACGTCAGAAGCTGAAAAAGAACAATCATTCAGAAAGCAGTCTAATCGGGAATTCCTTGCCAAGAAGCAAGAAGAACTGAAGAAGAATGAAGTTCCGAAGAAGATTGAGAAGAGAACTTGTTTTCAGTGCAAGATTGCTGGTCATGTGGCGAAGGATTGTCCAAAGACATTCAAGTCAAAACAGGAAGTCTCTGGTAAAATGAAAGATAAAGTTGTTGAGAAGACTGAACTGTCAACCCGGAAGTTTACTGGCTTTGAAAATTCAACTTTTGAGAAAGGAGAATGTTCAAAGAGTGCTTCAAGAAGAAAAGATAATGTGCCAAATCAAAAATGGGTTGTGAAAGGTTCAGGTAACAATTCTGGTGATGAATCTGATTCCATAAAATCAGAAGAGCCACGTGTTGAGAAAAAGGTTGAAAAGAAAGTTCCAACTATGAACGATGAAAATTTTCCACCATTGCGTGCTGAAAATTTTATGAAGAAAGTTGGAAAAGTTGAAATTTCAAAACAATTTTATTCTGACAAGAAGAAATTTGATGTTGAAAAAACTTTCAACGGAAATGTGAAACGTATCTTTGGACAAATGGTCAACGGTAAGGCCAAAAGTATCAAAGATTTTTATGCTTCCAAAGGACGTGTTTACAAGTCTGTTGAAAGAAAAGATGAAGAAGATGTTGTTACACCCAAGGAAGGTCAGGCTTGGGTGGATATATTTTTCAAAGAATAAAAACCTGACTTGCCGGAGATCCCAAGTTAGTAATCGTGGATCATGGATCGGCATCATTCTAAATCTGTGTTTGAGGTTTTGCAGGACTTGCCGGAACTCCAGGTTTGTAAACGAGGAGTAGGAATCGGCACCTTGAGAATTCAACCAACAGATGGTAATTGGTTGAAAAACAAGTTTGAACTGCTTAATGGTTCAATTTTTCAAGTGGTTATATGTTTGTGATTGTTACAAGTGATTTAGAATGTAAACCAGTTGCTTCTACAAGTGGTTAAATCAAGGTCATTGAATTGAACTTGAATTAACTATTATTCATAAGATTGGTAAAACAATGTGATGATTTGTACCCCAATTTTACAAGTGGTAATTGTTATGGGTCATTTTCTGAGTATACATATCCTGACTAATATCCCGCTTATAATTGTTTATTTATGACCAGGATGCTGGACGAGGATATTGCTAACATCCCGGGCGATATCCTGAGGTTGAGTAAATTAAACACGTGCAGGTTAATGGTTACAAGCTACTAACGGTCATCAGGACTTCTTCTCCTAAAGACTCGGGCGAATTTGTTATGAGGAAGCCGTTGAAGCCGAAAGACTTGGTCCTCAACGTTCAAGTGGGAATATTCGTTGGATCCCGGTTTTAGAGGATAGTTAGTTGCTTTATCTTTACTAAAAATAGATGAGGGCGGATCAGTTTAAGACACATCATCTTTCACTAACTCTCTCGTACACTCTCACTCTCTAGTTCATAGCAATCATCACACTTGTATCCAAATTATATTGTAACACTTAGTTGATCCGCACCACATCCTGCACTGTATCCTGATATTTGAAACAATAGAAGAACAAGGCAGCTGCGATTGTCAGCTCCCGAGGTTTTATGCCGGCGATCTAGATTGGTCAAGGGCTTTCCTCGTACATCTCGTGTCATTTACTTTACTTTCTGCTCATTGTTTGATCGATAATACAGCTCAATATCCTGAGCCATATCCTGAATACTCTTTTTATAAACAACTTAACAAGCACATTTTCAACAACACTTTCCAGCACACTACCTCACTTAACTAATTTGATCACTAAATTGCTCAGGTAATTTTTGACCAAAACAATTTGGCGCCCACCGTGGGGCAAGTGGTGCTCTCTTTATTAAAAATCTTTATCAGATCGTTAATCAGTTTTCTGTTTTCAAAACTTTTTGCCCCATTATCCATAATGACCTCAAGATCAAACATGAGTTCCTCTACTGTGTCTGCTATGACTTCTGCTACTACTGGTCCAGTGCTTCCACCACCTCCTCCGAGGATCCAATCTTCTTCGCAACCTCAGGACATTATCCCTACCCGGACTGTTCAGGGATCTGCCCCGATTTTGGCTTCTAATGATGAAATTCTAACCTTATTTGGGAGTGTGCAGGAACAAATGAGGCAGCAACAGGAAACAAACCAGATGCTGTTAAGGGAGATACAACTCCTGAAGTCCGACTCGAGCAGACCTGCTGAGAATATCGTCACTCCATTACAGCCCAGAGCTTTGAACTTTAGTTCAGCCGTGTATACTGAGGATAATAGGGGGAATATTGTGCCCAGCCTCCCTCAGAATCCTACTCCTGAGATACCCTCCTCGGTTAGGATGTCAACCGTGAGGAGCTCAGGATATGTTTCAGGATATGGGCAGAATCCTCCGACTGGTAACGTATCTAATAATAATAATGCTATTGCCACTAACAGTGTTGGGTCTTTGCAGGATACAACTGTAACGTCTGAATTATCCAGGGAACTTCAGAAATTAAAGGATATGATATCCAGTGTACCTGGGGTGGTGCAGCCAATTCCTGAAGTATCCCAGGATAGCCACAGGATATCTCGGTTCGTACATCCTATATGTGATGCTGAAATCCCAAAAAGATTTCAGACTCCGAACATGAAGCTTTATGACGGAACCACGGATCCTGAAGAGCATATTGCCCAGTATAGGGAAAGGATGGAGATCAACCCTATCCCTCCAGATCTCAAGGAAGCTTGCCTGTGCAAGGGTTTCGGTTCTACCCTGACAGGATCAGCCTTAAAATGGCTGTTAAATGTTCCTCCGCATTCGATTACATCATTTGCCCATTTAGTGAATTTATTTAATAGCCAATTTTCTTGCAGTCGGGGTTTTGAAAAACTAACCAGTGATCTTTACAGGATAACTCAAGGACCTCAGGAATCCTTGAGGGATTATGTGAACAAATTCAGTCGAGAATCCTTGGATATCCCACATCTTGATGTTGCAACAGCTGTGCAAGCCTTTAAGATGGGGTTGCAAAAGGACTCTCAGTTCTATCAGGATCTTGTAATGAATCCCTGCAGGAATCTTGACGAAGCTCGTAACAGGGCTTTGAGATATATTCGATTGAAGGATGACAAGAAAATGCAAGAAAGGATGAATGCATCCTCAACATACGAATCGACTAACAGGAAATCGGAATCCTCATATAAGCCATATCGCTCCAAGCCATATGGCAGAAATGATAACAAGAGAGTGAATGCTGTTGAAGACGAGGATCCTGAAGAATATCCTGAATTATCTGAATATTGTTTTTCTGTTAATATACCTGAACTAATGTATGCTATGCAGGGTCTGGGAGATAAAGCCAGGTGGCCTCGGAAGAATCAACAAAAACCTGATTGGAAGGATAAATCCAAATGGTGTGCCTTCCATGAGGATTTTGGACATGTTACGGAGGATTGCATTGCTTTGAGGAAGGAAATAAGCTATCTTCTGAGCAAGGGATATCTAAAAGATCTCTTGGGCAGAAAAAAGAACAAAGGACAGGATACTGAAAAGGATCCTGAGCGAGCGGCCTCACCTCCCCCGGATGCCAAGATAATCAACTTTATTTCGGGAGGATCCGATATTTGTGGGACTTCGTATTCAGCGGCAAAGAGACATGCAAAAGAAGCTAAGGCTGAGAGGGGAGACAAACCTATCAAGATGACTACCCTCACAACTGACAAAATGATCACATTTGACGCTGATGACAGGGATACTATCCAGGATCCTCACCATGATGCTCTGGTAATAACGTTATATGTGGCTAACCATTTTGTACGCAGGATACTGGTTGATAACGGTAGTTCCGTCAACATAATCCAACTGGAGACTCTGAAGAGAATGAATGTATCTCCGATGGATATCACTTCGAAGTCTACTGTGCTCGTAGGTTTCAGTGGAGAAGCTAGGAACACAGTGGGAGAGATAAAGCTGCCCGTATATGTCGAAGGAGTCAACAAGATGCAACGTTTCTGTGTGATGGATTCTCTATCCTGCTATAACATCATCCTCGGAAGACCGTGGATTCATGATATGAAGGCCGTTCCATCAACATATCACCAATGCATTAAGATTCCTACCCCTTGGGGAGTTGTCAAAATCGACAGTGATCAGCAAGAAGCGAAAGAATGTTACTCATCCTCAATGAAATCCTCGGCCAAACCAAGTCCGGCATAGCAATTAAAGATGCGGGCCCAGGATATCGTGGAGACTTCAGAGCAGGATGTGAAAAGAGTAATCCTGGACCAGGATAATCCTGATATCTCGGTGCTCGTAGGAACCAATATCCCTCAGGATATTGAAGAACAATTAACTAACTTTCTGAAATGCAGGATGTCTACATTCGCATGGAAGCATGAGGATATGACAGGCATATCAAAAGACATTATTACTCACAAGCTTGGAATTGACAGGTCATACAAGCCTATACGACAAAAGAGAAGGAAATTCGCCCCTGAACGGAATGCAATTATCCAAGAGGAAGTTGAAAGATTATTGAAGTCTAGAATGATTAGAGAAGTCAAATTCCCTAGATGGCTAGCAAATGTGGTAGTGGTTCAAAAGAAGAATGGGAAGTGGAGAGTCTGTGTAGACTACACAGACCTGAACAAAGCTTGTCCAAAAGACCCATTCCCTCTGCCTCATATAGACTCGATGGTGGACGCCACTGCCGGCCACGAAATGTTAACCTTCATGGATGCATCCTCAGGATTCCAGCAGATTCAAATGGAACCTTCAGACCAAGAGGATACTGCTTTCATGACACCAACAGGTCTTTACTGTTATACTGCTATGCCTTTTGGTTTAAAAAATGCAGGTGCAACGTACCAAAGATTGGTGAACATGATGTTCAAAGAGAAACTGGGGGACACCATGGAAGTATATATTGATGATATGGTGGTGAAATCTACAAAAGGCTGAGGATCACCTCCAGGATATCAAGGGAGCATTTGATATCCTGGATCAATACAACATGAAGCTGAATCCTGCTAAATGCCATTTCGGAGTGGGGGCAGGAAAGTTTCTTGGATACATGGTGACAAAACGAGGGATAGAGGCGAGCCCGGAGCAGATTAAAGCTATCTTGAATATAAAATCACCCTCGAACATGAAGGATGTTCAGCGGTTAACAGGACGTGTGGCAGCCCTGAATAGGTTCATTTCAAGATCCTCGGAAAAGTGTAAAGAATTCTATGATATCCTGAAAAAGAATAAAAAATTTGAATGGGGTGAGAAGCATGAAGCAGCCCTGCAGGATTTGAAGCAGTATCTCTCAACCGCACCTCTATTGATGAAGCCTGAGGATGGTGAACCATTATCCCTGTATCTTGCAGTATCAGGGAATGCAGTAAGTGCAGTACTAGTAAAGGACCACGAAGGTCAGCAGTATCCTGTCTATTATGTTAGCAAAAGTTTGTTAAATGCTGAAACTAGATATTCTCACCTAGAAAAGCTAATATTGGCTCTAGTAATGGCATCAACAATGCTTAGACATTATTTTGAAACACATAGGATTCATGTTAAAACTAATTATCCTGTTAAGAATGTGCTTAGGAAACCTGAGATGTCGGGTAGAATGGCTAAGTGGTCGGTAAAATTAAGTGCCTATGATCTAATATATGAACCTAGAAATGCTATAAAGTCTCAGGCTCTAGCAGACTTTGTGGCTGATTTCAGTAGTGATATTCAAAATGAAGTAGACCTAGAAGTACAACAACTAGGAGAGAACTTAGAATCCTGGATATTATATACTGATGGTGCATCTAATGTAAGGGGTGTAGGTTTAGGTATATCACTAAAATCGCCACAGGGGGACATAATACCCCAGGCTGTTAGATGTGAATTCCCTGCTACTAACAATGAGGCAGAATATGAAGCTTTAATCGCATGATTAGAATTGGCTAAGAATATGAATATCAAGAATTTGCAAGTATATGTTGATTCCTTGTTAATTACTAATCATTTTAATGGATCCTATGCAGTCAAGGGTGAGAAACTAATTGAATACCTCGGTATTCTTAAAAAATTAGCAGGATATTTCGATATTTTTACACTTGAACAGGTACCAAGAGAGGATAACGCCGAAGCAGACGCATTGGCAAACTTGGGATCATCAATCAGGATACCAGAAGGGACCCCGATACCGATATTACATATCCTGTATCCTGCAACGAATCCTCAGCATAAGGAAGTAGCAAGTATTCAAAATCCTGAAGTGGTGTATCCTGAAGAGGATCCTAAATCCTGGACAACTCCAATTATGAGATATCTCAAGGAAGGACATATCCCCGAAGATGAAAATCCTAAGGCATTTAGGATGAAGGTATCACGATTCACTATTATAAATAATATTTTATATAAGAAATCTCTTGCAGGACCATACTTGAGATGCTTGGAGGATCCGGAAGCCAAAGAAGTGCTTCGGGATATACATGAAGGGGATTGTGGTAACCATGCTGGGGGCAGGTCATTATTTTCGAAAGTACTAAGGACAGGATATTATTGGCCAACAATGAGAAAAGATGCCGCAGAGTATGCTCGAAGATGTGATGCATGTCAGAGACATAGTAACATATTGCATCAGCCCGCTGAACCGTTGTATCCTATTGTTTCCCCTTGGCCATTTATGAAGTGGGGTATGGATATAGTAGGAAAATTACCAAAGGCCCCGGGAGGAAAAGTCTTTATGTTAGCAATGACGGATTATTTCTCTAAGTGGGTTGAAGCTGAAGCGTTTGTCCAAGTTAGAGATCGAGAAGTGGTATCCTTCATAAAAAGGAATATCCTGAACAGGTTTGGGATACCAGCTGAAATCATCTGTGATAATGGGTCCCAGTTTATAAGCAAGAGGACCACTGATTTCTGCAAGAGTTGGGGGATCAAAATGGTGACATCTACTCCAGTACACCCTCAAGCGAATGGGCAGGCAGAATCCTCGAACAAGATAATTGTCAACAATTTGAAAAAGAGATTTGGGGCTAAGAGGGGAAGATGGGCAGAAGAACTACCATTTGTCCTATGGGCTGACAGGACAACTGTGAAGAATGCTACTGGGCAAACTCCATTTTCCTTAGTATTTGGAGCAGAGGCAGTAATCCCGACAGAAATGACAATGCCCACTATAAGATCTACCCTAAGTGATCCTGAGCAGAATCCTGAAGTCTTGTGTCAAGATTTAGACACTATAGATGAAAAAAGAGATGCGGCAAGGCTAAGGATGGCAGCATATCAACAGAGAATATCCAGGGCATATAACAAGAACATTAGGACCAGAAGGTTTAAGGTTGGAGATTGGGTGCTGAGAAAGGCTTTTCAGAATACTACTAATCCTGCCGATGGCAAGCTAGCCCCAAAATGGGAAGGACCATACGAGGTTGAATCAGAAGCAGGAAAAGGAGCATAAAGACTCAAGAATATGGAGGGGGATATGCTACCGAGATCCTGGAATGCTATACACCTCAAGCTCTATTTCAAGTGAGTTTAGAATTTAATTTCTAACTCAGGATGGTATGAATTCTACCTTTTTTAAATATGTTTGGTTTAATTTATTCTTTGAAACCCAATACTGACTTAAGCATCGGAGGGGTGTTAGCCAAGCTAACACCCACCTTAGTTTACAATTGTTTTGCAAGGTGTAGCTCCAGGATATGTGCTCAGGATAACTCGAAAGACTAGAGGATTGGCCCCCTCTCTCACGTTTAAGGGATACTGATCCCTTCACAGGTTTAAAGGTATTCACCTTTCTTCCGAATTGGGTTTAAACACCCCGCCTGGAGCGCAAGTTATTCGGGGATAGTTCAAGGTGGCGGGACCAGTCCATGTAAAAGTGGCTGACAATTTCGTCACTATTGGCTATATCCTGAATCCTAAAGGTATATGAGGATTGATCACCCTCTCTCATGAAAGGGTATTTTCATACTCTCTAAGGTTTAAAGGTTCTCACCTTTCTAAGTCTTGGAGTTTATACACTCCCGCCTGTAGCGCATGAAAATTTGGGATTTTCCCCAGGATATAAGGATTTTATCTCCAGTACACCTTTGGGTTTTGCCCCTGGGACATGAAAAATCGCCTAAACGATGAAAACTAACATTCAGAAGATTTCTAAAGTATTTGAAGGCATTGTACGCAGGGGACATTCCCATTAAGGTGGTGGTGCAAAAGCTAAAAAGATAGGATTTGGAACTAATGCACTAAGTACCTTGCACAGGGGACATCTTTATGGGAAGAATTGCAAAGGGATTGAAGTTTGGTAATAGGTTTATATCCTATTTCTGGTATGATCTTTCCTTTGCGGACTTTAATGACATTATGTTTTATAAAAAGGACAAATATCCTGATATATTCTCAAAGTCTTTTTCAGAATAATTGATTAGGATGTTTGAAACTAGTGTTAGTCTGGAACTTTGATTATTTAAAACTAGTTTTGGAAAGATAAATTGTTTATCGAAAACTTTCTATAAAGTTGAAGGGATGTTTGGAAGTTCTATCTAGTAAAAAGTTTTTGCAGTATATCGCTGAGAATACTAATCAGAATATTTTGTGAGATAACAGTATGAAATTCTTTGCAAAGCTAAGGGTTACACCAAGTAATGCAAAGTAACGGAAAACAAGTCAAAAGATAGTTATATTATTAACAGGTCAAAAGTTGTGCTTTTGGTTTCACCTCAAACCGAGGCCGATCCACCAAAAGCACGATAAGTTCTTAACTAGATTTACTTAACAGATTGAAGGTTTCGTCTCAAACCGGGACCCATCCACCTTCAACTGTTATATTGTTCAAAATAAACTATACTAACTGATAACCAAGGGCTTCGTCCTGAAACTCAGGATCCCTCCACCTTTGGTCATCATATTGTCTAAGTGCAGGAAATGTAAATTGTTCAAAAGCAGGAAAAGTAAATTGTTCAGACAACCACAACCATCAAATTAAAAAAAAAGTGGGCTCCGGCCTAGGCATAAACATCCATCATCGCCCACTTCGCTGCTTTCAAGGGGCAGCACCCTCTTCAACCATCGCTTCGTCAGCACCTGCACCGGCATCACCCTCGGGATTCTTCTCAGCATCACCACCAGCCTCGGCCGCCGCATCCGTCGCCTTGGGAGGATCCCCACCAGCATGCTTTGCAGGACGTTCAACAGGGGTGCCCTTGAGATCCGCTAGTTTCGTTTCCCAAGCCTTGACATTCTAGGAAGGGCATTCAAAGCCCAAGGCCTCGGCTTCATAGGCCATCCTTAACCTGGCTTGGAGAAGGGAAACAACAACAGATCCTTTAAGGCCATCCCGGTAAGAGGTCATATCCCGCTGGTATTGAAGATGAGCAGCATCCAGCTTGGCTTGGGCGTCCTCATTGGCCTTGTGTATAGCGGCTTGGTGCTCCTGGGCCATTGCCTTGAATTTATCTTCATAATGCTTAGACTTGGCAGTGGCAATCATCCCTTGATCGGCGATGGTTTCTTCAGCTTTCTTGAGCTTGATCTCCAACATTTTGTTAAGCCCGCACGCATCCCCGTAAAGGAACATGAGACGTTCCAGACCCTACAACCAAAAGTACAGGTATCAACATATGTGTAAAATATCCAGGATAATAATTAACATACATGTGCAGGATACCAGATGAGGATTTTTACCTGATTGATGAATGAAGTCATAAACCCGCTGGCTTCATTGAATCCATAGTTTTCATATGGAAAGGCCTCAGAGACAGCCGGGGAATCTGTTTCTTTCCTCTTCCGAGCACTGGAAGCACGGGTCCTGGTGGTTGGAGGAGGCTTGGGAGTGGTGACGGCTTTCGAGCTGCTGGGTTTGGAAGACGTGGGAGCCTTAGGGCTTGGCTCTTTCTTTACCGGGATGGGAGCAGAGTAGCTATCCAATTCGTCAAGGTCGAAGACCTCTGGAGCTTTGACTGGGGCTGCATAAAAGGGGAAAACGTTTAACTCTTGAATATTCATAAGTTATTTGTTTGTACTAATGTGTTTACCAGACATGTCAGAGCTGGATCTTTGGCTTGAACTTGCAAATGACAGAGAAAAAGTTCTTTCGCTTTCTGGAAGTTGATAAATGCTTTTGATTCTTGAATCCGATTCAACGCTTGGAGGTGCTAAATCTTTGAAATTTGCTGCACAAGAAATAGAGATGTCAGTTCAGGATATAGCTTTAAGATACGGTTGGGGATATTCCTAAAACCCTAAATCCTACCAGAGGTTTACCACTTCACTGGAAGATCAAAAACTCCAGTGATGGAATCCCTTTTTACAAAAAAGAACTTTCGTTGCCATTTTTCCTCATTCTTTGTGGCTCTAAGAACAAGAGGGTTTTTGGAAGTTGAGAAAAGAAGAAAACGATTGTTGCCATGAGAACGAAGACGGTAAGCCATCGGGAGGTCTTTAATACAAAGGTTGGGGATAAATCGAGATCTGATCTGGTCCAGAGTCACCAGTACGTGCCAAACCATGGGCATGGTTTGGGCATAACTGAGACTAGTTAGTTCAAAGAAACGGGAGATAAAAGCCGGGAAAGGGTACCGGAGTCCGATGGAGAAAGGGTAGGCCAAGAAGCACACCCATTCGCTGGAAGAAAAATCCGATCGGACTTCTCTATCGAAGGGACGGATGACTGTACCAACAGGGAAAGCACCGGAAGCTTGCAAGGCAGCAATGTCAGCATTGTCGAAGGAGCAGACCTCTTTCTCGGGTTCTTTTAGAAGGTTTTGGGCTTCGAAGGTTGGAATCGAGTCGCCCGTATGGGATCTAGTTCCGCTAGCCATAAGGGATTTCCGTGGAGAAGAAAGAAACGACGAAGAAGGAGAGAAAGGAATTTACCTGAAGATTCCGGTGGAGATGATGGTTTATCAAATGAAAAGAGAGAAGATATGGGGGCTAAATGGATAGCCATCGAGTAAAAAACGCGTGGGAAGTTGCACATTGTCACTTCGCATGTCCAATCGTATTAATTGCCTCGATTCACGAGATAAGCTTTAAAATATATCCGTTGGATTGGTATACCAACCGATATATTTTGGGGACAATTGTTATGTGTCATTTTCTGAGTATACATATCCTGACTAATATCCCGCTTATAATTGTTTATTTATGACCAGGATGCTGGACGAGGATATTGCTAACATCCCGGGCAATATCCTGAGGTTGAGTAAATTAAACACATGCAGGTTAATGGTTACAAGCTACTAACGGTCATCAGGACTTCTTCTCCTAAAGACTCGGGCGAATTTGTTATGAGGAAGCCGTTGAAGCCGAAAGACTTGGTCCTCAACGTTCAAGTGGGAATATTCGTTGGATCCCGGTTTTAGAGGATAGTTACTTGCTTTATCTTTACTATAAATAGATGAGGGCGGATCAGTTTAAGACACATCATCTTTCACTAACTCTCTCGTACACTCTCACTCTCTAGTTCATTGCAATCATCACACTTGTATCCAAATTATATTGTAACACTTAGTTGATCCGCACCACATCCTGCACTGTATCCTGATATTTGAAGCAATAGAAGAACAAGGCAGCTGCGATTGTCAGCTCCCGAGGTTTTATGCCGGCGATCTAGATTGATCAAGGGCTTTCCTCGTACATCTCGTGTTTATTTACTTTACTTTCTGCTCATTGTTTGATCGATAATACAGCTCAATATCCTGAGCCATATCCTGAATACTGTTTTTATAAACAACTTAACAAGCACATTTTCAACAACACTTTCCAGCACACTACCTCACTTAACTAATTTGATCACTAAATTGCTCAGGTAATTTTTGACCAAAATAGTAATAACAACTAAACTTATTTTCCGGAAAAACCATTTTTATTAAAACAAACTTAAGTGTTTTGAAATCATTATGGGAAAATAGTTTGTTGTGAAGGGGAGTTCTGATTGTTTAAGCCAAAAGGATGGAGAATTGAAGCGATTCGATATCAATTGTCATGTTCTGTACAGTTTGTTTTCAATTTTCTTTAGATGTATTTGAATTTTAGGGGGAGTAAGATTTTTTAGAAAAATCCAAAAACATCAGAAAATTTGAAAAAGCCAAAAACATGATAAAATTAAAATGAGTTTTTGTTGCATAAAAGAGGAAATGATAGTACATCAGTGGACTATCACAGCACGCTAAAGAATTGTAAAGTTAAAAGTGATAAACAATCTTACTGCGGATGTGTCAGTAGGTTTTTGCACATTTAGTAAATTGAAACGAGATATAAACCTAAATTCGAAAACTTGCTTAATTCGTGGGTAACTATTCTTGAATATATGGGTAACCCCCGAAATCTTGTTTGAAAGGTCCCTTATTCTGAGATACTAGGTCTTTATACTCAGTGATATCTGGGGTATTATTCCGGGACTTCTGCTGTATGGAAATACTGACCTAGTCCCCGAATAATACTTTCTGCAAAAAGCTTTGAAATATAAGCTCACCCTCAGCAATCTGATTAAACAATAAAATTGATAATCTTTGCTGTTGTAACAAAAGATCCTCTAAAGGGGACCCACCAAAAGTCGAAGCCGTCATCTCTCTGCGTATACGGAAGTATCGACCTGAGCTCTCACGGCCCTCGCACATTACACCCTTACAGATATCAGCTGTGGTATACTCACCTATAAGACTGAATATTGGGATCTGGATACGGGAGTATATTCAAGTGGAGTGATACACAATTAAGTTTTAGTTTCTAAAATATTAATATTGTATCTCGAATCAATTGAAGTCTGTGTGAAAATTTCAGTGGACAAACATACTGACAATCTAGGTAAATTGTTTAAAATTTAATATGTAATCAAGCTTAACGGTGTTGGTGATGTGTCTCAAAAACTGATATGATCCTCTTGCACGAACTCACAAAAATATTGTTTGTAAATATTTCATTTTTACACTTTCTAAATGTTTTCAAGTGGTTTCAGAAAATTCAAAAAGATTTTCGACAACTGGTGTTGAGAAGCTGATTTTCAAAATTCTAAGTGCAAAACTTGAAGAACAGGTTTGGGAGAGAGTATGTGTTGGTGTTAAATTTGTTTGAAAAGAATCAGTAAAAATCCTGAATGCAAAATAATTACTATAGTTTACCAACATAGTTTCTAGAAATGTGGAAAAGATTTAATCTTTAAAGAAATTTATGTTTGGGAAGAGATTGTGCAGGTGAACATTTGCCAGGTAATGATCCTGAGTTGGAATGGAGTCAGGTAACAATCTTGAACCTGATGGAAGCCTGTGCTCGATCTAAAAATGAAGCGGTGAATTCCAGACTACGATCCCAGCTGTTTGAGAGGGGGAGTCTGAAGACACCGTATAAACATCCGAGAGAGAGGAGTTTGTTGATGACAAAGAAAGAGAATGAGGATTCTTGAAATGACAGATACTTCAGATGAAAATCAAAGACTGATAAAGACTGTAGATTGACATTTGTGAAGACTCGAAGACTCCGTCAACATCCGAGGGGGAGTTTGTTGGTGCACTAACGTCTGTTGACTATGTCTTACATCGAGTCTTAGAGATGGATAGATCAGACATGGCACGAAAACCTAGAAACTCATGTTTAGATAGGTTCGCTTATGTGTACATAACTAGGTTCGCTTATGTGTCAAGGTCTAGGTCAGGTTCGCTTGTATGTTCTTGTCAGGTTCGCTCATATGGCATGATTGCAGGTTCGCTTATACGGACTTGACCGTATAAACGGATCTCCTCCATCTATATATAGGTTGTTCTTTCAAGCGACCTTGCAACACATAGCTTACGGTGTATTCTTCCGGTGAGCCACGAAGTGCTGCCGAAGTGCTGTCAGAACGTGTATTCTTGTAATTGATCAATAAAACAGCAAGTTTAAAGTGAATCCAGCTGAAATAGCACCAAATCATTAGTTTCCGCCTCTTGATTTGGATAGGAATTCTTCTGATCAACTCAAACAGGGCCGAACGCGATGCTACACTCTCGATCTTTTCAAGTTCCAACTCCTTCTTCAGCTTAGCACAATCTTCAATATAATCATTGATGACGCTTCGCTTTGTCATTAAAGTTGCACTCATTTTGTCATTTGCCTTCTCAATTTATGCATTCGTTCTTTTCAAACTATCAACTGTCCTGTTCAGTACATCGTACGACTCTTTAACATACTTCACATCAGACAGTAAATCTTCCTTCATTTTCTCTAAATCAGCAATCTTTTTATCTTTCTCTTCACAGATTTTGCAAGATTCTGAACATTTTTCACAAGGCTTAGTGATCTCAACCACTTTTTCAACTATCTTTACAACTTCGACAGTCTTTTTTTTCTACCACTTCAATAATCTTTTCTATTTCAACAATCTTTTCAACAATTTTCTCAACTTCAACTAATTTTTCTACCACTTTCTCCACTTCAATAATCTTTTCTGTTGCATTCTCAGTAACTGCTTCAACTTTTGTTTCTTCAGCTTCTGTCTTTACCTTTACATCAGCGAGTAACTTTGTTACTTCTAGCTCTCTCTTCAGACGAGCAATCTTCTTTTGATTCAGCATCTCAACTTTATCTGCATAGAAAAAATTAAAACTGTCAGGATCAATGCTTTTTCTACATTTGTTGAGATATTCTTCCTCATCATCAGTATCAACATCACTTCCTAGATCTGGAAATATTGGAATTCTTTTCTGACAATCTTCATTTTCACCCAAAATTCTGGTAACAAGAGCCACATCAGGTCTAGTCACACCAGGTATGTAATTGTCCCAGCTAAATCCCTCTTCAATAAACTCATCACTTTGATCTATTATACCATAATAAGCTTTCTTGTTTGCTTCTTCGATCATTTTCCCATGAGCAGTTTTCTGATCCTTTTGCTGAGGTTGTTGATCGATCTGATGAAAGATTGATTTCTGATAATAATTTCTCTTATCTTGACTCCCAGTTGATTCTTGGTTTTTACACTCCTGTTTAAAGTGACCTTTTCCTTTACATCGGAAACAGGTAACCTTTGACTTGTCAAAACCAAGTGGAGAGGTAGCCATTCCTTGAAACTCATCTCTGCCAGTAATCTGTTGAAATTTTTCAGCTCTCCTACAAGCACTAGCCAAACACCACTTCACATCCATCAATTCAAGTTCTTCTGCATCGATTTGGTCGTAATCTTCTTTCGTGAGCATCGGATTACCAATTCTTCCTGCTATCAAGCTTTCATACGACTCTAACATGGCGACAAAAGATGCCATTTGTTGCTTAGCCACTTCAGGAGAAAAATGTTGACCATTCTGAATGTTCAATGTCACATTGCATTGCAGATTTGTTGAATTTTGCTTCTGAGGGCTAGGTGTGTTGCTGTTTGAATCAAAGCTTGAGAATGATGAAGTATATCCACCCCTTTCAGTTGTAGTGCTAGCATTTGGACTAGATGACCCATCAGCACTAAAAGCAGTACTAGTCTTTGGACTCTGGCTAGGGGTAGCCTCAAACTTGTTCCCTCGGTAGTACAAACTGACATCCTGTTTCGCATTTTGATTTGTCATGATAGTTGTCTTTTGAATATCCAGCTCCTGTTCTTCAATCTTCTGGATGAATTGTGCCAAATTCATACTCTCGGACTTTCTCATGAGTTTCACAACCATCAAATAAGTTCCCCATTTCTGTTGGGGTAAAGCCTCAGCTAGCTTATCTACCCACTCATCATCCTCTTTCTTAATATCTAATCTTCCCATTTCTAGAACCAGATGACAGTATCTATCAATGGTCTGCTTGGTTGTTTCATGATCAAATGGAGTAAACATATCAAACGATTTCTTCAATAATGCCTTTTTGTTTTTGATCATATCAGCACTCCCTCTGAATTTCTGAATCAAAGCCTCCCAGATTGATCTAGCTGTTCTGTTATGTTGAAGTAACACAAAAATATCTTCTTTAACTGCTTGCTGAAGAATGCTGATCATCATCTTTTCACTTGTGTATTTCAACTTGTCAGCTTCTGTAAAATCATTAAAACCCTTTTCTAACCCGCGTTCATTCTTTGGTTTCTCATAATCTTTTAGCAATGAACACCAGGCATCGAATCTGTAAGCTTGAACCCAGTTCTCAAATCGGTTTTTCCAACCCTGAAAATCCTCAATGTACATCAGCTTCGGTGGTTTCTGATGAGTACCCGTCTCATTCTCACTATACACTATTTCAGCAGCGGTAACTGGTGCAACGGGTGTAGCAAATGCATTGTAGAATTCCTCGGCCATGATTTGATAACACGTTTGTCAAAAATAGTTAAGTTTAAGCGAAATAACAGTTGGAGCGGAATTACAATGCAACTTGGAGCGGAATCACAGTTGGTGCACTGGAGCGGAATCAGATGCTTGGTTGACTGGAGCGAAATCAAACAAAAGTCTCTGGAGCGGAATCACTGATTTGGTGCACTGGAGCGGAATCACTGATTTGGTGTACTGGAGCGGAATCAGCACTTTGATATTCTGGAGCGGAATCAACTAGAACTTTGAAGCGGAATCAGCTACAAAGTTGGAGCGAAATCACTAGTTTGCAGTCTGGAGCGGAATCAGTTCGAACTTTGGAGCGGAATTAGCTAGAACTTTGGAGCGGAATCACACTTTCTTAGGCGAAATCAGAAAACATCCATTCGAGCGGAATCAACTCGGGGTCCAATTTTGTCCATTTTTAGTCCGAATTTAGGTGTGTAACTTTCAAGGGTTTGTCTATGTCCAATTTTAAATAGTTTGTGAAAATTTGGTCCGATTTTGTAACAACTCTCACTAAAATTAATACTTAGTAGGTTAATTATCTATTAAGGAAACCCTAATTGAGAAACCCAAGTAATTCTGCATAAACCCTAAAATTTTCATAACAAACGGAATCAGGATTAGGGCCCCTAAAACTCAGGGGGGTATAAACCCTAGCTGATGATTATCATAATAATTCGTTGTCTAACTTTCAAATTCACAAACTGTCAACTCATCCAAGCTACCTGGACACGAACCTACCCTACCCTAGAATTGCTACCCGTCGCGCCACGCGACAGGTACACATGTCCCTGTCGCGACACGCGAGAAAGACAAAATTTCAGTATAAATAGGTGGGGTTGGCACTTAAGTTTGCTGTTCGTTCGATGTACAAATTCACAATATTCACTGAGTTATAGTTCGATTACTATACAACACACACTAATCTCGAAACGCTGCCGCAATCAGGGTAATAACTCGATCGCTATTACGATTCAACGTGTGACAACTCGGACTTTAGACTTGCTTGATGTAACGTTACGTGCTTACAAGAACTGAATTATATGATTTAATGAATGTTTTGGTTTTATGTGTATCATGTGTGCATGTATGTATTGAATCGCACAACACCCTTGGACCGCACAAGCCTATTGGGCTTTACACTTGCTCGCGGACCATTAGAAGTAGCCGAGTGGGCTCGGCCCACTCCCCTTATGCGCAAACAAACAAAACACCCCTTAGGGACTTGTTTTCTCATTAGTTGCAAAACACACACACAAGTCACAAAACCCTAGAGGCTCTTATCCTCTCTCTCGTTTCTCTTGAAGCCGACGACACCCAAAGGCTCACGAGTTTGGAATTGTTCTTGCATCCTTCACCTTTCGGTTAGTGTTTGGTTATTAAATTGGTTGATGTTATGTGGTTTCACATGTTTTAGAATTGCATGATGATAAACTAGGGCTAATCCGGTTAGTGTTTGATGTTAAGTGCTTGCTAAATGATGCTTCGATTATGGGTTATTGAATGTTTGTAATCGGCTATAATAAGAATCAGTTTGATTAGGTTGCATGATAGTTTATGATTTTGTAAATCACATGATCCGATTTGATGCTTGATTAAGTGCGAATTCTGCATTCTTGATGATGATGCTATGAACGTGTATGAATGTGTTTGATTTTGGAATGAAACTGTTGTTTGATCTGATTTCCGAAACTGCCTTAGATGTTTGCTAGAATCACGGATAAATCATTGCATGAATTATGGAAATCAGTTACACACTTGGTTGCGACCCCGATTGCGAGTCGGGAACCCACAGTCTCGACTCGAGACCACATCAGCATGAACCGAAACCACGGTTGCGAGTCCTGTTGCGACTCGTAACCAGACCATGACAAGCCGAAATCACCATTGCGACTCGTAACCTCCTGTTGCGACTCGTAATCTCCTGCTGTGACTCGTAATTCCCTGTTGCGACTCGAGATCGCCGGTTGCGACTCGATCGCCGGTTGCGACTCGAGACCAGTTATGCACGTACACTGTTTTGGGCCTACACTGTCACGGGCCCAATCATTCTGGACCAAACCTTTTGGACTTATGCAATTGACTGTCATGCGTTATGTTTTGGGCCGATATGTATTTGGTAGTATGTAATTGGGCTGATTGTCTTTTGGGCTTAGACATTGGATCACACAAGTTTAATATATTGGGTCGGGTTATGTTGGGCCGAGATTAGAACGCACAAGTTATGCTCTTGACTGCTAAGTGTTACCATGTTCTATAAGTGCTCGAAACATGTTAACTTGTATGTTTTATACGTGCATTACGTGAAGTCAAAACCTGACTTGTATACAAACCGTGATAGGACGTGGTTGACCATTTACTAGCTTATCTATACTCTTTGTGTATCTGCCGAGCAAACCAAGGTGAGTTCACACAGCCAAGGCATGGGATTCCCGGGTTGGGAATTGGGTTGGAAATGTTGATATGGAATGATACTCGTACTTACGCAATCACTAGACTATAGACCATCGTCCTCAGGATAGTCAGGACACGTTACGTAAATCCTGCGTAACCCAGTAATTTCCATTTGTCTCCCGGGTCGGGAGGACACGTTACGTAAAGCCTACGTAACCCAATACCATCTACTGTCTTCCGGGTCGGAAGGACACGCTGCGTAAAGCCTACGTAGCCCCCCACGCGTACCACTGTCCTCGGGGAAGGGCACGTCACGTAAAGCCTACGTGACCCAGTACGTATTCCTGTTCTCGGTTTAAGAAGAACACATGGTTGCACTAGTCTAGTAAGTACCATAATGGGAATCCCCCATTGTTCAGGATAATCGTGAGAATCCCTCACCAATAGAATATACTTGTATGGGAAGCCCCCACCAGTTGATTATACGCAATACTATTACGAACTTACTTTCTGTGAACTCGCTCAACTAGTTTGTTGATTACTTGCTGCATGCCTTGCAGGACCCTAGGTACATTATGGAGCTTGCACAGAGAGGAGCAGGTCGTTGTGGGATACGGATCATGAACGTTAATTGAACTTATAACTATTTTGAGTTTACATTACTATGCTTCCGCTACCTAAACAATGTTTGGTTTTGGAACATCAATCATGTCATGATGAACTACCTTAACTACTATTATTATTATTAAATGCTATGTTTGATATGATTGATGGCTGGGTCCTGGTCATGTCACGCCTTCAAGCGGTGGTACTCCACGTGTGGGATTTTGGGGGTGTGACAGATTGGTATCAGAGCCATTGGTTATAGAGAACTTGGTTTTAATATGGGAAAACGTTTTTATTAAAACCGGACTATAACCAGTACAGTGCTCTCAACGATCCACAACGACGCTTCGCTCCACGTGCAAGACTCGACATCCTAGGTAATAAGGTTTATGTTTATTGCCTGTTTGCTAGAACTGCTTAGAACTTTGCTCGCATTACGTTTAGATACACATGATACTATAGCATGAGAATCCCTACGTGCCTACACTTTTCTGTCATCGCCCTACTCGCGAACCACTCTCATTTACGTTACTTTTTGCTATGAAGATCATGTCTGGACGAATCAACATGACTCAAGCCCAGCTAGAGGCTCTCGTTCAAGCTCAAGTTGCTGCGGCACTTGCAGCTGCTCAAGCAGGTAGTACATCCTGTAGTCATAACTTACGCTAGGATCTTTAGATCCTACATTCCTAAACTAGCCCTTGTATTTAAACTTTGCCCTATTCGTACACAATAGGTCAACCAGCGCAGCAAGTTTGCACCTTTAAGAACTTCATGGACTGTCGTCCAAGTACCTTCAGCGGCACAGAGGGGGCAGTGGGACTCCTCCACTGGTTTGAAAAGCTAGAGTCAGTATTCGAAATGTGCGAGTGCCCTGAGGCTCGCAAGGTCAAGTATGCAACTGGCACCTTGGAAGGAATCGCGCTAACCTGGTGGAACGCGCAGGTGCAAATTCTGGGGTTGGCAGCTGCTAACGCCACCCCATGGAACGATTTCAAGGAACTCATCAAGCGTGAGTATTGTACGCGTGAAGATATTCACAGGTTGGAAGACGAGCTGTATAATCTGAAAATGGTTGGGTCAGAGATCGAAGCGTATACTAAACGGTCGAATGAGCTGGCCGTACTGTGCCCAACTATGGTGGACCCTCCATACAAGCGCATTGAGATGTATCTCAAGGGATTGGCGCCAGAAATCCAGAGCCATGTCACATCGGCTAATCTCGACAACATTCAGGAAATTCAGCGCCTCGCTCATCGCATTACCGATCAGGCAGTGGATCAGAATAAACTGCCTAAGCGTGTCAACGCTACTGCTACAGTCACTCCTTCAGCTACTCCCGCTACTACTAGTGACAGCAAACGAAAATGGGATGGAGATTCTAGTAAAGGTTCAGCATCTGTTCAGTCTCAAGCTCAGCAACAGAAGACTGATCACTACCAGAGTCCCAGTCAGCAATCCTCTGGTGGTCATAGACGAGGAAGATATCAGGGATTTCACCCCAAGTGTCACAATTGCAACAGGCACCATAGCGGCCCATGCAGCAAGGGTCGTTGTCAAAGATGCCTCAAGATGGGGCACGAGGCCAAAGACTGTAGGAGCCCACGTCCTGCGAATCAGAACCAGCAACCGCAACAACCAGCTCCACAGAACCCACAGCAGCAACAGCAGCCACAGCGTGGAAACCGGGGATGTTTCCAGTGTGGGGCTGAAGGTCATTTCAAACGCGATTGCCCTCAGTTGAACCAGAATCGCAACAACAATAACCAGGGCAACGGGAACAACAACGGTGGGAACAACAACAATAATGGCAACGAAGCTAGGGGACGTGCTTTTGTGCTAGGTCGAGGCGACGCAGTGAACGATCCCAACGTTGTTATGGGTAAGTTTCTCCTCGACAATATTTACGTTACTGTTTTGTTTGATTCGGGTGCGGATACAAGCTATATGTCTGTGAAAATGTGTCAACTGCTAAAACGTGCACCAACACTTTTACCCACCAAACACGTAGTAGAGTTAGCTAACGGTAAAAGTCTAGAAGCCACGCACGTAGTTCAGGGTTGTAATCTTATCCTAGATGGTCAAGCTTTCTCTATCGACCTCATTCCCATAGTTTTGGGTAGCTTCGACGTCGTGATTGGGATGGATTGGTTATCCCAACACCAGGCAGAAATTTTATGCAGCGAGAAGATTATTCGCATTCCTCGTTCTGGTCAAGAACCTCTCGAAGTTCAAGGCGACAAGAGTGGTGCTGTGGTAGGCATCATCTCTTTCTTGAAGGCTCAGAAATGCTTACGAAAGGGTCACACAGCCATTCTGGCTCTTGTTTCAGATGCATCAGCAAAAGAAAAGAAATTGGAGGATATTCCAATTGTACGCGATTATCCTCAGGTGTTTCCTGAAGACTTACCTGGCTTACCGCCTCATCGTCAGGTCGAATTTCAAATCGAGCTCACTCCAGGAGCAGCACCCATAGCTCGCGCACCATACCGTCTAGCTCCATCAGAATTGGAAGAATTGTCAAAACAGCTGCAAGAGCTCTTGGAAAAGGGTTTCATTCGTCCAAGCTCTTCGCCATGGGGAGCTCCAGTACTTTTCGTGAAAAAGAAAGACGGTACGTTCAGGATGTGTATCGACTACCGTGAACTCAACAAGGTAACGGTGAAGAACCGTTATCCTCTTCCACGCATAGATGACTTATTCGACCAGTTGCAAGGGTCGTGTTACTATTCGAAGATAGACCTGAGGTCAGGGTACCATCAGCTGAGAGTCCGGGATGAGGACGTCTCCAAAACTGCATTCAGAACTCGCTACGGCCACTACGAGTTTCTCGTCATGCCATTTGGATTAACAAACGCGCCTGCTGTATTTATGGATCTTATGAACAGGGTGTGCAAACCCTATCTTGACAAGTTCGTCATAGTGTTCATCGGCGACATTCTGATTTACTCCAAGAGTCAGGAGGAACACGAGCAGCATCTTCGCCTGATATTGGAACTCCTTCGGAAGGAACAGCTGTACGCCAAGCTTTCTAAATGCGACTTCTGGCTTCGTGAAGTCCACTTCTTAGGCCATGTGGTGAACAGGGATGGGATCCATGTCGATCCATCCAAGGTAAATTCGATCAGAAACTGGCCTGCACCGCGTACACCGACAGAAATACGCCAATTCTTGGGTTTGGCAGGTTATTATCGGCGGTTCATCAAGGACTTTTCAAAGATTGCTCAGCCGCTCACGCTACTGACACAGAAGGGTGTCGTTTATCGCTGGGGAGAGCCCCAGGAGACAGCTTTTTAGTACCTAAAGGATAGGCTTTGCAGCGCACCTATTCTCTCATTGCCAGAAGGCACAGATGACTTCGTGGTATATTGTGATGCATCAATACAGGGTCTGGGTTGTGTATTGATGCAGCGGGATAAAGTTATTGCCTACGCCTCTCGTCAACTAAAGATTCATGAACGGAACTACACGACGCACGATTTAGAGCTGGGAGCTGTTGTTTTCGCGCTTAAGATATGGCGACACTACCTGTACGGTACCAGGTGCACGATTTACACCGATCACAGGAGTCTCGAGCATATTCTTAAGCAGAAGGATTTGAACATGCGTCAACGACGATGGGTTGAACTACTGAACGATTACGAATGCGCTATCAAGTACCATCCAGGCAAAGCCAACGTTGTGGCCGATGCCCTCAGTCGGAAAGACACTTTACCTCGGCGCGTGCGAGCGCTACAGCTTACGATTCAGTCTAGCCTTCCAGCACAAATACGAAACGCTCAGGTAGAGGAATTAAAGCCCGAAAACGTCAAGGCTGAAGCCTTACGCGGCTCACGACAGCAAATGGAACAGAAGGCAGACGGCGCCTACTATGTAACGGGCCGTATTTGGGTCCCACTTTATGGCGGTCTACGCGAACTTGTGATGGACGAAGCACACAAGTCTCGCTACTCGGTACATCCAGGGTCGGACAAAATGTACCACGATATTAGCACTACTTATTGGTGGCCTAGTATGAAGGCCCACATCGCTACGTACGTTGGAAAATGCTTGACCTGTGCGAGAGTCAAGGTTGAATATCAGAAACCAGCTGGCCTACTTCAGCAGCCTAAGATACCGCAATGGAAATGGGAAGAAATTTCCATGGATTTCGTTACAGGTCTACCTAGATCCCAGCGTGGGAATGATACCATATGGGTGGTCGTGGATCGACTCACCAAGTCTGCACACTTCCTACCTATAAAGGAAACGGATAAGTTCTCCACTCTCGCAGACGTTTATCTTAAAGAAGTTGTTTCGAGGCACGGAGTGCCCACGTCTATCATTTCGGATCGCGATGCACGATTCACGTCAGAGCTATGGCAAGCGATGCACAAATCTTTCGGCTCACGGTTAGACATGAGCACAGCATATCATCCTCAGACGGATGGGCAGTCTGAGCGAACGATTCAAACACTTGAAGACATGCTTAGGGCATGCGTTATCGATTTCGGCAACGGCTGGGAAAAGCACCTCCCTTTGGTGGAGTTTTCGTACAATAACAGTTATCACACCAGCATTCAAGCCGCTCCATTCGAGGCATTGTACGGGCGTAAATGCCGGTCACCTCTCTGTTGGGCAGAGGTGGGGGATAGTCAGATTACGGGTCCAGAGATTGTAGTGGACGCCACGGAAAAGATTGCATAGATACGACAACGCATGGCGGCAGCACGCGACCGTCAGAAAGCCTACGCGGACAAGCGTAGAAAGCCTTTGGAATTTCAGGTCGGGGACCGGGTTTTACTAAAAGTCTCACCCTGGAAGGTTGTGGTTCGTTTTGGCAAACGGGGCAAACTGAATCCGCGATACGTCGGACCATTCGAAATCATAGAAAAGATTGGCAAAGTAGCCTACAAGTTGAACCTACCAGCTGAACTCGGGGCAGTTCACAATGTCTTTCATGTGTCGAACTTAAAGAAGTGCCTATCAGATGAAACCCTCATCATTCCTTTTAAGGAACTCACTATCGACGAGCGGTTGCAGTTCGTTGAGGAACCAGTTGAAATCACGGACCGGGATGCGAAGGTCCTCAAAAGCAAGAGAATCCCTCTTGTTCGAGTACGTTGGAACTCCAAACGTGGCCCAGAGTACACCTGGGAACGCGAAGACAGGATGACAGAAAAGTACCCCCAGTTATTCGAAACCAATGCAACCACTACTGAGACTGAAGCTACTACTTCGGAATTTCGGGACGAAATTCCAGATCAACGGGGGAGGATGTGACACCCCAGGAAAACCAGTGAACGATTGAACTTACCTAGCTTCCTCAGTGAGTGCATACCAAATTTCGGGACGAAATTTCCAATTAGTTGGGGATAATGTGACAACTCGGACTTTAGACTTGCTTTGATGTAATGTTACATGCTTACGAGAACTGAATTATATGATTTAATGAATGTTTTGGTATTATGTGTATCATGTGTGCATGTATGTATTGAATCGCACAACACCCTTGGACCGCACAAGCCTATTGGGCTTTACACTTGCTCGCGGACCATTAGAAGTAGCCGAGTGGGCTCGGCCCACTCCCCTTATGCGCAAACAAACAAAACACCCCTTAGGGACTTGTTTTCTCATTAGTTGCAAAACACACACACAAGTCACAAAACCCTAGAGGCTCTTATCCTCTCTCTCGTTTCTCTTGAAGCCGACGACACCCAAAGGCTCACGAGTTTGGAATTGTTCTTGCATCCTTCACCTTTCGGTTAGTGTTTGGTTATTAAATTGGTTGATGTTATGTGGTTTCACATGTTTTAGAATTGCATGATGATAAACTAGGGCTAATCCGGTTAGTGTTTGATGTTAAGTGCTTGCTAAATGATGCTTCGATTATGGGTTATTGAATGTTTGTAATCGGCTATAATAAGAATCGGTTTGATTAGGTTGCATGATAGTTTATGATTTTGTAAATCACATGATCCGATTTGATGCTTGATTAAGTGCGAATTCTGCATTCTTGATGATGATGCTATGAACGTGTATGAATGTGTTTGATTTTGGAATGAAACTGTTGTTTGATCTGATTTCCGAAACTGCCTTAGATGTTTGCTAGAATCACGGATAAATCATTGCATGAATTATGGAAATCAGTTACACACTTGGTTGCGACCCCGATTGCGAGTCGGGAACCCACAGTCTCGACTCGAGACCACATCAGCATGAACCGAAACCACGGTTGCGAGTCCTGTTGCGACTCGTAACAAGACCATGACAAGCCGAAATCACCATTGCGACTCGTAACCTCCTGTTGCGACTCGTAATCTCCTGCTGTGACTCGTAATTCCCTGTTGCGACTCGAGATCGCCGGTTGCGACTCGAGATCGCCGGTTGCGACTCGAGACCAGTTATGCACGTACACTGTTTTGGGCCTACACTGTCACGGGCCCAATCATTCTGGACCAAACCTTTTGGACTTATGCAATTGACTGTCATGCGTTATGTTTTGGGCCGATATGTATTTGGTAGTATGTAATTGGGCTGATTGTCTTTTGGGCTTAGACATTGGATCACACAAGTTTAATATATTGGGCCGGGTTATGTTGGGCCGAGATTAGAACGCACAAGTTATGCTCTTGACTGCTAAGTGTTACCATGTTCTATAAGTGCTCGAAACATGTTAACTTGTATGTTTTATACGTGCATTACGTGAAGTCAAAACCTGACTTGTATACAAACCGTGATAGGACGTGGTTGACCATTTACTAGCTTATCTATACTCTTTGTGTATCTGCCGAGCAAACCAAGGTGAGTTCACACAGCCAAGGCATGGGATTCCCGGGTTGGGAATTGGGTTGGAAATGTTGATATGGAATGATACTCGTACTTACGCAATCACTAGACTATAGACCATCGTCCTCAGGATAGTCAGGACACGTTACGTAAATCCTGCGTAACCCAGTAATTTCCATTTTTCTCCCGGGTCGGGAGGACACGTTACGTAAAGCCTACGTAACCCAATACCATCTACTGTCTTCCGGGTCGGAAGGACACGCTGCGTAAAGCCTACGTAGCCCCCCACGCGTACCACTGTCCTCGGGGAAGGGCACGTCACGTAAAGCCTACGTGACCCAGTACGTATTCCTGTTCTCGGTTTAAGAAGAACACATGGTTGCACTAGTCTAGTAAGTACCATAATGGGAATCCCCCATTGTTCAGGATAATCGTGAGAATCCCTCACCAATAGAATATACTTGTATGGGAAGCCCCCACCAGTTGATTATACGCAATACTATTACGAACTTACTTTCTGTGAACTCGCTCAACTAGTTTGTTGATTACTTGCTGCATGCCTTGCAGGACCCTAGGTACATTATGGAGCTTGCACAGAGAGGAGCAGGTCGTTGTGGGATACGGATCATGAACGTTAATTGAACTTATAACTATTTTGAGTTTACATTACTATGCTTCCGCTACCTAAACAATGTTTGGTTTTGGAACATCAATCATGTCATGATGAACTACCTTAACTACTATTATTATTATTAAATGCTATGTTTGATATGATTGATGGCTGGGTCCTGGTCATGTCACGCCTTCAAGTGGTGGTACTCCACGTGTGGGATTTTGGGGGTGTGACACAACGTCCGATCGATTGTAACTATCCAACGATTGTTTAAGTGCCGCCCAAATTGAGTTTATACTTTGTTATTCATCGTGATTTCGACTTGAATGTTTGAGTGCTGTTCGAACTCAGACTATACTCTGTCATTCGTTGCGAATCCGCTGAATTGTTAAGTATTGCACTTGTAAATCGTTGTGAGGGTTTAATCTCGTGAATTGTCGTAACTGCTGTATTAGTTACTAACCCGTTTGTGTGTGCATTGTTATTTAAATTAGGTTAATCAAGGCTAATCAATAGGCTTATACTCTGCTCATTAAATCTGCAATGTGAGTCATTCTCTTTTTATCAACTGTTTTACAAAACTCCAAGTTATTTTCAAAGTTATAATTACAGGGATTAAGTCTATGTAATCACCAAATTACAACCGGTATGTGGGGTTTTGTATACATTACTTATTTCCTGTCACCATTGGACAACGTGTTAGCCAAGGGGTGATCTAACCACAGTCACAGACACCATTTGGACAACGAGATAGCCAATGGGTAGTCGAGTGACAAATACTGTGGGTAATTGGTTGATATCAGAATCATTGTAATCACCCTTAATACTGTAAAATTATAACAAATGTGTCGTTTTCAGTAAATTGAATGATTCACTCAGTATTTCCCTGCTGACAAAACCTTTTTCAAACATGTTTCAGGTGATCTATTGTGATCCAAGGAAAGTGCCGTGAAGTACTACAAGCTTAGAAAAGTGGCTCAATGTAAATAAATAAAGAAACATGTTTTGAGAAATAAAGATTTCCCAGTGAAATCACCTTACTGTAAATTATGGGATTTATCCCTATATTATATAAACGAGCAAGTTTTAATATTAAAAGATCCTGCTTAAAAAGACTTCCGCTGTCATTTAAATAGATACCACAGGATTTCCTGCCTCACGGCTCTGGACCGGGTCAAACCGGGGCCAAGGGCAGTGACAGGAAAAGGTGGTATCAGAGCCACTGATTTAAGCTTACTATTGATTTTAGCCTATTGAGAAATTCTAATTGCCATTCTGTGAATATATGTTTTATTAACTGAATATATTGTTAAGTTACAGTATGGGTAAACAAAAGCTTTCTGCTATCTACCACAAATTAGATACTGCAACCATAGAAAGAACCTCTTCCTCAAAACGCCCAGCAAATCTGGAAGAAGGGATTTTTGTCCGTAAGGCAAACCATGAAAATCCTCTCACCCCAGATAAAAGAAATTCGATTCTTAGGAAGGGACAGGAAAAAATAAAGAAACCCCAAGTTAAGAAAGTGAGGTTTAATCCAGAAATCCAGGAATTAGGCAATAGTCTACCTTGGGAAGACAAATTAGATGAAAAATGGGTAAATCTTTATATGCTAGCTACCATAGCAGAGAATGCAAACCTTTAAACTATCAATAAGCCTGGTCTAGTAGAAAATTAATATCCAGTAAATAAATAAATCCTAGTGTGTTCTCTTTCCTGTTGTCTTTTGTACAAATTAGTATGCAATAAAACTGCAATGTTTATTTGTAAAACTTTGTTCCAAAGTTTTAACTTAGAATTTTTTTGCATTTTACATATATGCTATACAGCATGAATGAGATATCGGAAGCATTTCAGAATCTCAACCTATACCCAGTACCAATTGAAGTCTCCCACGACTTTACTGGTTATATTGCTGACATAGAGGAACCTCTGGAATTCCAAGCTCCACCGCTGGAAAAAGCAAAACCTAAAAAGAGAAGAAGATATGTAGGATGGAGGAAAGTGCGCAGGAGAAAGCCAACCACTAGGAAACTCCCCAAAATAGAAAACCCTATAGACAAAGGAAAAGGAATCGAAACCGGAGAGAGCTCTAAGCCAGCAGAGATAGAAGTCAGGAAAGATTCTAAACAAAAAGGAATAGAAATTGGAGAGAGCTCTAGACAACCTGAAGAAATCACCTTTCAAGACGAAATAGACCGTCTATTGTCAAATTGTGATGTCATTAGCCCTATCCACAATAATTTATATCCTTACCCGGCCGAAAACCAATTTCCCGTAAATCTGGAACCAGCTATTCCAGACCCACTAATCTACACTCGACCATTAGGCCAAATGGAAGAATGGTGGACGAATGACTGGCAATTTCAAAATATGATCAACAATCCTTATTCCTTCCTCCCACAGTTTGATCCAGAACCTATCCCCAATCCTCCAATGAGCAACGAAAACTTAGCCGAACTTCGTCAGTTCGGTGAAGAGCTGATAGGTACAGGGAATAGGATCCGGGAAATGGGGGAACAAATCTCCTGGAAATACGACGAAAGAGAGCGTCGCTACTAAACTGCCAGTTGACCAAAGAATAGTGGGGTTGAGAAGCATGTCTGTATATTAACAGTAGTAGAAAAAGATAACTCTGTAAAATGGGAAATAAAACATTCTGAGATAAACAGTGTGTATGGATGCCTATACAATCTATAAATAGAAGTCGAGACATCGACAATTTTGGCTATATATATGTGTGTGTTGTGAAAAAGATTTATGTGATTACTTGCCATTGTTTTATTTACAATTATTGGATACTAATAGTATATCTATAATAATTATCAGATGGAAAACGCTAGTAATGAACCAGTTAATGAAGGGAATCAATTTGAGCAAAATCAGGAAAACCAATATATGACTAGACAAGATATTGAAAATATCATCACTCAAGGTATAGCTAATGCTATTCCTGCAATCATGGCTGCTGCTCAGAAACCTGTTGAACCGCAACAAATCATTCCTAGTAAACGTACTCAGGAAGATAATTTTAGTCATAGTGTGAATGGGGGCGGCAATCATGACAACCTTAATCCACGAAAGGCCCCACTTCCTAAGAAAATGAAAGCTGCAACACCTGGTTGCACTTACAAAGAATTTCTTGCTTGCAAACCTGCTGAATTTGCAGGTAACAAAGGAGCAACTGCAGTACTGCGTTGGTTAGAGAAAACCGAAGCAGTAATTACAATAAGTAAGTGTGTCGAAGAAGATCAAGTCATGTATGCTTCAAATCTGTTCAAAGAAGGGGCGCTAGAGTGGTGGAACACTGTATTACAAGCAAAAGGAAGAAGGATGACTTATGCTATGAACTGGGAAGAATTTAAGAATCTTGTAGAAAGAAAATTTTGTCCCGAATATGAAAAGGAACAAATGGCGAATAAGTTCTTAAGCCATCGTATGGTAGGCGTAGAGTGTCGTGGTTATACTTCGACATTCTTTGAATATGCTAGAGTGGTACCAACACTGGCTTCGCCAGAACCGGTACTCATTTCTCGTTGCATTTGGGGATTAATTAGTGAAATCCGTAACATCGTCAAGGCTGCACGACCTCGTACCATTGACGATGCTGTGGAATTAGCTAATACCCTAACCGATGAATTGGTACGCACAAGAGATGAAAATAGGAAGAAGGAATTAGCTCAGAAAATTACCCAAGGATTTCGTATAGGTAATAACAACAAGTTCAAGAAAAGGGGTATCGGGCAATCTTCCACTCCGCCTTTCTGCAGAAATTGCAGAAAGAAACATTTTGGAAAATGCTCTGAAATTTGTAATTTCTGCAAAGCTATAGGGCATCGTGAGGAAGATTGTAGGAGAAAGACCAAGATCTGCTATAACTGCGGGGAAGCAGGGCATTTCAAACCCGAATGCCCTAAATTGGTTAGACCAGCAGATAATAAAGGCAAACCAGCTGACGGAGCTACTAAAAAGAATGCCAGAGCATTCCAGCTGACCACCCAGGAAGCAGAACTCATCCCAGACGTAATAGCTGGTATGTTCTTAGTTCATGACGTGTTTGCAAAAGTATTATTTGACTCTGTTGCAAACCAAAGTTTTATCAATACCTCATTCTGCCAAGCTCTTAACTTACCCTTAATCACCCTTAGGTAGATTTTTACAGTCGAAACGGCAAATGGAAATTCTATTAACATAAATAAGGTTTTGCAGGAAGGAAAGATAGAACTTTTAGGTCATAAGTTCTCTGAAAACCTGTAACCTATGAAATTAGCCGGATTCGATGTGGTATTAGGAATGGATTGGTTAATAACCAACCATGCTCGAATCCTTTGTGATAAGAATTCCGTAGAAATCCGTACCCCCACAGGAGAGGTAATTTTAATTACAGGAGATAAACCTCGAAAGCCACTGAAATTCATTTCAGTAATGAAGTTGGCTAGTTATTCAAGAAAACAAGAAATGGTGTATATGATCTCTGTAATCATTAACACTAAAAGTAAGGAACTCCAGGACATCCCTATCGTCTCAGAATACCCAGATGTCTTTCCAGAAGAATTACCTGGGTTACCACCCGATAGAGAAGTAGAGTTTAGAATTCATCTAATTCCGGGTACTACACCAATAGCCAAGGCACCTTATCGATTAGCACCCACCGAAATGCTAGAATTGAAAAAGCAGTTAGATGAATTATTAAGCAAGGGATTTATACAACCTAGTTCATCCCCTTGGGGAGCACCAATGTTGTTTGTGAAAAAGAAGGATGGATCGATGAGGATGTGTATTGATTATAGGGAACTAAATAAAGTTACAATTAAGAATCGATACCCATTACCTAGGATTGACGATCTTTTTGATCAACTTCAAGGTGCTAGGTATTTTTCTAAAATAGACTTAAGATCCGGATATCACCAGCTGAAAGTACAAGAAGAAGACATACCTAAAACTGCTTTCATAACTAGGTATGGCCATTATGAGTTTACAGTCATGCCCTTTGGACTAACAAATGCCCCAGCAGCGTTTATGGACATGATGAATCGGACATGTAAACCATATTTGGATAAATTTGTAATCGTATTCATCGACGATATACTTATTTATTCCAAAAGTCAGGAAGAACATTGCGAGCACCTACATGCACTCTTAACTTTGTTAAGAAAGGAAAAGCTTTATGCCAAATTCTCGAAGTGTGAATTCTGGCTGCAAGAAGTACAATTTTTAGGTCACATGGTGAATCACGAAGGAATTCACGTAGATCCTTCTAAAATAGAAGCAATCACCAAATGGAAGGTCCCGCAAACAGCTATGGAAATTAGAAGTTTTCTAGGCTTAGCTGGATACTATAGACGATTTATAAGGATTTCTCTAAGATAGCTGTACCTTTGACTAAGCTGACCTGTAAAGCCGTTAAGTTTGAATGGGGACCTAGACAAGAAGCAGCTTTTAAAATTTTAAAGCACCGATTGACGAATGCTCCAATTTTAGCCTTACCCGAAGGAACAGAAGATTTTGAAGTATATTGTGATGCTTCCAAATTAGGATTTGGATATGTGTTGATGCAACGCAAAAAGGTAATTGCGTATGCTTCCAGACAATTGAAGAAGCACGAGGAAAACTATACGACTCATGATTTAGAGTTAGGAGCTATAGTTTTTGCCCTTAAAATTTGAAGACACTATCTGTACGGAAGTAAGTTTACTGTGTATACAGATCACAAAAGCTTAAGGTACATATTTGGGCAAAAAGAGTTAAATATGAGGCAAAGAAGATGGATGGAAATCCTAAGCGATTACGACTGTGATATTCAATATCACGAAGGCAAGGCAAACGTAGTCGCAGATACCTTAAGTCGTAAGTATGAGGAGAAGCAAAAGCGAGTCCGTGCTCTTAGACTAAATCTACAAGTAGATTTAATGGAGCAATTGAAGAAAATTCAAGAAACCACAATCAAGGACAATACTGAAGAAATGAAAGGATATACAAAGGAACTGGAACAAGGAAGTGATGGAATTTGGAGATTCTACAAGAAGAGAATTTGGGTACCTAAGCAAGGAGAATTAAGAAATAAGATTTTAGAAGAAGCGCTAAATCTAGGTATACCGTACATCCAGGAAACAATAAGATGTACCAAGATTTAAGAAACAATTTCTGGTGGATAGGAATGAAAAAGGATATAGCTAGTTATGTATCTAAATGTCTTACCTGTTCACAAGTAAAAGCAGAACATCCGAAACCTTCAGGATTACTACAACCGCTAGAAATGCCTGTATGGAAATGGGAACTCATAACAATGGATTTTGTTACTAAGTTACCCAGAACCAGAAAAGGTAATGCTGCGACTTGGGTAATTGTGGACCGATTAACCAAATCAGCTCATTTCCTACCTATGAAAGAAACCTTTAGCATGGAAAGGTTAGCAAAGTTGTACGTAGACGAAGTGGTATCCTTACATGGAGTTCCACTCTCCATTGTATCGGATAGGGATAGTCGTTTCACTTCCCATTTCTGGACTAGTTTCCAGAAAGCAATGGGAACCCGACTAAATTTGAGTACGGCATATCATCCACAAACAGACGGACAATGTGAAAGGACGATACAAACCCTGGAAGACATGCTTCGAGCATGTGTGATAGATTTTGGTGGTAATTGGGATAACCACATACCCTTAATTGAATTCTCCTATAACAATAGTTATCATTCAAGCATCGAAGCTGCTCCATTCGAAGCACTGTCTGGACGCAAGTGCAGAACTCCGGTTTGTTGGGCAGAAATAGGAGAAAGTCAATTATCAGGTCCAGAAATTGTACAAGAAACCACAGACAAGATAACTCAAATCAAGGAAAGACTGAAGACTGCTAGAGATCGTCAGAAAAGCTATGCAGACAATCACCGCAAGCCACTAGAATTTCAAGTTGGGGACAAAGTACTTTTGAAGGTCTCTCCTTGGAAAGGAACAGTACGATTCGGTAAGAAAGGAAAGCTGAGTCCAAGATACGTAGGACCATTTTCAGTAATGCAACGAATAGGACCAGTTGCTTATCGCTTACAACTACCAGAAGAACTAGCTGGAATACATGATGTATTTCATGTATCCAATCTCAAGAAATGTTTATCAGACGAATCCCTGGTAGTACCTCTTCAAGATGTGGAGGTAAATGAAAAGCTGAAATTCGTGGAGAAACCACTACAGATAGAAGATAGAAAAGTCAAGTTTCTCAAACATAAGCGACTAGTGCTAGTCAAAGTCAAATGGGATTCAAAGAGAGGACCAGAATACACTTGGGAGCTGGAATCAGAAATGAAGCGGAAATATCCTCATTTATTCCAGTAAATCTCGAGGACGAGATTTTTCTTAAGGTGAGGAGGATGTAACAACTCTCACTAAAATTAATACTTAGTAGGTTAATTATCTATTAAGGAAACCCTAATTGAGAAACCCAAGTAATTCTGCATAAACCCTAAAATTTTCATAACAATCGGAAACAGGATTAGGGCCCCTAAAACTCAGGGGGGATAAACCCTAGCTGATGATTATCATAATAATTCGTTGTCTAACTTTCAAATTCACAAACTGTCAACTCATCCAAGCTACCTGGACACGAACCTACCCTACTCTAGAATTGCTACCCGTCGCGCCACGCGACAGGTACACATGTCCCTGTCACGACACGCGAGAAAGACAAAATTTCAGTATAAATAGGTGGGGTTGGCACTTGAAGTTTGCTGTTCGTTCGTTGTACAAATTCACAATATTCACTGAGTTATAGTTCGATTACTATACAACACACACTAATCTCGAAACGCTGCCGCAATCAGGGTAATAACACGATCGCTATTACGATTCAACGTCCGATCGATTGTAACTATCCAACGATTGTTTAAGTGCCGCCCAAATTGAGTTTATACTTTGTTATTCATCGTGATTTCGACTTGAATGTTTGAGTGCTGTTCGAACTCGGACTATACTCTGTCATTCGTTGCGAATCCGCTGAATTGTTAAGTATTGCACTTGTAAATCGTTGTGAGGGTTTAATCTCGTGAATTGTCGTAACTGCTGTATTAGTTACTAACCCGTTTGTGTGTGCATTATTATTTAAATTAGGTTAATCAAGGCTAATCAATAGGCTTATATTCTGCTCGTTAAATCTGCAATGTGAGTCATTCTCTTTTTATCAACTGTTTTACAAAACTCCAAGTTATTTTCAAAGTTATAATTACAGGAATTAAGTCTATGTAATCACCAAATTACAGCCGGTATGTGGGGTTTTGTATACATTACTTATTTCCCGTCACCATTGGACAACGTGTTAGCCAAGGGGTGATCTGACCACAGTCACAGACACCATTTAGACAACAAGATAGCCAATGGGTAGTCGAGGGACAAATACTGTGGGTAGTTGGTTGATATCAGAAACATTGTAATCACCCTTAATACTGTAAATTATAACAAATGTGTCGTTTTCAGTAAATTGAATGATTCACTCAGTATTTCCCTGCTGACAAAACCTTTTTCAAACATGTTTCAGGTGATCTATTGTGATCCAAGGAAAGTGTCGTGAAGCACTACAAGCTTAGAAAAGTGGCTCAATGTAAATAAATAAAGAAACATGTTTTGAGAAATAAAGATTTCCCAGTGAAATCACCTTACTGTAAATTATGGGATTTATCCCTATATTATATAAACGAGCAAGTTTTAATATTAAAAGATCCTGCTTAAAAAGACTTCCGCTGTCATTTAAATAGATACCACGGGATTTCCTGCCTCACGGCTCTGGACCGGGTCAAACCGGGGCCAAGGGTCGTGACAGATTTTAACCGTTAAATCTTGTTCAGATTTAAAAAGAAGGTGTAGAAGACAGAAAATGAGGCTGTTTTGGCAAGAACTCCTCATCCTGAGCTCTGATACCACTTGTAGGATTGCGTGCTGACCCAAACGAGTCAATCGGAAGAGCTCTAATTCGTTTCAGATGCGGAAAATAAGAAACGGATGTGAAAAACAGCTTGATATACTTAAATCTGCCTTGTATTGATGATTTTACACTGATTACAGTCAAGCGGCACTTCGGCAGCAGTTCAGTACCAGAAACAAGAACCATTTTATCTGATTTCGCTCATGAAGGTATTTATAGTGGAAGGGGTTCCGCTCGAAAGGTCATATGCCATTTCGAGCGGAATCACAAAGATCTGATTTCGCTCCAAAATGTACATACCACTTTCGAGCGGAATCAGCCTTTTGGACTTCTTCGAGCGGAATCAGAACTATAACATACTAACTCAACCAATTTTCTCGTACAATGTGCCCTGATCTAACATTTCTAAGACTAGACTCGATACAAGACGAAGTCGACAGATGTATGCACCAACATTCAAGTTCTCTTGAAGTTTATCTAATTCTCGTAATTTTCTCTGTAAATTTTACCTTCAGAAGTGTCACGCCCTGGCTTTTGCGGAAGCGTGGGTTTAGTTGGTGTGACTTCTTAATACCATAGCAACAATCATAACAATGCTATATGAAAATAAAACACATAATGATCATCCATTCATTAAATTGAATGTTACCACAACATCATTGTTTAAAATGTCGAGACATAAAACAAGTTACAACCATGACATAATTAAAACGTGTTCACATGACACAACAAAAGACTTGAATAAAAACATGGTTTAAAGACATGTAACCCGTCCAGGTAAGGGTTACACCTCCTAAACCTGGATGTCATCGTTATTCACTACGCAGCTTGACACAATTGCACACTTCGCCAGATCCATTAATTTCCTGAAATACATGTAGTTTGAAAAATCAACAAAAGAGCGAGTTCATGTAAAAGTGAGTATGTATAAACCTTTTCATGAATGAATAAAAGTCCCTGGTATGTAGCAATAAGGAAAAAGAGATCACCAATGGGTTGCAAAGCCACTGGTATGTGTGAAAAGGTGCAGGAAGACTCAAACCTAGCAAATTTGTTACCGGGCTTCGGCTGTAAGACACAGTCACCTCTATGGGCCGCCCCGGCCTCATGGGTGTGGGCTCGCTACACCCAAATAGATCTATCACACTTATGTCCCTCGGTCCTAACAACGAGGATTGATGGTCTTAAGTGTTGTACCCACCCTTCACATGATCTAGTAGTAAAAAAACAACCTCCCTACGCTAACCATACCATGTAAATAAATGTCTGTAATAATTGTAACATGTATTCCACCCCCGAAGTATAAATCTGAAAACATTAAAGAGAAAAGGGGGACATGAACTCACAGAAGTGCGTCTCCTGAATAGAATCATCAATCCAAACTCGATCTGCTACGCGACGACCTACACGTACTAATGTCTATTAGACGAACGGGCTGTGCCTTGGCTTAGGGTTTAGTGTTTTGAGTTGCGTTACTTTGATATTATCCCAAGGTTGTGACTACTTGTTAAAATAATAATAATTATTTTAACTTAAATTTTGTTTTTAGGAAGAATAGTTAGGCAACTATTCCGTATCCACACTTCTTAAGTATTTATGCATGTACACTTGTAATACCGAAAAATATATTTTAAGTCCCACTTAGAAAAATATATTTAAATTATTGTCTAAAACATCTTAATTCAAAATATATATATTTTTCCCAAAAATATTATATTTTACTTCATAAATTTTCCAAAATAATACTTTACCAAAAATGTACGTGTAAGAGTATTTTCTGAAATATCACATAAGTTACGTTTTAGCGTGTCGTATTGCAATAATAATTGCGTAACTTAAATATTTATTTCGTGAGAGTTTTTGTATTATTTTGGAGTCGTAATTTCATGGTATACATAAGTTATATTATTTTTCCCTAAAAATAATATAACTAGTTCACAAAATAAACAAATAATCACACAAGCGTTTTCGTATAAAATATATACTCTAAATATATATATTTATCAAATTTTATTTACGAAAATCAACCTCCGGTACTTTGTATTTTTGTAAATAAAAATCATGGCGAAGTTTATTTTGAAAACATGGTTAAAAATATGTTTGTAAACACTTGTTAGAAAATATTTTCTAAGTGTTGGAATCTTAGAAAAATTTCGCCAGAGTTTCCTTTGTAAATGGAGGTGTCCATGCTTACTAGCATATCATTTTCTTTTCAAAAATTCATTCAAACAATTCTCAATCATCAACATACAATCTCTATTTACCAAACTTGTCAAAAACAAGCATAAACTATAAACTTATGACCTTAAAAATTTATAAAAGTATGTAGTAACGTACTAGCATACTTAGTAAGTATTGTTACCTTTAAAAATGTGATTAGTTCCTTAAAAACTTCATTTTTAAAGAGTTTGAATATTCACATCTTCTAAACATATTTTCTAAAAATATTTCTTTATGAAATTTTCTTATTACACAAGTGTTTCTACACTTGTTTATCCCCCAAAAAATGTGTTAAGTTTGTGTAAGATCCAAGTTTTAACGAAACTAATACTTTTCACTTGGTTCTTTCAAAAAACACTCATGGATCTTTAGATCTACAAGATTATAACCTACTTTGATCGTTATTTTTGAGTAAATAGCCATTTTAGTCCCTGAGTTTTGTCCAAATTTGCCATTTTAGTCCAAATAGTTTTTTTTTGCCTCTGGGTCCCTGAATTTTCCCTTTTGTTGCCATTTTGATCACATACACTAACTCCATCCAAAAACTCCATCTTTAACCATGGGTATTTTGGGGATTTTCATTTTAAATGTTTTCAATTGCCATTTTGATCCAATTCCAAAAAATCATAAAAATTCTAAAAAAATCTAAACTGACACCGTTTCAACGCGAACCGTTTCGACCCGAAAAAATCTAAAAAATTCCAAAAAATTTCGAGCTGAACCGTTTCAACGCGAACCGTTTCGACCCGTACCGTTTCGACCCGAACCGTTTCGAGCTGAACCGTTTCGACCCGTACCATTTCGAGCTGAACCGTTTCGACGCGAACCGTTTCGCGCTGAACCATTTCGAGCTGAACCGTTTCGAACTGAACCGTTTCAAGCCGAACCGTTTCGAGCTGAACCGTTTCGAACCGAACCGTTTCTATCTGAACCGTTTCGACCCGTACCGTTTCGAGCTGAACCGTTTCGAACCGTTTCGAGCCAAACCGTTTCGAGCCGAACCGTTTCGAGCCGAACCGTTTCGACCCGTACCGTTTCGACCCGTACCGTTTCGAACTGAACCGTTTCGAACGTGAACCGTTTCGAGCAGAACCATTTCGAACCGATTCGAGGCACGGTTCGCGTCGAAATGATTCAGCTCGAAACGGTTCGGGTCGAAACGGTACGGGTCGAAAAGGTTCGCGTTGAAACGGTGTCAATTTAGAATTTTTTGGAATTTTTTTGATTTTTTGGAATTGGATCAAAATGGCAATTGAAAACATTTAAAATGAAAATCCCCAAAATACCCCTGGTTAAATATGGAGTTTTTGGATGGAGTTAGTGTATGTGATCAAAATGGCAACAAAAGGGAAAAGTCAGGGACCCAGAGGCAAAAAAAACTATTTGGACTAAAATGGCAAATTTGGACAAAACTCAGGGACTAAAATGGCAATTTACTCTTTATTTTTCAAGAAAACATTCATTTATTCAAGTTCATAGTTTATGTGTGGATGATTCCATCATCCTACAACATTTTATCTTTCTCATCTTGCTAGATCATGTTTTTAATCATGATCTAGCAAGTCCATATGATGATCCATACCACTTCTACTAGCAAACAATAATCAACAAGCATCACAACACAAGAATATCATGATTTCTTCATCTTTTAACCATACTTTATTACTAAGTTAGTTTATGTTCAAGACTTCTTCATAAGATTCATTAAAGTTCTTATCATTTTGATCACTACACATCATTAACCACTTAAACAACATGTAAAATGCAAGGATCTAAACTCTTACCACTAGCTCAAGGCTAGGGGAGTTCAAGTGTAGAAAAGTGGTGGATAAAAGATGATAAGAGAGATCCTTGAGCTCCCGAACACACCGAGCTTGTTTGTATGATCACTAACACCTTTGGATCACTAGAGATTGTATGAAAGAAACTTGATGATGGTGATGGTGGTTGTGGGTGGTTTCGGCCGAACAAGCAAGAGAAGGAGGAAGAGAGTTGTTGTTTGATGTGTAGAGAAAGAAATGTTAATATCTCAAGTGCCTTTTTATAAACCATTCTAACTCTTTATCCTTTGTGTATTATGTTTCTTAATCCCCCAACATGATCACATAAAATATTTAACAAATCCATGGGTGGGGACACCCATGGTAACCGGCTCAAAAAAGGGGGGGGGGTATAGGGTTGGGTTTCAATGTTTAGTTACAAATCTAGTTAGAAAGTAATTGGAATAATTAGTGGTTTAAGTGTGTTATATAATATATAGTGTGTTAGGGTGTTCGGGGACCCTAACTAGCTTAGAAAAATAAAAACAATGTGTTTGACAATATTTTTATGTTCCGGGTAAAGTCCGGTTGTTCGGTTGGGTGTTGTTCCGTTAAAGTGCTTAATTAATCCGTAAGGTGTCCTTTATAATACTTTTAGTGACACTCTTAATTCCCGACACTTTGGAAAGTATACAGGACTAGTTTGTCAAGTTTTTACACATTACTAGCATCATTAAATGCTGAATTTTGTTATTAAGTGCAGAATTTTGCAGTTAAAGTATGTTTTAGGCACTTCCCGACGCTATAACTATCACCTAGTGACGCAGTTTTATGGTCCTCACTTCCCTACACTCCCTACTAGTGTAGCACCCTGTCTCTGGCTCATATTGGCCTCAATAACATTGTCTGTCTAGGTGCTGGCATTGTCAGCATGTTTCCTGGGTTATCCGCTCACTGTGCTAACTGTGCTTTGTGCATCAAGTTTGTCACTAAGTTTTGTGTGAAATAAATGAAGTGACAGTAAGAAATGTGATGCATATGTATGTATGTAACAGAAATCAGAAAGCAGTTTAATCACAGTTGTAATCAAGCACAATCATTAAGCACAAATTAAAGATTAATTAAGTGTACGGATACCTGTAATTGTGAGGGTTGTCACAAGAAGCAAAGTACTTGAAAAGTGAACTAATTCACAACTCCTCAAGAAAGAGAAAAAAAATCCAGCATAGTTAATAAAAATATCTTAATATCTTGAAGTAAAAATAAAAATTTAAAAATGTTAGTGCACTACGTCTATTGACTTCGTCTTGTTTCATGTAATAGAATAGGATAGGATAGAATATTGTGTGCACGAGGTTCGAGAAACGAAATGTGGTGAATTAGCAAGGAGGTCCACTTATATGGACACTGTCCATATAAGCGAACCACATCATTTACTCAGGTTCGCTTATATGTGCATGACCACATAAGCGAACCACAAACACTATAAATTGTGCACAGGTTAGTTCATTTGGTAACGGGTCTGAACTTGTAACGAAGTGCTGCCAAATTGCTTCCAGGTTGTAAACATTGTCAAGAATCAATATAAGAAGCATTATATTTAGTTTGAGCGTCTGATTCATCGATTCCGCCTTTGAATTAAATAAACGACTTTTCTGATCGACTCATTCAGGGTCAACGACGATCCAACAAGTGGTATCAGAGCGCAGGAGGAAGAGTTTAGCTCAAATTGGATCCGTTTTCTGTCTTCTACACCTTCTTTTTCGATTTGGACAAGTTTCCACGGTTAAAATTGGACAAATTTTTCATAGAATGTGTGTTAGTGACTAATAACAAACCCTTGAAAGTTTCACATCATAATTCGAACTAAAAATGGACAAAATATCCTTCGAATGCAGGTTCGCCCTTTTGAACAGGAGAGGTCCGCTCGTGTGTTAACATAGATCCGCTCCAAAATACCTAGATTCGCTCGAACGGACACTTCCAGGTCCGCTCAAACATACATTGCCGGTCCGCTTTTACGAACAGATTCTGGTCCGCTTGAATAAACAAGTTTAGGTTCGCTCGAACTCACTTATCAGGTTCGCTCATTCAGACAGTTTGAGATCCGCTCGAAAGGACATTGTCAGGGTTCGCTCATTTGATCTAATCTGTTGGTCCGCTTATCCATACCTTGATAGATTCGCTCATTTGTCAAGAAGAGATCCGCTTATTCTGTCAAATCAAGTCCGCTTATTCGGTCAACTGGTTTAGTCCGCTCATTTATCAAACTGTTTGGTTCACTCATTCGGTCAAAGTGGTCCGCTTATTTGTCAAGTTTGGGTTTCGCTCGTTCGTTCAGTCTGATTTCGTCCAAGTGTCAAGTTCATTTTACGACGATCGAGTGTCGGTGTATTTCAATTTACTTGATATTGTTTAAACTGATTGAATTTGTTTGTTTGCTTCCAGGTAATTGATTTATAGGTGATTAAAGATGTCAAACAACGGTGAAGAGTTCTACAACACATTCTACAACGCGTTCACTTCCGAATCGTCAGATAGAAGATCTGAGTTGAAAGAATATTCGAGAGAAATTTCAGAGAATTTGAAGTTTGAAAACATGTACGGAAGTCAACAAAAGCCACCAAAGTTAATGAAAGTTGAAGACTATAATTGGTGGAAAAACAGATTTGAGGGCTGGGTGAAAGCTTTCGCTCCTGAAAGCTGGTTAAAGTTAGTGAGTGAATATCAAGCACCAGAGAAAGAAGGAGGAGAGTTAATCAATGAAAAAGATTTTACTGAGAAAGATATAAAAATGTTGTGGTTGAATATCGGATGATAATGTTGATCAAACAGTCAGTAAGAGAGGATATTATCTCGTTGTTTGAACAAGAAAAAACTTCAAAGAGGTTATGGGAGGCGTTAGAGAAAAAGTGTGTTGGTAGTAATGAGATTGTCAAAAATAAAAAGAAATTGTTGCGTAAATAATTTGATGTATTCAGTTGTATGAAAAATGAATCTGTATGTAAAATGATCGAGAGGTTTGGACATCTGAAAATGGAACTGGCCAGATATGAAATCAAAGTGTCTGAAGAGGATGGTGGATAAATTGTTTGATGCATTGCCCAAAGATCAACATTGGCAATACTTTGCTTTAATGCTGAAGAATACAATCAAGCCTGATGATTTAAAAGTGGATTTGCTGATCGAAAGGCTTGAAAGCCATGAGTTGGAGATAAAAAGATCCAAAGTCAACAGTCCAGCTTATCAGCAGAATGTGGAACTGTATTACAGAGGAAATATACCACAAGCTGGGTCTCCAAAAACAGCATTCTCTGCAGAAAGCTCGAGTTCAGTGAACAATGAAAATCTTCACAGTGGTTTTCACAGTGGTTCTTCTTCAAATGCTTCAGACCAATCTGCTTCAAAGAAACTATTCCAGTGTAATATAGCAGTAGATTTGAAGAATGGACAGAATTTCAGCGAAGAATCGGCAAAACAACAGATGGTCTTCTTGGCATCTGTACTTGAATCGTATGAATGCCTCGTTGCAGGGAAGATTGGCAATACCAATTTGACGAAAGAAGATTATGATCAGCTAGACCCCGAAGAGATGGAACTTATGGATATAAGATGGTGCATGGCCAGTGCGGTTCGTCGAGCACAGCGGTTCATGGAGATCACGGGGAGAAAGTCAATTGGTGGACCAACTACCAAACTGGGATTTGATAAATCCAAAGTGACATGTTTCAAATGCAAACAAAAAGGTCACTTCAAGCGTGAGTGCAGAAATGCGTATGCTGCTGATGATTCTGAGAACCCATTCAACGAAGATTATTACAAAAAAGCGATTTATCATCAGAACAAGTCCGAGTCACCAAGATTGAAACAGCCGGAAGAAAAATCAAGGGCTCTTGCAATTATATATGATGATGAAGGTTATGATTGGAGCAAAGAGGTTCTACCAGAAAAAGATGCAGTTGGATATGCATTTGTTGCAAATGATGATCATGATGCCTGGTGGCGAAGAGACAGTGCGAGATGGGAGATTAGCAAGTTGAATGAACCATTTCAAGAAGCACAAAGAGCCAAGAGATGGAATGAAGAGTTAGAGTGTTACATGGATCCACAGGGAAATCCAGTAGTTGATCCGACAAAAGTGGATTTTGATGATGTAACCAATTTGTTTCCAAGTGAACGTACTTTCAACACAAGAAGGCTGTCTGATAAAAGTTATCTGCCAGATTTGATGAACAAGTTAAATGAGGTTTTTGAATCAAGCCTACCGAAGGTAGTAGAGATGAGAATGAGAAAAGAAGAAGAATTGAAGAAGTTGATTGAAGAAGTGAAGGCTGATGCGAAGACTACTGCTGAAAAAGCACAGAAATCTGAAGAGAAAGAAGGAAAAGAGGAGAAGGCAGTGGAAGATCAGAAAGCTGAGAAAGAAGATTTGGTGCTGAAAGAAAATGAGGTAAATAAATCTTCTGACTTATCAAATGTTGAGATTGTTGATAAAAAAGAAAACAAGTGCAGGAATTGCATAGAAGTGTGCAAAGCCTATACAGAAAAAGATGACATTATAAAAATAAAAGATAATGAAATGAATAAACTTGAAGATGTTTTAAAAATGAGATGTAAAGAAAGAATTGAAACAGAAGAAAGTTTAAAATTAAAAGTTGAGAAGTTAACACAGAAATGTCATGATTTTGAAGAAGAAAATAAGATTTTGAAGGTAAAATGTGCCGTAAAATGTGTTGATTGTGTTGAGAAAGAATCTAAGTTTCTTGAGTTACAAAAACAATATGATTCTTTAAAATGGTCGAGTCAGAGAGTACAAGAAGCTTATGATACTTTGAAGAGCCAAGTCAAAAGTTTTGATCAAAGACTGTCTGAAACTTTAACAACAAAAGAAATGTATGAAAGAAGGTTTAAAGAAAAGCAAATTGAATTGAACAAGTGTGTTGATGAAATTGCTAATCTAAAACAAGTCTTGGCTGAAAAAGAAAAGATTGTTACAAAACTTCAAAGTTATCATAACTCTTCGTACATTCTCGAACGCATTTTCAATATCACACCGAATGACAAAGATACTGAGAATTGCAAAAAGGGTATTGGTTCAGAATTTCATCAGGTACCACCACCATTGAGAGACAATTATACTTTTTATGATGAGGAAAAGGTGGCAAAGGGTTTGAACATAGCTGACCAATTACCTGAAAGTATCGATGTGATTTATACTAAATCTGATGATGCTAATGATTCAGAGGTGGTGAGTAAGGTGGTTGATAGTGTTTTGAAAGATGAGTCTACAAAAGGTAAGTCTGAATCACAGGATGAAGATGAAGGAAATCTTTATGATGGATATCTGAAGGATACAAAATCCGAGAAGAATTTGAATGATGATTCAAAAGGATTGGTTTATACCATGATTGGATCGGATAAACTATTCTTAGATGTTGTTTTCCCGATTCAGAATGTGATTTCAGAGAAAATTGACAAAGTTTTCAAGATGGTTGAAATTGAGAAATCTGAAATGTCGAAGTTTGCTGGTAAAGGTTACAGAGGTTCTTATAACAAACCAGGTTCTAAGAAGAAAAACATAAAGGCTGGTTTGGGTTATAAGAAGAAACAAAATCGGAACAAAACTGAAATGCCAAATTTTCAGACAAAATTGAGTTTTGTTCAAGGAAAAAGCTTCACAGAAGAGGAAAAACTCAAAATTGGACAACAGTCTAATGCAGAGTTTGAGGCTATGAAAAAGAAACAACATCAGGCCAAGGATGTTTCAAAGAAAGTGTGTTTTAAATGTGATCAAATTGGACATGTTGCACGAAAGTGTCCAAATCCAAAGCCTGTTGATGTTAAAGAACAAAAATCTGAGAGTGGGAAACCAAGGTCAACCAGATTTGATTCGAGACAAACTTGGAGGTATACTACAAACAAGTTTGCCTCAAATCAAAATTGGAAATCAAACCCGAACAGGTTCAATTCTTGACAGACCTGGAATTCTCACACACCCAGATTGAGAACAACACAGAGTTGGAGAACATCTGTCGATATGACAAAACCTCAAGAGTTTTGGAAACGTAAAAATGTTGTTCAAAATCAAAAGGTTCAGAAAGGAACAAATTTTTACAAAAGAGGTACTCCGGGAGGTCAAGTGTGGAATGTTAAGAAACATATCAATTCGATAAAAGAAGAAAAAGTTGAGGTTAAAATTGATGATGTTTTTGAGAAAAATGACAGGAATTATCCGGTTTTAAATGGAAAAATTCATGTTCAATTACCTGAGTCTAAATAGGCTTGGGTTGCTTTGTTCAAATGATCAAATTGTTGATTGTGCAGGTGCTCAATGGTGCTGAAGACTGTGAGAGTATTAATTGGAGCAGCCTGGCACAGGAAGAGGTTGAAGAACCCTAGTTTTGTGTCAAACAGGGAGTTTATTTGTTGATTTGTGTACTGTGTGTATTGTTTGTTGTTAAGTTTGTTTGAATAAGTGTTGATGGACTATGCCGAAACCCTCACGGTTGAACAAGCATGATTACTGTCACAGGTTGAAAAACGGTTTTCTAACTGTCAAAATCAATGGGTTGTAAATCATGGGGGTACTGGATAGTAGATTTTCTGCAAATCAGAGCACTTTAAGCAGAAAATGGATGGCGAGACAAAGCTATCAGTATCGGGTTGTCAATTTTTTAATGATTTTGCATTTTAGGGGGAGAAAAATTGTTAGAAAATACAAAAACATTAGAAAATTTGAAAAAGCCAAAAACATGATAAAATTCAAAATTTGAGTTTTGCGTAAAAAGAGGAAATGATAGTACATCAGTAGACAGTTACAGTATACTAAAGAAATGTAATGATTAAATAGTGTTAAACAGTCTCACTGATGATATGCCGATAGGTTTTTATACACTTAGTAAACTTTTTCGGGATATAAACCTAAAATTCAAACTTGCTTATTTCGTGGGGAACACTACTTGGATATATAGGTAACCCCTGAAATCTCGTTTGAAAGGTCCCATATTCTGAGATACTAGGTCTTTATACTCAGTGATATCTGGGGTATTATTCCGGGACTTCTGCTGTATGGAAGTACTGACCTAGTCCCCGAATAATACTTTCTGCAAAATGCTTGAAACACAACATCGCCCTCAGCAAGCTGATGAAACAATAAAATTGATAGTCGTTGCTGTTGTAACTAAAAGATCCTCTAAAGGGGACACACCAAAAGTCGAGCCGTCATCTCTCTGCTGAACGGAAGTTCTGACCTGAGCTCTCACGGTTTCGCATCTAACCCTTTACAGATATCATCTGTGGTATACTCACCTGTAAGACTGAATATCTGGGATTCTGGATACGGGAGTATATTCAAAAGGTGGGACACATGAATAAGTTTAAGTTCTTAAAACATCTAATTCGTATCCTGAATCAGTTGAAATTTGTATGAAAATTTAAGTGGATCAGTATATCGACAATCTAAGTGAATTGTTTAATTCTTAATGTGTAACTAAGCTCAACGGTACTTGTGACTTGTCAAAAACTGATATGATCCTCTGACGCATACTCAAACAAAAATATTATCTGTAAATATGTTTGTACGTATTTCTTTACTGCTTTATATTTTCAGAAAATACAAAAAGATTTTGATTTCTGCTTTATTTTCGACAACCGATGTCTGAGTTGCTGAGTTTCAAAATCTAAGTAATCTGATTGTGTTTCTGAAATATAAAACAAGTTCTTTAATTTGAAACTTGAAATTTCTAGAAAAGTTCAAAAACAGTTTGTGATATCTCCAAGGTCATTAGTTTGGACTTGGATGATAAATTGTGAGGGAGTTGGATTCTTTAATGCTGCCATATCTGTTGAGTTGATTAATAGGGGGAGTAGATTAGAGAATTTGATTAAAGGTTTCAAAATGTTGTTACTTATCATTTGTATGAGTGATTGCAGGAAAGATTCAGACTACGATCCCAAAAGCAAAGTCTAAGGGGGAGTCTGAAGACAAGCTGAAAATGAGGAAGAGCTTGTAACCGGAAAGCTAGGGGTCGATCCCTAAAAGCACGGAAGTTTGACGAGAGGGGGAGCCAGCTGACGATGAAAAGTTGATGTTAGAGCTAGTGACGAGATCTTGGTGAAAAAGTCAAAGAGAGAAGATGATCAAAGAGAAAGGTTGAAGGATACTTATATTGTTACAATCTGAACAAGATGGCAAGATGATCAAGACTGAAGAGGTGGCATAACAGAGAATGGTCACTGAAGACTTCGTCAATATCCGAGGGGGAGTCTGTTAGTGCACTACGTCTATTGACTTCGTCTTGTTTCATGTAATAGAATAGGATAGGATAGAATATTGTGTGCACGAGGTTCGAGAAACGAAATGTGGTGAATTAGCAAGGAGGTCCACTTATATGGACACTGTCCATATAAGCGAACCACATCATTCACTCAGGTTCGCTTATATGTGCATGACCACATAAGCGAACCACAAACACTATAAATTGTGCACAGGTTAGGTCATTTGGTAACGGGTCTGAACTTGTAACGAAGTGCTGCCAAATTGCTTCCAGGTTGTAAACATTGTCAAGAATCAATATAAGAAGCATTATATTTAGTTTGAACGTCTGATTCATCGATTCCGCCTTTGAATTAGATAAACGACTCTTTTGATCGACTCATTCAGGGTCAACGACGATCCAACAAAAAAGCTTACTGAGGACTCAACAGAACTTGAACCATATGGCATACTCGTACATATAAAATACCTATAACAAACCAAACAAAAAATAGGCTTAAAATAAAAAAAATACATTTTTTAAACATCTATGAAATTCTTTAAATGGCTGGAAATAATGTGATTGTGTGTTTAATAGGCTTGTGCGTCAACAACAGAACCTAGTTTGACATACAAAGAGGTCATTTAGGTTTAAAACAAATGCTATATATCTTTCCAAATTCTGAGAAACTTGAAAAATAATGTGATTGTCGTAAATTATGGAAACTAACACAAAATTTGGAAGCAATTAAACTTTAATATAAGTTATCTTGATAAATTTGGAAATACGTTACAATTTAGACAACTTTGATAACCATAATTGATATAAATTTCAAAAATTCAAATTTTGAAATAATCATTTAAAACAATTTACTTAAATAGTTATATATTATTCAAACTTAAATTCAAAACCCATGAGCTTAATATATTATAATATAATCAATATCTAGATGATTGTGAAAAAAAAATCAATCACATTCATGGACCTGAGAAGAAGCTCGAGACCACTGATTCAATTCATACCTTAGTTGTCGAATGAAGAATGTTGTCTGGAAAAAAACTAATCTTCACAATCAGTACATTGCTAGAAAGCCTTAATAAACCCTTACCATCTTGTCGGATGAAATACGAAGAATATCAAAATAGAATACGAAAAATTGAAGAACGCAAATCAAATAACAAATCAGAACACTGTAAATCATCATCAACAACAAACTAAAAGACTGTAAATAAAAATATGAGTAACATGAGAACACAATCAAAACATCAACAAAATATCATTTCATATGATTCGAATTGGATAATGCAAAATCATCGTCAACAAAAAAAAAACAGAAAAATCATAAAAAAATTATTGTATTTGTAACAAAACATCATTTCATATGAATCATGATGAAAAACAAACAAAACATCATTTCGTATGAATCATGATCGAACAACATAAAGAAACAGTATTTAACCTTAATCATGTAGTTTTACCTTAGATCTTTTTATAGATTCTTGATTAAACTTACCTATAACATGTTCGATCTACAAAAAGAAAAAAAAAACACAGAAAAATCATAAAAAATTGACATTAAACATTTACAATACATAAATATCTAATATAGATTACATACCTGCAAATTATGTGGAATGATCTACAAAAAATAACAACAAAAAACATTAGGATCTGCCGAAAGGGTTTTGAACAAAAAAAATTTCCTATAAGATCTAACAACATAAATAAACAGTATTTAGGTTTGATCAAGTACACACCTAACAATCAAATTTACACACTCTTTTGACATTGTGATTCAAACACCTGCAAACACTGATTCAAAAGTCAAATTAAAAAAAAAACTGTTTTACTAGGCTTCAAAGAATGCGTAAATTAAAACCATTGATTGTTAAGTATGGTGAACAAACGCCAATACAAACATTCAATTCTTCCAAATCTGGGTAAAGAAAAACCATTGATGGTTGCAGAGACTGAGCAGAGATGGCACTAAGATACGTTATTTGTAAGCCACCACCGGTTATACCTTGTTGCAATTGATGAAAAAAAAAACAAATCGATGTCCAATAAACAACCATAATCTGAACTGATTTGTAAAAAAAAACGTAATCTGAACAAAAATAAACCCTAATCTCATAATCGAATTCGTGAAAAAACTAAAAACAAAACAACACAATTGAAAGATATACTCACCTTGTAGTGGAATAATTAAAATCCCTAAGAATTTCTTCTTGATGATGTGCAAGACACCATTGTTTAGATTGTTTTGGAATCGCTTGTCAAAGAAGAGAGAAACAGGAGCTTCAGATCTAGGGTTTGTGAAAACATGGAATTGTGTCAAGGAAGAAAGCCTTTCAAAAAATATAAGGGATCCGTTTTTTTAATATTGGGGGTGACCCGAATCCTCAGCAGGATCCCGCGTCCCACACTTTTTTGGTTTGTGTTTTGAGAATTTTGGTTTATGTATAGAGAATTGAGATGGATTCCCTCCTAAACTCAAAATCCACCTTCACCAAAGCTTGCCACATCATCAAAAATGTCCCAAATCACATGCCACATGGCCCAAATCTATCTCATATATATATATATATATATATATATATATATATATATATATATATATATATATATATATATATATAGTGGAGAGTTCAAATGAGAAGAAATTACAAATTAAGAATAAAAAGAATAAAGGGTACAAAGGTAATTAGAACAAATCATTTAATGAGTCATCCTATAAAATAATTTTGCACCTTACACAATAAAAACAATCATGTACATGTTCTTACATATTCAACGTTTCCTACACCATAAAAACAACGTTTTGGTGTAAGGTAGAGAATGTGTAGGACCCCAACACTTTTAAATAATTTGTTGACTCATAATAAAATATGTGTAGGACACAACACTTTTAAATAATTTTTTCACTTCTAATAAAATTGGTGTAGGACCAACATATTAATGGTGGTGAAGGAAGAAATTATGGTGGCATTAATAAGACTTGGGTAACTCTTTATAACATTTATTAGTATTCTAAATCAAAATGTCTATCCTACCCTTATTAATTAAATCATTAATTAAAAGTAGACAAAAATTATATCTTGATTCAAAACCATTGATCAAAAAAATAAAGGGCCTAGATTAATTTATTTTTCTTCTTATAAGAAGATTCTTCTCAAATGAACCTCCTCCTATATATATATATATATATATATATATATATATATATATATATATATATATAGTGTAAGTATATGGAGAAAACCAATTTTATTGAGAAAACTAAGGAAACCCCAATACTTGGCCCATATTGAGCCACATCACCCACTTTAAGCATGTGCAAATTGGTCTTCAAAGGGCATTTTAGACTTTTTACTTTTTCATCCCATCAAACGTCACCAACCCACCTTTTACTTTTGAGACAAAAGTACACACCTTTTTGCAACATTTTCCAATGCATTTTCTTCCCCACATTTCTATCATCTTCTTCAAATTCAAACCTTCCATATATTTCTTTTTATCTTTGTTTATCCATGGAGTTTATAACAAGAATTTCGGACGACACATAAGTAGACTTTTAGTATTAATTCTTGTTGAATACGTCTCCATGTTGTGTTGTACGAAACAACTAGATCTGGATCTTGTACTCATCCATTTCTATTGAAGCCACCATATCTGAAGATCAAAGTCACCATCGAAGCTCTCAAAGAAAAGCAAGTAAGGTGTTGCTCTCATCACATCTTTGTTTATGTTTTTAGAGAGAGAAAGCTAATGTGTTTTAGAGAGAAACAACAATATTCATCTTGTTTATTTCGGATGTGTTCATGCTTATTGAAAGCTGATTTCGGGTGTGTTCATGCTTCATCTCACGTCGTCATCTTCATCTCGGGTGTGCTGATGCTTGTTGAAAGCTGATTTCTAGAGTGAGAAACAACAATCTTCATCATATTCATCAAGAACACCAAGAACACATAGAGAGAAGCAAGTTTGAAGATCTTCATCTTGTTCATCACACGGTTTCTAGATTCGGTAAGTGTTTTTAGAGAGAGAAAGTTGCTATTTTAGAGAGAGAAACAACAATCTCTTGAGTATTTTATTTTGAAAAATCATTTCACACTTGATGTTTTAGTTAAAATGGTTGTTTATAGGTTTTTGTGTAATGGATGTTTTAGAGATGAACATGATTCTTTTGTTAAAATGGTTCTAAAAATGGGTAAATGTTTATGTAATTTGCAGGTTTTTATTTTTGTGTTAAAATCATTTTTGTGGTAAAAAGTTGTGTTTGGTTTGGTTGCTTGTTTGAGGCTTTTGATCTGAATAGTAACTGTTTTTTTGTTGGGTTGGTTGTTTGTTTGGGCTTTTGATCTGAATAGTAACTGTTATTCTGTTATACTAGGAGGTAACACATGTTACATGTGTTACAATAAAATTTTACACGTGTATAACACGTAACACATGTTACATACCTATAGTTACATTTGTGTTAATAAGTTTAACTTTAGGGGATTAACACTGATGTACTTGTTTTGTTCATAGGTGAATGGATGTTTATGTTCAAGATAAAGATGGTTATCAAGACGCAAAGCGTAGCTAGATTTTTGTAACCTTTATGATAGTTTTTGGATCATTTTTATATGTTTAAGTTTTTATAAAGATTTTTGTTACCTTTAAGTATGATTGTAATGTGTGCAATTACTAACAACCCATGATGACAAGTGACTTTTGTTTTGATTAACATTTGTAACTGGTGTTGGACGTAAAATGTGTAACCTATGTGAGAGGTAACTAACTAATAGCAAAGAATGACCTGATAAAATGTTGGTCATATCATTCCTTTGGTACACATGTGTTACATACGTTAAAAGGCAACGTTACATATGTAACAATGGTTTTTATATATGTAACATGTTTAATGAAAAATAATAAACTACTATTAAACGCATGAGCTATTGAATATCATTAATTAGAAAGTCAAAACATCTAACACATTACAATCATCTTAAACATTACAATCTAAAAAATATTACAATCTTAAAGAATACTTGTTTACCAATTGACGTGACATTTTGGATGATGTAATGCAGTTACATATGTAATTTAACTAAGTTTTAATTGGCACCTAAGGTTGCACATATGTAACACATGTTTTTTTAACATGTGTTACACTAGAGGGTAACACATGTATAGTCATGTTATACATGTTACATACAGTGTTTACACGTGTTACAACATCAATGATACACATGTTTCATATAGTTTTTACAACCAAAAATGGCCTTCACGACAACATCCTTTTTCATCCATAATGCAACATGTGTAACAACGTCCAAAACTGTTGCTTCGTTTCTAGTATATAACGTGTGTGACATGGCGATCGTCAGAAAACACATAAAAGCCACATGTAACTTGTAACACGATATAGAACCAAGTATTGGTTTACTATGGATACGATATAACACATGTTACAAACAACATGTAACATGTGTAACAATGCTAAAAAGTGTTTCATTTATTGTATAACGTGTGTGGCATGACGCATATCATGTAAAAAGTGACTGTTATGCATATTACGGGTTGAGATTTTATAAAAGTTAGTTTCTCTATCCCACTATTGAGATTTTATATGCACCCGAAGTCCTATTTTTCCCAACCTCGCCATTAGATTTTATAAAAGTTAGTATCCCCAGTTATATTACATACATAAAAGGAAGTTGATTTTAGATCAATACATAACCGACATGTGTATTGTTCAAATTGCTAGTAATGTATGCAACTACTGAGAATGTGGGACTGGTGTAACAAAATAAAGGGACATATAGATTATATATATTAAAAAAAAACAATTACAATTAAACTTAAATGTAACAAAAGTGTTTTATACAAATTCAAATATATAAAAATGATCCAAAAAACTATCATAAGGTAACACAAATCTACCTATGCTTCGCTTCTTGATAACCAGCTTTATCTTGAACACAAACATCCCTATACCTATGAACAAAACAATTACATCATTTTTAATCTTGTATAGTTAAATTTTTCAACGCAAACGTAACAACATTTATGTAACATGTGTTACGAGTTATACATGGACACAAAGGGGGCTGCACATATGTATAACATGTGTTACGTCTTACACATGTGTAAAAATTTTGTTGTAACACATGTAACAAACATATGTGACATGTGTAACATGGCTATACATGTGTTACCCCCTAGAATAACACACACAAACAGTTACCCCATAACATGCGTAATATGATGTAGCAAAATAAACACATGGATACGCTGAATGTTACACATATTCCGAATAAATTATGAAGTTTCTAAAGGTAACACATGTTATAACATATACGATAAAAAAACCCCAAACAAGCAACATATAGGGGCTTACACATATGGAGCACATATTTGTAACTTGTGTTACACTATAGTGGTAACACATGTATAACATGTGTTACGTGTTATACATGTGTAAACTTTTTGTTGTAACACATGTAACAACTATATGTGACATGTTAACATGGCTATACATGTGTTACCCCCTAGTATAACACATAAAAACAGTTACTATTCAGATCAAAAGCCCCAAACAAACAACCAAACCAACAAAAAACAGTTACTGTTCAGATCAAAAGCCTTAAACAAGCAACCAAACCAAACACAACTTTTTATTTGTAAAATAAACGAGATCATCAACGATTAGATTATGAACTTTTCAAAGGTAACGAATATATATCAACAATAACATTCATTATCACAATTCTAAAAAAAATTAATCCCTTTAAAACAAAAAAACCCAACAAACTATCAAATCTATTTTACCAATACACACACAAAATCATTCAACTTTTACCAAACAAGTAACATTAAGACATGGAACCAGTCCATGTCATACGTGTGTGTGTTCTTGGTGTTCTAACAACCTTCTCTCTCTAAAAACCCATGTAACCAAACGATTTCTGACCTTCTTCTCTCTCACACACACTTGTGTGTGTGTTCTTGGTGTTCTAACAACTTTCTCTCTCTAAAAACCCATGAACCAAATGATTTCTAACCTGCTTCTCTCTCACACACTTGTGTGTGTTCGTGGTCTTGGTGTTCTTCATGAACACGAAGGAGAATCTTGTTTCTCTTTCTCTCACACTTGTGTGTATGCTTTTGGTGTTTCTCTTTCTTTAACAATAACGATTCAGGCTTGCTTCTCTCACACACACTTGTGTGTGTGTTCTTGGTGATTGAAACATGAAGAAAGAGAGAGGATGAGAGAATGGATGATGATGATGGTTTGATGGTGAATGTACAGAAGATATTTTGAATTCTCAAAGAAGAAGAAAGAAGAAAGAGAGACAATGATGATGCTTTGATGGTGATGGTGATGGTGACAACTATACAGAAGAGAGAGAATGAGATATGGTCTTTTTGACACAAATACCCTCCTGGCCCACTCATCAACATATGTTATGTATTAATTAAATTTAAATCAATAAACCATCAAATTTCCCTAACCCTTAGATGATCAAGATCAATGGTCACAATTGGGTTTCCTTAGTTTTATCACTAAAACTACCAAATAGATAAATTTACTCCTAGAACAGTAGTAAACCGTATTAATGGTGATCTTTTTCCCAAAATACAGTAGCGGATGCAAGATTTTATTCTAATGGGCTCCTTTTGGTAAATTCTCTTTAATTCTCACTAACTTTTTCTAAACCTGGAGGTTGAGTCTTCTATTTATAGCTGGAGAATTGTGAAAGAGGAGGACTGCCAGCTAGCCGTTGTTTGCCAGTTGTCTGACCAGGAGGAATATCCATTATGTTGGGATTGAACCCTACCAGAGGAACAGATAATGAAAGCCAAAACCGGATCACAAAAGTGGACTCACAATAAGCAGCAGTTTACTATAAGCTTTCCCTTTGACTGTGGCTCCAACATCTGCTATATTCCAAAGTACTGCTTTTATCAACATCTGCTGACCTACAACTGCTGTTCTATTCAAGGACTGATGAAGACTAAAAGCCCTGCTGTTCAATCTGCTGCCTTGAGTCAAGCACTGCTGATCATGACAAGTACTGCTGGGTTCACAGCAGTAGAACGATGCAGCAGCAGTTTTATTCATCTCATGAAATTTAATGCAATATCAGTAGTTAGCAAAGCAGTAGTTGTATAGATCAGTAGATAGAGTTTGTTAGGTTGTTAGATGTCACTTTCATGGTGACGTCAGCTTTGATGCTTCAGTGGTTTGGATTGTCTATAAATGTAACAGTACTCTGTACTATTACACTTGATCGTTTTGAGTGAGTTCTTCTCCTCAATTCAATCCTTCCATCTTGTGCAACCAACTTTGGGGTATCAGGCTGAGGGGGAGCTTAGTTATGTAAGCATGCTTGTAATCTTTTGATTTTCATTGTAATCATTCAACTTAATGAGAAAGCATGTGTTATCAAACTATTCTCTTCTTTGATTGTGTTTACAAAGTTTGTATCCATTTCCGCTGCACTTTACATTGTTTTATATTCATTGATTTGTCAAATTCTTACAAACAAGCACAATCATGACAACCTCCGATCCTAACAATTGGTATCAGAGCAAGGACAGTCAAATTCGATCTAACAATCAATTTGACATAACAGTTCAGCTCAAAATTCATTGATACTAAGGTTGATTGTATTTAGTTGGAAAACAGAGCAATGAGAAATCATGTTCAAAATGTTGAATCAGATACTCTGTAAAACAACCAAGATGTCATATGATTCACAAATCTCAAACAACTAGTGATATCATGCACAAATCACTCATAGTCCCCAGATCTGGAAACTTATCTGATAACTATGAGATGATTATCTTCATTCAAAATTGATTTCAACTGTTGTTATGGAATTTGTGATGATTTCATCATGATTTATGCTAAAGTATGAACCTCAGATTAACAAAACCTATGTTCAAAATAAACATTAGTGTTTTGCTAACTTAGAAAGAGGGAAATAAAGCTTTAGTCATGAAATCTTATGTGTTAAAAAGCAGGTTGAGAATCCTCAGAAGGACCAAATCAACTCTGTCAAAACACATGAAGAAAATCTGGGGTCAAAACAGACCAAATCATATGTAATGTGAGAATTGGTAATAAAACATGTACAAATGTGGCCAGATCTCTCAAAACATTGCTGAAAAAGATTTTGGATTGAGGATTCTTTCATAAAAACCTCCGAGTAAGTATTTTATTACTTATGAATGGGATGGGTAAAACGGGAAGAAGAAAATGAACAAAACTCAAAAGTGTGCTTATCTCAAAACTTTAGAAGCCAAAAGAAAAAGAGTATAAGCATAAAACACTTATGAGGTTAAAGTTGGGTAAACAGTGGTCATCATGCAACTGTGTGCTTTCATCAAATACATGAATCGTTCAGGTAACAATGGCATCTCCAGTGATTAACCTTAAAAGAAGAATTTACAATCAATTGTCAAGAAAATGACCCTAAACAATGGTCAAAATAACTTGAGAATGATATGATCATGTTCTTACTTGAAAAGCTGTCAGATCCTTTTGATGTTATTTTCAAAACATCCTTTAACTATTTCTTAAGGTGTTTTTCTCAAATAAAACCGGATATATTACTTCATTTTTTTTAATATATTTTGGACTTTTACTCATTTTTGATAGTAAAAGTTTTCTCACCGGTCAGGATATAATTTCCTTATTTTTGTGTGAAATTTCTATCCCTAAATCTGATCAAAAGGAAATGGCACACATGTCAAAGTCACGTCAAGCTCAAGTTTGTTTGTCACAGATCAAAAATTGATTGCAAATTGATTTTCAACTACTGAGATACTCATGTTCTAATTCAAATAATTAGACATAAATTGAGTAGCCTTGGTAGAAAAGACTTCATCATCTGGGATGCTGAACCACTGTCAGGAATAATGAACATGTGGCAAAGCCTTGAACAAAGATTTCTGAGATAACTGCTGGCAATTTAAAAATTTACATCCAAAATGTAAATTGTTGAGTATAGCATTTCTGAAACTAAACAGATGTTGGACATGATATTGTGTTTACACAAGACAAAATCAATACCCACGTCTGATAAAGCAGATGCTAAAATTATTTGTCAAAAGTCAAAACACTGTTGCACAAACAGTTGTTATACTAATAACCTTCATTATTGCTTTCTACCATTGTTGTACCTTAAATGTTGTTGTGCCTCAACATCTGCTCTCTAAAGTCTGTCCACTGCTGAAAGTCAACCCCTGCTCCTTGAAAATCTTGAAAAACACTGATGTTCAAAATCATTGTTCTATCCACTGATATACTATCCACTGATAGTAAAAATCATCCACTGCCTCATTTTGTTACCATTGTAACTACTGATGGTTGATCCATCAGTGGCTGTCAAAACAACTGTCCTCCATTATTTACTCTTTCATCAGGTGTTGACACGTGGTCAGCTTTTTAGTCGTCAGATCGTTATAACCGCTGCCACATCAGCATTCACTTTTTCCCTAAAATAAAACCCTGATTAAACCCAAACATGGGCTCACACTGTCTAATTGAGTTCCAAAATTCTCTTCTCAAAGCAGTTTCCCACTCTTCTTCACAAAAACCTTCTTCGATCTTCTTCATCAAAAATGACGAAATCAAAATCGAAATCAAAGTCAAAACCATCTTCTTCCTCCACCCCCACAGACGCCACTCAAATGGCCGCTGAAACCATAGAAATCCGTTACAAATCCCCTCACAATTATGTGGGTATACTCACAAAACCCACAACCGACAACACCTTCGACTCGATCATTGATACCTTATCTGCATCAAAGTATAAAACTTTGTTAAGAGCAGACGCTCCCATTTATCTTCAAACCCAGAGAGAGTTCTGGAAAAATGTCACCCTTGAAAAACAAGGAGACATCGTCACAGCCATCAACTCTTCGATACAGGGTAAAAAGATTCAAATCTCTCCACAATCTATTTCTGAAGTCTTCAAACTCGATGATTTGAAAGGTAAAACCTCATTTTCTAAAACCGAGTTGAAAAAGGATTTTATGAACAGGGGCTATGCAGAGCAACCAAAAAGGGATACCTTACAAAAAGGCTATTTCCCTTCTGCACCCAGATTTTTGTTTCACACACTATTAATGTGTGTGTCTAATAAAACAACGTCTTTTAATGAAATACCATAAAAAATTCAATGCCTAGGGTATGCAATTTTAAACAATTAAAATTTTAATTATTCCCAGGAAATATTTGATGATTTGGTAAAAAAACGTTGATAATAAAGCATTTCTGCTCTTTCCAAGATTTTTAAGCTACTATTTTGAACAAAAATTTGTAAAGGAAGATGCAGATTTGCCCAAACAAGGTGCTTCTTTTAAAATAAACTGTTTAACACCTGAAACATTCTCTAGAATGTTGGCACCAATAAAAACAAAATCAGAGGTGCATGAGCAGAAATTAGCAGATGAAACTGCTCCTCAGGTATCGGCTGCTGAGCCCACTACTCCAGGTGATCAAAGCAGCACACCCACTGTTTTGAAACCCACACCTGCCACCACAAAAAGAACCAAAAAGAAAACATCCAGAAAGCCCACCAAACCCAAACCAAAGGCACCTCTGGAAGATGAGATCCCAGAGTCAATGCCAGTGATAGCACAAAAGTCACCAATAACCACTGCTGCTACTTCCTCACAGCAGATGGAAGAAAGATCTCAACCCTTGCCTCAAACTCCTCCTGCATCCTCACAAAAGGATCAGGTTGTAAACACAGGGACCCCACAATATGAAGCTCTGGACCCACTCGGATCCATCTTCCACAGTCCTAATCGCAAGGACATGTCTCTTTCAACCCCTTCACCCTCACCCTCCATATTACCACAATCCATGATACCTTTGTTGCATACAGTTGGTATTACTCAGACACAAACCAGTTCCTCTCAAACACCTATCACTGAGAGTATACTCCCACAAGTGACTGGGTCTGATGTTGATATCTCTGTTATCCCAGCAACAACTGAGGAGGTTACACTGTAGGAGTTACAAATAACTCCTGTCAGTAGTTCAAGTGGAGCAGCCACTACAAATGTTGAACCCACTGGTTTACATTTGGACAGTGGTTACATTCATAAGACTCCCTTGAAGGCAATTTCTTCAATAGCACCAGTGAGTTTGTTTAAACCACTGGCAACATCAAAAGGTTATCAAGTGCTGAAGAAAGAAGTCCCCAGTACCAAGAACAAGGGGCATCAATGACTGACTTCTGGGATTCAGTTCCTAAGTCACACATTGGTAAAACCACTGCTGGTGGGGATTCAGATGATCCTGTTAATTCAGGTGATGATTCAAAATATCAGGAATTGACGGGCAGGGTTGAAAACCTGGAAACCTCAGTTGCTGAAATAAAGGATATGGTGCAACAGCTATTAAAAGCTCAGAAAGCCAGCTCAAGCACCTGCTCAACAGGCACCTGCTGCAAATGAGTTGTGGACCATGTTCCAACCACTGCTGGAAAGACAAAAGCAGATGGCAGATTAGCAGCATGCTATACATGTTCAAAAGCTGACAAATATGGTGGAATCAAGATTCAAAGATACTCAGGCAGATATCAAAGCTATCAAGGCTCACATTCAAAGAGCCTCTGGAAAAGTTCCTTCCACTGTTCTCTTCATGAATGAACCCTTCCCAGATAATGCCAAAAAGGGGGAGAAGATCAAGTGGAAGAAAAAGTGAATTGATGATGGTATATATGTTGAGCCAGAAAATAGCCAAACCAAAACTGCAGTATCAATACACACCACATCACCACACACCACCACAACTACTGCTCCACCATCATCTGTGTCTACAGCACCAAAACCATCATCACCATCAAAATCAGCCACCCCATCATCACCTCCCGCCAAAAAGTAGAAGACAACAGATGTTACAACATCTATTGTAATGACAACAGTGGTTGAAACACCTGTTGTTCCAACTACTGGTAGTCAGTCACTCATCACCACTCAAACAATTGCTATCACAACCCCTGCTCAAAAGCAGAAGACATCTGCTGATACATCAGTAGTTGTAATGACAACAGCGGTTGAAACACCAGTTGTTTCAACAGCTGTTAGTCAACCATCCACCACTGCTCTCACCTTTCCTACATCACAACCAAAGCTCTTTACCAGAAAAAGAAAGCCAATCTCTGCCGATGAAGGCATACATGATCCTAATGCTGCAAAATATCCACTAGAACTAGAAGCTATCAAAAATGAGATGAGGCAATTCTATACAGAGGAAGATCCTTCAAAAAGAAGATTTCCCTCACTCATAGGCTTTATGGCACCAGAGGATATGGATGATTATCTCAAGCTCAAGGAGAGACAGGCTAAAGTAAGAGCTAAAGTTGAAAGTGAAGGTCTAAGTGACGAGGCCATTGCTGAAAAACTAGAATTCTTCTTCTCAAAAGTAAAGCAGATGGAAGTGTTTGCACAAGAACTGAACAAAGAAAAGGCTGATCAACGAAATAAGTTAAGAAAAGAATATAGGCCTGTAAACGAACCGAACGAACACAAACATAGGCAGGTTCGTGTTTGTTCATTTAACTTTAACCGAACACGAACACGAACATATAATCGAACACATTTTTTTGTTCGTGTTCGTTCATTAAGAAATCGGGCATGTTCGTGTTCGTTCATTTAAAGCCTAAACGAACAGTTCACGAACATTAACGAACACAAACGAACATAAACAAAAAAAACTGAACATACTTGAATAAACATAAACAAACATAAATTAACATGATTGAACAAACAAGTCTAATATATTAAAATTCATCCGAAAACACATCTAAATTAGAGTTCATAAATATACGAACTAGTCATATTAATATAAGTAGTTAGAAAACCTAATATTTATATTAATCTAACTATTTATGTATTTACTAAAATTTAAACGAACATTCATGAACATAAATGAACGAACATAAACGAACGTTCACGAACATAAATGAACGAACACAAGGTGTGTTCATGTTCGTTCATTTAATTAAACGAACAAATTTTTTTTGTTCGTGTTCGTTCGTATATTAAATAAATGAACATAAACGAACTTCCCGCCGAACAAGTTCATGAACGTTCGGTTCGTTTACAGGCCTAAAAGAATATCTAGCCTACATCATGAAAGAGAAATTCTATCTTGCTGAAGAAAAACAGTTTGAAGAATGGCCAATAGTTGCTTTAAAGCATGAGGCAGAGAGGATTGAAAAAATCAAGAATGATCCTAAAAAGAAGAAGAATGCTCCAAATTGGAGCAAATACAAAAAGCTCATTGCTGACCTAACTGCTGAGTACAAAAGGAAAAAAAAAGAGCTGGTGGATGCAAAAATGGATACTGCTAAAGCCATATCAAAATGGTCAAAGCAGCAGACTGATGAAGCCTATGAAAAGCTGAAGAAAAGGAAGATAACTGTTCCAGGCACTTCAAAGAAACGTGAACAAATGATGAAGCTTGAACAGCAGATTGAATACCTCAAAACACTGTTCAAATCAGTAGATAATCCTACTCTTGTGACAAACCAAGAAGAAGGAAAACAACTGTCTGAAGAAGAGGTCAAAGAAAAGGAAGCTGAGTACTTCAATGATGCCATCATGAAAATGGGCCTAAAAGAAGAGAACTTAACAAAGCTTCAGAACCTTTTTAAGAAGGTATTAACCAAGCCTGCATCACCAAACACTCTGACATGCATGACAGACTTTGAGAGGCAGGAGCTGATTGAAAAGGAGACTGCAGAAGACATAGCTGCAGCTAACAATGTCATTGAGATGGCCTTCAAAAGAATGTCTGAAAGTCTGCAAGTTTTCACAAGGCCAACATCTCCAAACTCATCTTTAAATAAATCTCTCCCAAGAAACCCATTAGGATTAAAAGTACTAAAGTGGATGTCTAATCAAAAGACCCACGTATTGACCTTGGTCAGATCCAATGGCGAAATGAAGTATATATCAAGGAAAGAAGCACTAGGCCTTAGTGTTGAAGATTTGCATGATCTCCTTGAATTTACATTGTGTAGGGATGAAGATGACCTGAGTTCCAAGAATTTTGAAGAAGAATTTAAAGAACAAGCTAAGGAACTTCTGATGAGGAATAAAGGTCCAGAATAATGAAGGGTTTTGGCATTATCTGTTCCAGGGGGAGATTGTTGGGATTGAACCCTACCAGAGGAACAGATAATGAAAGCCAAAACCGGATCACAAAAGTGGACTCACAATAAGCAGCAGTTTACTATAAGCTTTCCCTTTGACTGTGGCTCCAACATCTGCTATACTCCAAAGTACTGCTTTTATCAACATCTGCTGACCTACAACTGTTGTTCTATTCAAGGACTGATGAAGACTAAAAGCCCTGCTGTTTAATCTGCTGCCTTGAGTCAAGCACTGCTAATCATGACAAGTACTGCTGGGTTCACAGCAGTAGAACGATGCAGCAGCAGTTTTATTCATCTCATGAAATGTAATGCAATATCAGTAGTTAGCAAAGCAGTAGTTGTATAGATCAGTAGATAGAGTTTGTTAGGTTGTTAGATGTCACTTTCATGGTGACGTCAGCTTTGATGCTTCAGTGGTTTGGATTGTCTATAAATGTAACAGTACTCTGTACTATTACACTTGATCGTTTTGAGTGAGTTCTTCTCCTCAATTCAATCCTTCCATCTTGTGCAACCAACTTTGGGGTATCAGGCTGAGGGGGAGCTTAGTTATGTAAGCATGCTTGTAATCTTTTGATTTTCATTGTAATCATTCAACTTAATAAGAAAACATGTGTTTATCAAACTATTCTCTTCTTTGATTGTGTTTACAAAGTTTGTATCCATTTCCGCTGCACTTTACATTGTTTTATATTCAATGATTTGTCAAATTCTTACAAACAAGCACAATCATGACAGCCTCCGATCCTAACACATTATGTCCCCTCTGACGCAACCAGGCATGGTCGTGTATTAGAGGTGACGTGGCGTATAGTTATTCGCTCCAGCTCAACGTTCTTTTGTAACGGTTGTTGGTCTGTCTCATGAAAATCTTGCGACTGGCGTTGGCGCCTTTCCATTGGTGCCACCTGTCGTCCTTTCTGTCCGCTAAGAGCATCTTTTTGTCGCCAGGTGTCCTTTCCCAGAACCTTCTAGAAGCTTCTGGATGTCTTCGTATGGTGAGGTCGCAAGTTTGGAGTGGTGTGATCCCGTTGACACGTGTCTATATGTGATTTGGGACCATACAGTGATAACCCCTACAAAATTCAATAAGTCACCAGTGATTTGAAAATTTTCTCAAATTGTTGGTAATAAGAGATTACATAGAAGAAATACCTTTGTCGTTGTGAAAAATGTGGGTAATAAGAGGTTACATAGAAATACCATTGCCCTCGTGAAAAGATAATGAAAAGAAAAAAGAAAGAGTAAATTGCCATTTTAGTCCTTGAGTTTTGTCCAAATTTGTCATTTTAGTTCAAATAGGTTTTTTTTTTGCCTCTGGGTCCCTAACTTTTCCCTTTTGTTGCCATTTTGATCACATACACTAACCCCATCCAAAAACTCCATCTTTAACCAGGGGTAGTTTGGGGATTTTCATTTTAAATGTTTTCAATTGCCATTTTGATCCAATTCCAAAGAATCAAAAAAATTCCAAAAAATCAAAAAAATTCCAAAAAATTCTAAAAAATAATAAAGATTCTAAAAAATTATAAAAATTCTAAAAAATTCTAAAAAAATACAAAAAATCCGTTTCGGCGCGAACCGTTTCGAACCCGAACCGTTTCGAGCTGAGCCGTTTCGAGCTGAGCCGTTTCGAGCTGAGCCGTTTCGAGCTGAACCGTTTCGAGCTGAGCCGTTTCGAGCAGAACCGTTTTGAGCTGAGTGGTTTCGACGCGAACCGTTTCGAGCCGAACCGTTTCGAGCTGAACCGTTTCGAATCGAACCGTTTCTAGCTGAACCGTTTCGAACCGAACCGTTTCTAGTTGAACCGTTTCGAACCCGAACCATTTCGAGCTGAACCGTTTCGACGCGAACCGTTTCGAGCTGAACCGTTTCGACCCGTACCGTTTCGTACCGAACCGTTTCGAGCTGAACTGTTTCGAGCTGAACCGTTCCAAAAAATCAAAAAAAAAATTCCAAAAAATTCTAAAAAATAATAAAAATTCTAAAAAATCATAAAAATTCTAAAAAATCCAAAAAATCCGTTTCGGCGCGAACCGTTTCGAGCTGAACCGGTACCGTCGAAACGGTTCAGCTCGAAACGGTTCGGCTCGAAACGGTTCAGCTCGAAACGGTACGGCTCGAAACGGTACGGGTCGAAACGGTACGGGTCGAAACGGTTCGGCTCGAAACGGTTCGGCTCGAAACGGTTCGGCTCGAAACGGTTCGGCTCGAAACGGTTCGGCTCGAAACGGTTCGGCTCGAAACGGTTCGGCTCGAAACGGTTCGGCTCGAAACGGTTCGGCTCGAAACGGTACGGGTCGAAACGGTTCGCGTCGAAACGGTTCAGCTCGAAACGGTTCGGGTTCGAAACGGTTCGCGCCGAAACGGATTTTTTGGAATTTTTTTGATTTTTTGGAATTGGATCAAAATGGCAATTGAAAACATTTAAAATGAAAATCCTCAAAATACTCCTGGTTAAAGATGGAGTTTTTGGATGGAGTTAGTGTATGTGATCAAAATGGCAACAAAAGGGAAAAGTCAGGGACTCAGACGCAAAAAAAAAAAAAAAAAAAAAAAAAAAAAAAAAAAAAAAAAAACTATTTGGACTAAAATGGCAAATTTGGACAAAACTCAGGGACTAAAATGGTAATTTACTCAAAAAGAAACCACCACCTTGCACAAAACATTTAAAACCCTTGATTCCTTGAAAAAATGAAGTCATCATATATCATAAGCAAAAGAAAAGACAGATTGCAAAATACATATCACGTTCATTTCAGGAAAAAAAAAACTAATTAACTAATAGCCGAAGTAGATTATATATCTCACAGTATCGCGAAGCCCTTGGAAGCTTAAGCAACTTCACATACAGCTACAGATCTTCTTCTACCCTTGAGTTTTCACAAGTGATTATGTATTCCAGAATGTATTCCAGAAACTCTTTGTCACACTGCATTCCCCAATATGTATTCCAGAAACTCTTTGTCAACACTTTTGCCCCGTGCATTTTGAAAATTCGAAGGTTGTTAGCATACAAGTGGGTACCAACTTCGGTTTAATGCAGTAAGATTCTTCAAGCTTTTGTTTTCAAGATAGACAAATCCCATTAATGTACATGGATATATAAAAACAAGTAGAGAAGATAAAAAAAAAAAAAAAAAAAAAAAAAAAAAAAAAAAAAAACAGCACAAATGTTTCAACTCAGGACAACTTACAAGTAACCGAGTGATATGTCCATAATACCAAAAACCCTTCAACTCCAACTGCTTCATGTTTAGAAATGTGGGAAGAGGTGAAGTCAATGGGGAAGTGAATGGGACCTTGAAGTCAGTAAGGAAGCTTTCATTTTGAGCTGAAAGTGATTTAGTCCCTTTAGAATCCCGAAGCCAAAGATCATAACATCTTACTTCACCAACTGAAACACATGCCTCAACCAGAGAGGACACGTCTTCCATTACAAATATGGAGCACAATATTCCACCAACAAATAGGTATTCAAGATTAGGGGCCTTACACCCATTAACCTCAACACTCGAATCAACTATGTCTATGTAGTTTTCAATCATATAATTTAATCAATTATACATTGTGCTTCTAAACCTGAAACCCACGTGGGAACACCTTTGAATTATTGTTTTCTAATCAATCAGTTCAGTTTCAGTAACTTTTAATTAAGCAATCAAACCAATATTGAGTATTAGTGACAGCCTAACCCATTTTCTAGCTCGTCTCAGGCCTTGTAAAAACCAGGCCGCTTAGCCAAAGATGCCAAAATAGTGTTTGAGAAACATGTGTTACGTAGGTGAGCTCTATCAACTTGAACATATAACATAATATTACGGTGAAAACAGAGAAAACATGTGCAGATAAATATCGTTGTTTTGGGCTCTATGGAGATTGAAGTACAAAAAAAAAAAAAAAAAAAGAAAACGAGAGGACAAACGAATTTGACAATATGTTCACACATGAAGTGGTTATAGAGGAATGAAATCTAACAAGTTTACTCCAAGGAAGGTCACTAATGCTATTTGTACAATGAATCATGTGAAAAAGAATCACAATATCACACGTGGACAATAGGATCTGTATGGTCTTGCACGGTCAAACGCTCTGACACGTTAGCCAGTGACTTAAGGTTGCATTTTATAAGGGCCTCAACAAAGTAGCATGTTTCATCTATGGTGTTGCCATCTGGCACATCCACTACGAATGATTCAATAACCAAAGTTCCCGGACGGCCTTCGATAATATCCGGATGCAGGGTAATGACAGATGAATAATTCTGCAAGAAATACCAACAAAATTAGTCCTGAAATAACGGGTAACTGGTTTGGGTTGAGGAAGGTACCTGGAGTCTGTGATCACCACCGACGATTCGCATGCCTAGGATGTGTTCTTCTTCGTTTAAAAGTTCCAAACGTTCTATACTTGTGGTGGCAGGAAGTCCGGAACAAACGTTTACTTGTCTAACACTTCCAATTTCGAGGTCACCTTGCACATTGCACCCGCTCACAAAGGGTTTGTACTTTTGTGGTTCATCAAACCTCCTCACCAGGGACCATACCTGAAACACGCACAAACCATCAATTTATGATCTTTCATCAGTATTTGAAAAATAAACGTAATTGAAGATTTGAAGTTCTTGTATATCTAGAAAGGGGTTAGGTTCAAGATTAAGTCCCTTCATAATCGGATTGTAGAGTATCTTCTACATGTAATCATACTTAGTCAGTATGTCTAGCTTTTATGAAAATGGGCCATTAAGTTAGCATTTGCATAGTCAACTTGTTCATGCCACATTTTGGAGTCCTGGGAACTAAAAGGAAAGCTGTTATCTTCTTCATTAGCTCGATAGCTTAATCCTCTCATCCTAAAAGTCTAAAACCACTTAGACAACTATCAACCACGCAATATATTTTATTTTCATTTGATGGTCAGAACCAGAACCAAAACTAAAATCCTGATGAATGCAGTGACCATCTGACAACCACTTATGAGTTAATTGATGCCAGCAGAATTAATGTGTTCATAGGCATACTGCAAGAACTAGTGGATTAAATTGGCAGCAATGAAAAAGAACCTCATGAGGAGTATTACAATTGAGGCATAATAAAGAGGTCATGGTATACATGCAAACGCAGCCTAGTTGAGAAGAAAAATACAAAATGATGGTGGCATTTCGTAACATCACTACTCGCTCCACTCAGCTACTAGTGTCTTGTGATATAGATATTTTCAGGATGTATAAGTTGATATATACAACTTGATCTTTGTACAAAAAATCTGAGTTGCATAAACTACATGTAGAATGATTAAAGCTTGCGAGTTTCTAGAGTAACCAATTCTAAAACTAAATTAAAAACAGTACATACTACAAAGGTATGATTGAAGTCCAGGTACAGGTACAACTACAAGCATTAAGAAAGTTCTAATATTTATAATCACCAGATTTAACTCCTGCTACAGCTTATCTGATACATTTCTCTACCTTTAAAGTACCACAAATCTCCATCTTGAGCTCTTAATTGGTGTTTGTCTACTTAACAAAAAAGTCTTTACAAGCATAACTACTGGTGTCTGGTACAACACATTCTGTTTCTACTTTCTGATATCCTTAACACTTAACCTCACAGCTTAAAGGTTATAAAGCTCCCTACAATTAGCTTCAATAAACCATGAAACAACTCTTTAACCCTTTACAAGACACATTCCATTCACATACATCAACAATCACTTAATAACCTAACATATCTACACATCAGTAACTATAACACAAACACAAACACAAATCACCAATCACGCTAATTCAACATGCATAATTACCGACAAAAACACTCAATTTACTATATATGCATAAGTTTAAGCTTTCATTTAAGATACAATTACCTTCAGTCAATCATGAAACAACCGTTTTAACTCTTCACAACGCACATTTCATTATCATACATCAACAATCACATATTAACATAACATATCTACACATCAGCAACCAAAACACATACACAAATCAACAATCTATCTAATCAAACACTCAATTCACTAAACAAACACAGTTCAACCTCAGATCCACTACAATTACGCTCACGAAATCAACAAACACCTCAACCGTAAACAAATTACCAGATGAACAGGCGCTTTGATCCGTTTAACAACCGTCGATGTGCACTGGCACGCTCTAACCTCATGCTTATGATGCCGCTTGATGTAATCACGCTCTGTCAAGCTCGTACCGCCGCTGTCGCCGTCGCCGGTGCCGGAGATCGTCATAGTAATCAACGATGAGAATCAAATATTGAAATCTGACGGTCCGTTACAACGATGCTACCGGAAATTGAACGATACACCGGTGAAAACGTAACAGAATTCGGTTGAGCCGTTGACGTTTTAGAGAGAGAAAAATTGTAGAGAGAGAAAGTGACGACGCCAAATGGTGGTTTGTGTTTGCTTCTCATCCACCACTGCACTCTCTATTTCTCTCTCTTCAGTGTTTTTGTTATGGGATATTTTATTAAAATCTAAAAGTAGGTGTAGTGTCTAATTGGTCCTTGGACTAGTTGGTTTTTTAATTTATGGTCCTTGTAATTTATTGTTTTTAAATTGTTTTGACTCTTGGTCGATTGCATATAGGGATGACAAAAATACCCGAGCCCGACGGGTATATCTGAAACCCGATACAAATGAGACGGGTATACCTGATACCCGACGAGTATTGGGCCGGGTATGAGATTAGTCTTAAAAATTTTCGCGGGTATGGGTCGGGTATGGGATTAGGTGATACCCTCGATTACCAAAAATCACATACCTGTTTACCCGAACTATATACCTGATTTTTTTTTAATTTATACTTTTATTTTTCATTAACCCTTGTTTATTAATGATTTATTTTAGTATGTTCATAATGTTAAAAAATAAATTTTCTTTTTAGTATATGTGTTTGATAATAGTATTTATATTTTGTGTGTTGTGAACTATATGCATGTGAGTGTATAATTGTTATAAAGTTATTATTAATTTATAATAAAACTTATATGTATGAAATATAAATTTTTAATTTATAATAATTATTGTATAAATAAAATAATATAAAGTAGGTGTAGTGTCTAATTAGTCCTTGGACTAGTTGGTTTTTTAATTTGTGGTCCTTGTAATTTATTTATTGTTTCTAAATTTGTTTTGACTTTTGGTCGAATACATACTATTTTTCAACTTGATACCACAAGATTCAATAAGATGTGCGAAAGATTATGCTTATTGTGTGTTGTCTATTAACAACTTTTACAATCGTCTCCCAAATTCTTAGATTTTGGAATTTTTATATTATAAAATGGAGTTGTAGGTAATTGGAAGTGGTTCAGAGTAAATAGAGAGAAAATGTTACTATTTATCTGTAAAGTTGAGGGGACACTGTTCATCCTTTATAATTTTTTAAAATATTTTAAAAGCGTTTGTGAGTGAAAAAGAGAGAAAAGGAATAACAAAATTATTAAAAATAGATTATTTAATTGGAAAGAGAGAGAATATATTTATTTTTAATTTAAAATATTTTAAAAGTGTTTGTGAGTGAAAAAGAGAGAAAAGGAATAACAAAATTATTAAAAATAGATGATTTAATTGGAAAGAGAGAGAATATATTTATTTTTAATGAAATTGCAGAGTTAAAAAGATGGAAGAGATGTGAATGCTTAAATAATCAAAATTTTATGACGATAATGCACCTAATGTCGTCTTTATATGTTACTAGGTTATCACCCGCGAACTTCGCGGGTAGAAACATTAACTTTATATTAATCGAACTATGTCATTAAATAAAATAAAAATACATGTTTTCGAACATAATTTTTTTTATAATTGTTTTGAATTGAAAGTTGTAGTCATTGGGTTGCGAGTAAGGTCAGAAACTTCGGGCAAGAACCAGAGGCAGAAACTTGCCTCATTGAATGACCCAAGAAACAAAAAAAAAAAACTTTTATTTTTTATAATAAAATATACACATGGAGTTGTTCGAACCTACAAAACAAACTCATTTAATTAAATTTAGAAATTAATTAAAAGTTTACATAAGAAAATATAAACAACAAAAACTTTATTCATTAAATATACATTATATATTTTTTTAACAATCATGACCAATCGAAATATAACAAAGTAGTAACATGGAGATTAATATAATGTTGATTGTTCCTATTTTCAAATAATCACTTGCTTATTAAAAAAAATCCATTAGTATAGAAATTAATTAAAAAAATCATAATTTCAAATACAAAAATCATCTTTAACAAGACTAATCTATTTATAGAAACAAAAACATATTTAAAAAGAAATTAAAGACATCTTTAAAGAATTAACAATTAACTAAATACAAAAATTATAACTAAATACAAAAAATTATAACTCACAAAACAAACCATAAGAACTTCAAAAGATAATCACATAAAATTTCAAATTAACACCTAAAGACAAAAATAAAAAAGAAAGACTATACATATCAAAAAACAACAACACCAACAAAAGTGAACTAACCTGTTTTTGGTCGACGAACAATTCGAAAAATATAGGATCATAGTCCTCAATCAACTTTAACAACGATGGAACGTTGTTTATGATCTATAACTGCAAAGGAAGTAACCATTGTTTAAAAAATATAACGGTAATCTATTTATAGAAACAAAGTCTATTTACAGAAACCGAATCATAATTTCGAATACAAAAATCATCTTTAACAACACTAATCTATTTATAGAAACAAAAACAGATTTAAAAAGAAATTAAAGACATATTTAAAGAATTAAAACTAATTAAATACAAAAATTATAACTAAATACAAAAAATTATAACTCACAAAACAAACCATAAGAACTTCAAAAGATAATCACATAAAATTTCAAATTAACGCCTAAAGACAAAAATAAAAAAGAAAGACTATACATATCAAAAAACAAACAACACCAACAAAACTGAACTAACCTGGTTTGGTCGACGAACAATTCGAGTTCAATTGTCACAAAAGATTGAGGGTTTACCATGAGAAAAACAAACCATAAAACATTCAGAACATATGTTATTAATTTTTGAAAAAAAATACCGAACAAAAAGGATAAAATCAAACCTACACAAACTTAAAAAAAAAAAAAGAAAACAACTATAACATTTAACTAACCTCTGTTGTTTCACGAATGATCGGAGTCCGATTTTATCCAAGATTTAGGGTTCCAAATGAAAAACAAAATCAACAAAAATCAGTAACTTTGATAAATGTAGATGATGATAATAAAACCTCTGATCTTGATTTTGTTTGCAAAAAAACAAAAAGATAAATGTTCAATCGCTTGATTAAAGATACACAATAGATAAACAACAAATTAAAACAACATACCTTCAATTTTTATGATCAGATCTACAAAGTTTAGGACAAAGAAGAAGTTAATAGCATTCGACACAATCTTTATAAAATCAAGTTTCTATAGAATTGAATAACATAAATAAAGCAGATTTAGGATCGATTGTGTAGATTACAATCGTAAAACAAAAAAACCAGAAACAATAAAATCAAAAACATAGAAACATACCTTTGATTGGTTAATAGGATTGATTTGTGTGAAGAAGATGATGTTGCAGAGGTTTGGCTATGGTTTGGAATTGAGGATCTTGGTGGTGGCGATAGGAGAGAGGATGCAACTTAGTTTTTTAGGGTTTGTAAAGTGTGTGCAAGAAGAATGAGAAAAAAAAGGAAATATATACTATGACCCGAATTCAAAAAACCCGACCCAACACATTTCGGATCCCGCCTCTTTTTTCTTGGAATCGTGAATGTAGAAAGCAAAATCGGATTTCCCTCCTAAACCAAGTTGCCACATCAGCCAAGATGGCCAAATATAAATGCCACCTAGCCCAAATCCATCTCATTTATTTATATATATATATATATATATATATATATATATATATATATATATATATATATTATATATATATATATATATATTATATATATATATATATATATATATATATATATAGATATGTTTGTGTAATATATATTTAAAAATTTTGACAATAAATCAAAGATTCAAACCGACCACATAATTTCCATCTAACCACTAAAATTTGTCTCCTAATATTTAGCTCTATGCCAAAGTTCTTTTCTATGGTTTGTAAGGAAATTTTACGGATTTTTATCATCATAGAAAAGAAAAGTATTTATATTCTATTATCTTTATCAATTTAAAGACTAAAGACCAGACAGTGGATTTGTTAACGACTAAAGACTAGACATATACTTGATTTGTTAGCATCCAAGAAATCCACTATAAAATCTTTTATCTATGCAGTGATATTTCTCTAACTCTGGTCTCTTTACAATTTTTACCATGAGAGTACTTGAGTTGTTAAGAGCGTTCGTGACAAAGCTACACTTGAGTTTAATATAGATTATTCACCCCGAATTAAGGTTTCGGTAAAACATGGCAAGTGTTTCAAGTGTGTGAGAAGTGTGAGAAAATATTTTGGCGATGACACGTGTCAAGCAATGTTTTCAGAACCGGACCGGAGGTCGACCCGGTCACTTTACGGGGTCAAAGGTCGGACTGGTCCGATCGGATTTAAAACCCGGATTACGTCATAAAAATATATAAAATATAGAAAAATAGATAAAATTCAGTAACTTTTTTTTATTAAACTCAACAAAGGAAGCACGGAGTTGTCACCGTCAAGTGTATATATTATAATATTAGTTTTAGTCATTTTGTATATGAACATTGGAAAAGCTTGTACCAAACCCAAAAGTCAACACGCACGTCGTCTTCTTCACTTTCACCTTGCTTTTCTTTACTTCACTGGAGATTTATGAAACGCGCCGGAAAGCTCTGAATACGTTATCTTTACTCTTTTTTCTTTATTTTAGTGGTCTGGGTGATACATTTTGAAAGGTCAAGCTACAAAAATGTTTCTCAACTGAATATACAGGTTAACGATTATTTGGCCGGCCGGAGGGTCAATGGACCCTCCTGACCCCCCTGTGGTTCCGTCCCTGGTATACAGAGAGTGAAGAAGATGGAGGCGTTTGTTCTGTTGTTTAGATTAGGTTTTATGATTTATGATTCCATTATTTAATTAAAAAAAAACAAACCTGACCGGCCCGACCCTACGAGACAACCCGCCGGCCCGACCGCCCGGCCCCCGGCCCGACCGTCGGGCTGATGCTGAAACGAACTAATGTGATGAACCAGCCTGGTATAGGCTCCAGTTCCCGGCCGGCCAGACCCGGGTTTCAAAACATTGGTGTCAAGTAGTAATATTGATTACTAAGGGTAATAAGGTAATATACTTCAAAACCAATTTAAGAATAAAATCTCATTCTGTAACCGTCCGGGAGTTTTTTTAGGAATGTGACATGTCTTTATTTTACATTCAACTTCAAGATTCTTTAACTGGTCTTATAATTATCGTCCTTTGTATTTTACGATCACAAGAATTCTGAATTTGCAAGTCTGAAGCATCTGAAGCAGTTTTGAAGTTACGAAACAAAAAAAATGGAACCAGACAATGCAGGTACACCCATGGTGTTTTATATGCATTCATGGTGTTTTACACCTGCATTCCATTAACCACTTGGGGTGTCCTAGTGGCCAGCCTCACCCACCTTTTCCCAGAGGACCCCGGTTCGAATCCTCGTAGGCACAACCTCCAGGCTTTCGCTTCCCGTTGGGTAGTAACCGTCAGACAGCTATAGGGCTAAGCTAGCTTGTGGAGTGGGATCACTCCAGCACTTGGGAGGATCGTGCAATATCCCCCCCCCACCCACTGCATTCCATTAGATGTTCTACATATGGTGTTTTAAACCTGCATTTGAGTAGTAGCTCGTCGTATGGTGTTTTAAACCTACATTCCAGTAAATGTTCTTCGTATGGTGTTTTACACCTGCATACATGGTGTTTTACACCTGCATCCAGTAGATGTGACATATTCCATATGTGAAAACACCATAACTTGAATCATAATTCAATTTTCCAGATGTTTAAAACATCACGCCTTGAAACTTAATACAGTTCTTCCAGATGTTTAAACACTATGAGTTAAAATATCCAATTGAAACCTATATTTTTCTCTATATAAGTATAGCAATATGGTACTTATATTAAAGATAAAAAAAACGCTCGTTATTATGGTGTAGTTTTTTAAAAAGAAATAAGTATAAAATTTATTGACGTTTAAAAAAGACTGGGGGAACTTGCATATGCATTGAGGTTGATGGTAGTTTCTTTACTTAAACAAAAAGACACTATTGCCCCTAATCTAACCAACTTAGTCATAAATTAAAAAAAAATACATTTAAAGTCCTTTTTATCTCAACTATTAACTACAAGATCTAAGGGTTTAAAACACTTCTTACACTTCTCACAAAAAACCCATTATTAACAATAACCGTCCTATTTTAGGTTCCTTAAAAGGTGTTATAATTTGTCATGTGGGTTTGAAACTAGTGTCCATGCAATAGTTTGGATATTAGGAACGCTATTGTTAATATATAACAGGGAATAAGAACGCAAGGTCGATATGGGCAGATGTTACAAGACTACCAATTCTATGTGGTGAGTCTGGATTTGAACCAAATGTTGGACAACGGATAACGATAATAAGACCATGGTTTGGTTAGTTCAACAAGCTATGGGGTTCCACGTGGATTTGTAGATGACAATGGTGAGAGCACTAGGGGACTAATGATAGGTGAAATAAGAAATGTAATGTTGGTCCAACCAACTATCTAGTTTCCGGTGTGTGTGTGGGGGGGGGGGGATGGCCCACACACCACCTCCTCCACAATTATCTGGCCCCTTGGGGTGGCAAGTTTCTCACATTGCTTGGGCGTGGGGCATGTGGTCTTGACTTGGGTTTAACTTTTTTGGGGTCTTGACTTGGGCGTGACCCCATGTCCACCACCACATGGTTTTGGGGTTTTGGAGGGTAAATCCTCATATGCATATGTGGTATATACGTCATGGAAAACACCATTTTGCCCTTGCCCACTACACCGAATAGCCTTAGGCATTGAAAATACTATTTCGTGGGAAACAAATGGTGAGTGTTTGGAAAATGTTTTTTTGTTGAGGATATCAATAAGTTTGATTGCCACCAACTTGTAACATCCTAACTTTTGATACATTATCTTAAGCACTGTAATAAATTCTCATTTATATTATGCTTGCATAAGATTCGTTTTGGACTCAGGGATCTCTTTCGAAGTAGTCTTTTTACCATAGAAATAAAGATAAGGCTTGCCTACTGTAACGCCCTGCTCTTTCGTACTTTCCATAATTAGAAAGTCTTGTTCGTATTTCTATTTTTGGAAAGTATTGTGTTTTGTAATCGTCCATTCATTGTAATCGTTGTAAATCCGAGACTTGAATCATAAATAAAACTCGTATTTCTTTAAATTCGTGTTATACATACTTCATACATGCTCATACGATTAATTTCGTGAAACATTTGTTACATATTCGTAATTCTTGAAAACTATGTGTTAATCTTGCAAATACGTAAAACTTACGATTAATACGCCTTTTGAATGCATACGATACATGATTACGACATTCATACACCTAATCATACACCATTATGTTTGCTTTATGTTAATTATACTTGATGGACCCTTAAACTATGTTTATATGTCATAAAAGACCCTAAAACTCAACTAAACCTAACTTAGTTAAACATCAGGGGGCTAAATTGCCAACTTTGGAACTTATTTCTAGAATATTTAGCCGTCGCGTCGCGCCACAGGCACCCCCCTCATCGTCGCCACCAGCGACGCCTTCAATCCGTCAGAATGGGTTACCAGCTCTTGGATTGGTCAAGTTTGTGTTTGTTTATTGTGTTTTCTTCATTTATTAGCAACCTAACTAACCCTAATCACCTCCTATAAAACCCAACTCACTTCCACACTTCTCCCACTTTACAAACACTTCATCCTCACTCTCTAAACACCTCAAATCAGTTGCAAAACAGTAGCAAAAGTCAGATTCAAGGCAGAATCATTCAAATGAAAAGTGAGCATATCTCACTCATTTCTCAACCTTTTTCCTTGATTCTTTTTCCTACTTGCTTGGAACAACCTTAGGTATGTTTCCAACAAGTTTTTCCATGGAAAACCAAGGCTGGACATCACCAAATAAGGCTCCAAACTTTCTGTTTTGCTTAAACATTTACTAAACTCACTTAACTTGAGGTTTCTCAAACACATTCCTATGTCCTTATGCTCATAATCACTTCTATGGTTAGTTGGGCTTAAAAACAAGGTTGTGACACTTAAAATCAGAGGTTAAAACCTCATAAACTTTTTGTTTTGGTTAGGGTTATCCCACAAGTCGTGAACAAGCTTCAAGCTTGTTGTTTATGTGATTATAGGACTAGCTTGGGCTATCCTACTTTAAAAATCCACACATTACTTGATGATTTCTTAGATTAGTTGTAGTTAACTTATTCTTATTTGTATGTTCATGACCCTCCTTGATTGTTTATGACATCAAGTGTAGTGGTGAACAATGGAGGTACCTAAATGGGAGCTTTGTTCTTCCTACCTCATGCATGATTTCTATGGTACTAAGAGGTTCCTAAATGGGGGATTCATCCCTCTACCTCATGCTTGACCAATATAACATATTAATATTCATATAACTTTTATAATATATTCAACAAACCAAAATCTTGATGATGAACAAATGGACATTATCAAGTTAGTAAGTATATCATCTAAGCATCATATGTGATAGATGATTATTTTCATATGTCTATGTTTATGATATTAAATTCCGAAGCTATAATCTTCCGTTAACATCCAATACTCACACACCTATGTTTCTTCATGTAGAAGGACAATGTGCTCCACTCTAAATAACCAACTTTCTCGCAAATTCAAGTAGGAACAACTTGCAAAACCGTGAGTATACTCGAATCCCCTCTTTACGTTTACCACTTTTTTGGGTGTAACATGTTTACTTACAAAACTTACACATGAACTTTATACATAAATGCACAAACATTCCTATAACATGCTTGTATACGTGATTGCTTGATACATTGAACTTGGGTTTATTTCATCTTGTGTTAAACTTATCATTAGCTTTGATCGAGCCTATCCTTGACATATATTGCACTATAGGATTAACGCACCGCCCGTAGACTTGAGGTTATGTCATGAGCTTATTGCGTTTTATCATTGGTTTGATATGTTAGACACATGCCGATTTTAATGTTTATCTTGTATCATTTGCTTGCCATGAGGAATCGTTTAAACTTATCTTTTTATGCTATGTATGTATCAACTTGTATACTCGCCTTTGCTTTTGCATTGAACTTTATTTTAAACATGTTACAGGTTGAGGATGACGAGTGCTATGAAATGAAGTAGTGATGATGCCTAGCTACATATTTAGACGTGTTAGGGTTAAAATGTTGTATCAAATTTTGTTATTGTCATGTTATGAACATGTTGTTATTTGAATTTCCTTGTAATGTTTGACAATTGATTTATGAAATGAAAAACGGTTGATTTAAATATTGTCACAAATAGTGTTATGAAGTCTCTTGCAATCTCGTCTTCGTCTCATCCCGATGTTTCCGCCATCGGTTGGGGTGTGACAGATTGGTATCAGAGCCATAACTATAGGGAATTTGGTAGAATTGCCATGTTCGACCTAGTCTATAGTAAGTACCTCATTTTGACCATTCTTGTTTCATGCTTAAAATGTTATGCTTCCTACTTTGCTTCTTTCTCTTCTTTTGGTCTTAATGCTTACATAATGTCTTTCCTAAGACATTTTACACAATACACTTGAAGACTTGAAGACACTCTTTATACAAAAGAGACGAGTTTACCAAAATAGGCGTGAAACCCACAATTTGGTAAACGACTCTCATCTCGCTTATACTTTATTTTGCGCAAAATTACGTCATTAAGCTAGGAGTGAAATCCACATCTCAATGGTAAATTTCCAACTCAAACTCTAATGGACCCTCGTCAAAGTGTCGAAATTATATTTTGACCCGACGAGTACCAACCATATTAGGGTAGGGAATTGTCAAGTTAGGGGTGAAACCCGCATCTTGTCGATTAAGTCCCGTTCCTCGATTTTCAATCTCGCCAAAGTTTCGATTGTTTCAATCGATTAGAGACTTGTAGTAACTGGAAGGGTAAGATACTGCTAATCGCTTCTCGACGAGAGTATCTTACCTATAGGCCAAAGCACGTTTCTCTAATTTGAAAGGACTTTCGATTCACTTTAGAATAGTCGACGTTTCTAAACCCAAAACATTCCCATGTTTTATGAGCCTCTCTTTTATGTGATTCAATTTATATGTGATTTTATACTTGTTACCTCATTCATTTCGAAACCGTTACACAAATTCGCACGTTTACCGCAATCAAAAATAATAATAACTCTCGTAAACAAACTAAACTTATACTCCTTTTACGCATTCTTATGTGATTATACTTGTGAATACATGTTGAAAACTTATGCTTTGTGTGAATTATACGTGATACGTGAGAACCTACATGCTTATACATGTAAAAACTTTGTTTTAAAATTTATGATCAAGTCTCATCCTTTTCTTTTCTTTCGAACTTCTAGATGACTTCTTCAAGCTCAACCGAAAAGCCCAAGTCCAAGAAGGGTTCCCGCTCAGGTTCCATCTCCAAAAAGGAACTCGTAGGCCTCATTGCTGAACAAAATGGCCGATCAAATGGCTCGAGTTATACCCGACATCATTAGCCGCATCCAAACCAACCCTGATTCGCCTCATGGTTCCGTGGACTCCAAGGTGGAGAAACCAAAGACACCATTCCTTTTCAAACAATTCATGGCTTGTAAACCCGTAGAGTTTACAGGAAAGGATGGTGCCACCGCACTACTTGGTTCGACGCCATGGAGATCACATTCCATCAAAGTGGCTGTCCTGACGACTTGCGCACCCAAAACGCTACAGGGGTATTCTGATCAAGAGCTCTTGATTGGTGGACCTCTAAGCGAAGCACAAGAGGTGAGGATGCCGCCCACACTTTACCATGGGCCGAGCTAAAAAGAATCATGAGGGAAGAGTTTTGTCCGCCTCACGAGCTGAGGAAACTGGAAAGCGAGTTTTGTGTCACACCCTGACTTTTGCGGAAGCGTGATTTGGTGGGGGGGTAAAATGTAAATTTTTGGAAGTTTGGGGTTTAAAGTGCAAACTAGAAGGTTTAGGTATGTTTAAGTGTGTTTAGGTGTTTTTATGATTTTTAAGGTGTTCTACCACCAATACTAGCTTAATATCAAAAAACCATTACTTCTAGTAAAATTTTGATGTCCCGGTTATTGTCCGGTTGTTCGGTTCGTTACGGTTCGTTAAAGTGCTGAATTGCGCAGTTTCACTAAGTATGAAGCCCCTTTTGTGGCAGTTTTAATTCCCGACACTTTGTAAGTAATTTTGGGCAATAAAACATAAATTTTGTATGATATTATTGTGTTAAATAGTTGGTTATAGCTGAATTGTGCTGATTTTCTGCAGAATTATGTACTTTATGTGAGTTTTAGGCACTTTCTGGCACTTAATCTATCACTAGGAAGGCAGTTTTGTGAACCTTACTTTCCTACACACTATACTAGTGTAATACTTGGTTTCTAGCTCATTCTGTGTCTCAATAAAATGTTTGTCCATCTACTGAACTCTGTCAGCACTTTTCGGTTTTGTCGGATAACTGTGCTAATTGTGTTTCGTGCATCATTTGAGTCAATAAAGTTCTTATGCAATAATGACATAACATTAAGCAATGTATGATGCACATGTATGTATATGGTAATAATCAGAAGCATTTCAAGTAATTAATTGTAAATTTAGCACAGTCATTAAGCACTAATCATTATTTAATAACTGTACGGATGTATACAAATGTCACACCCTGACTTTTGCGGAAGCGTGAATTGGTGTGACTTGCTTAATATCATTGCATTCAACCATAACAAACAACTATATGATAAATCCAAGATGTTCATCCATTGATTAAGTTTTGAAATATTACAACAACATTGGTTTAACCCAAAAAAAAACACAAACTTCATGTTCATAATACAAAATCAACAGGTTTTAAGTTCCATAAGGACTTTTCAAAAGACACTAATGATAACCAAGCTTTGAAACATGTATCCTATCCAGGATAGGATACTCACTCTAAACCATTCGACACCGGATGACATCTTTTATTTTAGACAACCCTTGAAACTTTAACGCCCACCAGATCCATACTTAGTTTCCTGAAATACATGTAGTTTGAAAACATCAAAAAAAGTTGAGCGAGTTCATGTGTGTGTTTGTGGATAAACCTTTGAAACATTTGTAAGTATGTACTTGAAAACCCGGTATGAAAGCGACAAGGAAAAACAGATCACCAATGGTTTGCAAGGCCATTGATATGTGTGACGTGATGCAGGAAAGCTCAAACCTAGCAGACTTGTCTCCGGCAATAAGACATAGTCACCACATGGTCCACTCGACGGACTCATGGGTGGGGCTCGCTACACCTAAATAGATCTATCACTCATGTCCCTCGGTCCTACAAGAGGATTGATGGCCTTAAGCGTCATACCCACCACTCACGTGATCTAAAAGTACCCTTCCTTAGCTAACCATACCAAATAATAACATTTGTAAACAGTTGTAACATGTACTTCACCCCCGAAGTTATAAAACTGAAAACAGTTAAAGAGAAAAGGGGAAACATGAACTCACAGTTTTGCGTTCCTTGTATCCGATGTAACTCAAAGCTTCCTCTAGAACGCACGACTACCTACATGCGTACTATGGTCCATTAGACGAGCGGGTCGTGCCTTGACTTAGTATTGATTAGTGTCTTCGAGTTGTAGGATCGTGTTCTGACCCGAATGAGTCGTTCAGAGAAGTTCAACTCTGTTTCAGGTGCGGAATAACAAGAAACGGAGGTAGAAACAATTGATTCTTCACTTAATCTACTGATTGTATTGATTTGACAACAATTACAGCTCAATCTTCACACCGGCAGCACTTCGGTATGGAATACAAGGCAATGTTCCTGATTTTGCTCAAAGAACACCTATATATAGGACTGAGATTTTGCTCCAATGGACATGTCCATAAAAGAGAAATCACCAACTGTCCACATAAGAAAAATCATCACACTAAGACCATATGAGCGAAATCAGCTCACTAAACACAATACTCTTCATATTTTCTCGTAAAACATGCCCTAATCTATACAAGTCAATGTAAGACTCGATCCAAGACGAAGTCGACAGATGTAGTGCACCAACACGAGTTACGCTTTATAGTGTCTTCATTATTATTCCAAGTGTATAATTAAATTTGGTGAAGGGGGGGGGGGGGGGGGGTAAATGTAAATTTTTGGAAGTTTGGGGTTTAAAGTGCAAACTAGAAGGTTTAGGTATGTTTAAGTGTGTTTAGGTGTTTTTATGATTTTTAAGGTGTTCTACCATCAATACTAGCTTAATATCATAAAAACATTAATTCTAGTAAAATTTTGATGTCCCGGTTATTGTCCGGTTGTTCGGTTCGTTACGGTTCGTTAAAGTGCTGAATTGCGCAGTTTCACTAAGTATGAAGCCCCTTTTGTGGCAGTTTTAATTCCCGACACTTTGTAAGTTATTTTGGGCAATAAAACATAAATTTTGTATGATATTAATGTGTTAAATAGCTGGTTATAGCTGAATTGTGCTGATTTTCTGCAGAATTCTGCAGTTTGTGTGAGTTTTAGGCACTTTCTGGCACTTAAACTATCACTAGGAAGGCAGTTTTGTGAACCTTACTTTCCTACACACTATACTAGTGTAATACTTGGTTTCTAGCTCATTCTGTGTCTCAATACAATGTCTATCCATCTACTGAACTCTGTCAGCACTTTTCGGTTTTGTCAGATAACTGTGCTAATTGTGTTTCGTGCATCATTTGAGTCAATAAAGTTCTTATGCAATAATGACATGACATTATGCAATGTATGATGCACATGTATGTATATGGTAATAATCAGAAGCAATTCAAGTAATTAATTGTAAATTTAGCATAGTCATTAATCACTAATCATTATTTAATAACTGTATGGATGTATGCAAATTTAACAGTTGTCACATTCTCCCCCCGTGAAGAAAATTTCGTCCTCGAAATTTATACTACCTTAACTCCTTAGGGTTACATTATGCGTGTATGGATATGAATAATACTGAAGTAGATAACCATAAAACCGAATCAAGACTTATTCGAAACAGGTGCATCCAATGACATATTACAATAATCAGAACTCAGCAGTTAAAAGGTATATGTTTCAGAATTTGATGTCAAAGGACACGAGATGTATAGATGTATAATCTGGTGTAACTTAGTTAACAGGGGTGCAACAAAGGAGTTTCGACCAATTGAATTTCAAACAATCGATCACAATATGCTAATGAGTTTTCAGAGACAATAGCATTCGCTATATGAACTCAAAATCAACAACTCGAATATGATAGTAACATGAAAATGATCTGTCAACTTTCGAACAAATAAGTGAATGAAATTAGCGTGTTGACGTTATTGAATTGTAAGAATACACCGAATGAAATACAATCGATCTTGGTGTATCATTGTCTTAATACATAGTTGCATTAAGAATGTTTAAATGACAAGTTAAGCAAAAATATGGGTAGTTGCATGTGAAACGGTTGATCATGATTAGCACAAGCTACAAGTTTATACCGACACCTCAAGGTGTTGTAATGACATAATTCAATAATAGTGGTGACCGAACAAGTTCACTGTGTTTGAATTCAAATGAAAGTGTACTGAAACAATCTGAAGATTTGATTTACACAATGTCATAGAGTTTTCAATTGAATATGGGACATCAAAGAACTATCGTTTCCGATCGAAGAGGAAAAAGTAGTAAATACCTCAAGGCATTCGATCGATAATGAAAGAACCGTTAGGAGGTACAATGGAATATAAAATGAATTTATATACCATTGTCTTAACACACGATTATGTTTAGACTGCTTTAATCGTGATAAAAAACGGATTTAAAGCAAGTCAATAAATGAACAATTAAATCCGTGTATGAGATGCATAAATGAGATTAGCGCAGGCTTCAAATTTAGCGAAGGCATCACTTCAAAGTGTCAAAACCAACAAACGATTTAGTGGAGTCGTAGATCAAACAAGTCTACTACGACTCGAAACAAAAGGAACGTTTGCAAAAATATATATGAATATGATGCTCTGAATACATCATATGGTGTTTCGAACTGAATATACGAAATGGACAAGTTCAAGCAATTGAACTTGGTTTCAGCATAACCTGACAATAAACGTATGTATCGACAAGGGGATTTTGGCATGGTTACAAAGATAAAGCATGTATGTAACTCGAAAGAAAATAAGTTTCAAGAAAATGTGTTGGCTTGATAGCAAAGGAGCCAACAATTACAATAATGTAGGTTATCCGAATCACGAATCAAAAGTTAACTTCAGTAAATAATATTCGAACTTTGACGAAACGCTTTTTCCGAAACGAAACAACGTGCATAACAAATGGTGCATGCGTGACATATGAATTCCAAGGAATGTAACAATGAGTATTCGCTATAATAAAGGAATGATCAAATATCGAGGCAAGTGAGTGTTCGCTCTAGCGGAGAAAATTAACGCGATGCAACCACTATTAGGAGGAGTAGAGATGCAAACATCTACTCGCTAGAAGCAAAAGTGGAAATTTCAATATAAGAAGTTTGAGTGCTTTATCTGGTTGGTTAACTGAAATAGCATATATGTCAGAATAATGGGGCTTGCTTGAGTTAACAGATGTGGTCCCTACGTGACAACCTTTAACAAGTTTTGACCTAAGTTCCCAAAGATCCTAAGTACATGTTTTCTAGGTTCTCAAAATTTTGTATTCTGTGTAAAACTGTTTTGTGCGTCGTGTAGGAAACACAATTTTTGTGCATGTTTGAAACAAATTGTTGACTTCACTGTGCCTGGTATGCTTTTCTCCTGAATTCACGGCTAACGATACTCAATCAACGATCAGTCTTAGAATAGTAGTTGGATCCTCACGGTTAGTTAAATGAATAATTCATTAATCCTCAGCAAGAGTTACCGACTCTTGTTGGTTAGCTCGTTCGGTTCCAGGTAGTTGATGTTCATTGGGAAATCATCGTCCTTCACCTTGACGAACAATACTGAAACTCCTTAGGGCAAAAAGCTTGCCTTATAAATCCCCAATCTGGCAACTTCTGAAGCTGCATTGACAAATCTTGTATGTCAGGAAGTGCAAGTCGATAGGGTTCCTTGGCTACAGACGTGGCGCCTGGAACCAAATCAATGCGATATTCGACTTGTCGTTGAGGAGGTAATCCTGCAAGTCTTCAAGGAAGACTTCAGGATATTCCCTTACCACGGGGATGTCCTCGAGCTTAGGTTCTTCGGCTTCTTTGTTCACGATATGAGCCAAGAAGGCACCATATCCCTTACAGAAAAACTTCTGTGCCTTCAAATAACTAATAATCCGTATAGGCGTATCATGCTTCTCCCCATGAATCACGATCGTCTCTCCATTCGTCATCAAGATGCAAATAATCTTCTCATGTTATATGATCTCAGCTCGGTTACTTGACAACTAATCCATTCTGACTACGACGTCGAAGCTTTCCAGCTCAACAGACAGAAGTTCTGACGAACCTCACGCTCTCCAAGCTTTATCACATGGCTTCTAATTACTTCGTTGGCTTCTACTAGCCTCCCATTAGCTTGTTCTATCGAGTTCGGGATATCTAAATTATTTGCTACTAAACCAAGTATATTCTTAAGCCCTAGAGGTACGAAGCTATAGTCGTCACTAGTATCAAACAACACCGATGCAAAGTATTGGTTAATAGGGAACATACCAGCGACTTTGTTCGGACCCTGGCACGCTTCACAAGCTCCATTGTTGAATGCTCCTTCATGGTCTTGGTTAATCTCCCTTGGGAAATCTTTCCGAAAGCGCCCCACGTCACCGTAGTTAAAACACCCTTGTCTACGTTCTTGATTGTCGCCATCTCCGCCTTGATAGTCACTGTTGTCATTGTTTACTCCGTGTTTTCTACTACTAACTTGACCTTCATTTCCACGTCTCGTCCGGCGCCAACACATCTCCTTGCAGTGTCCCACTCTGTCACAGTTATCACACTTTTCATTTCTACTTTGCCCGGTATGATGACGTCGACATTTGTCGCACTTAGGTAGTTTACCCATGTACACTTTTCCCTTTTTGGCCTTGTTTTTGTTATTTGCCTGAACACCTCCTTGGAAATCAGTGAGCTTCCTTTTGTTCTTTCCAGATGACTCCATCCGAGTTTCCGTCTTCTCGTCAGGGGTCGAAAATCTTTCCAATCTAAGTGCTTCCTTAGCGAGCGCCAAACTCATGATACTCACATCAATAGTTGTTGGTGGCATTGATGCCGTCATCGAGCTCAGGGCCTGAGGCGCCAATCCCTAGATGAATTGCTCCATCCCTTTCAACTCTAGTTCTACCAGGTATGGAACAACTCGCGACAAATCATGAAGTCTCTGTACGTACTCCACCACCTTTGGACCTTCCATCATCAGGTTCCGGAATTCAATTTCCAGCTTCTGGATCTCCATCTGAGAACAATGCTCCCTATGCATCATTTCTTTCAGCTCATCCCATGTCAAAGCATACGCAGCAGTCTTGCCCATTATTTGTACCCAAAGGTTCCACCATTACAGAGCCTCATCTTGAAACAATCCTGAAACGTATGGGACTTGTTGCTCTAGCGTACATCCGCTCATTCGCAAAACAGAATCCATATTCTCGACCCATTTCACAAAAGCTACGACACCTGCAGTGCCGTCGAAGTTCAGAGGCTTATAGTCTAAAAATTGCTTGTAGGTACAACCTGTACCCAAGCAATCATTATCACAGGAAGCATTAGCAAAGCACACTTGGGATTGTCCAAACATATTGTAATGTGTCTTAGGTGACTAAACATTGCCGTTGGGTGGGTTATTTCCTGAGGTACTTTCGCTGTGTTTGTAGCGAAGAACCTCGTGCCGAGCTATGGCTTGTGAGGTAAGCGCTTGCCATTCTGCCTCGGTCAGCCGAATGATCTCTTGATGAGACATCTTTTAAGAAGAAGTTCGGATTGGTCAAGTCTCATTTGTTCAGGGAGTGTACATAGTTGTTTAGAGGTCGTGTATGCATACACACATTAAGTCATCATCTCAAATAATCAAACAATAGCACCATCATAGCATAATCAAGTAAATGGGAACATGTTTAATAAGGACATAGCAAACAAGTATGTTGTTGATTTATATGCTTAATGAGAACATGACGATTGGGCTTTCATTATTTACCGACCGCAATCACAATGTCTTCAAAGTGTATCACATCAAAAGGGACACAGGGTTACCCTACCCTTTTTCCAATAAGTTTATTAGTGTACCAAAATCACATGGTCAAAAGTGGTCTTCAAAAGTCTCCACGATCTCGGCTCATTAGTAGTGTGTTTTCCCCAAAAGCAATGCAATCCGCATAAAACCAAAAGCCAACTATACTGTTGACTGAGGTGGAGAATGGAAGAAAAGCAAACTATTAACGTGTGCGTGCTCCTCCTCGAGCTTGTATACACGTCGAAGTAAGTAACTGATCTGTTGTTTGATAGTAAAGAAATGAGCATCAAAACCTAAGAAAGGTGTAATAGCAGCAGGTGAGAGTGCAAAAGGAGACAGTGATGAATGTGGAAGATCATAGTATACTGGTATAGACAGGGTGGAGGACGTGGTGTCAACTCATGCTCCAAAACTCTGCGACTCAAAGCCTCAAACTGTAGCTGAAATGACGGAAGCAACTCATCCCGTGTGTAGCCTCCATAAGGTGGGGGATGGTAGGGGTCTGGAATCAGCATAGTGTATGGTAGGAACCATCGGAATGGCTCGTCCTGCAGTGAAGAAATGGAAGAAGCAAACGGTGCAGCCTGTGAGGTCGGAGAAGATGCTGCTGTAGCAAAAGGATCGTCACGCGGGTGCTGACCAGAAGTACCTTCCTGGGGTGCGGGTATGTCCTAAAAGAAAGCGATAGGCATGTTGGTGCAATGGATGTCGGTCTCCATAGGGGGAAACGGAACAACATCAGCGGGTGCAGGTGGGGGATAAATAGCTTAACAAAAGGGGGGTCAACAGGTGTAGGAACTGAATTAGGTATAAGGGGTGCAGTGTCTGGTTAACCATAAGAAATAGGGTCATGATTTAGCAAGGGCTCAGGATCAGCAGGTGCAACATCAGGCTAACCCAAAAGGATCAGGAGGTGGCTCAGGAGCAGGCTCTGGGTCGTGTGAAGGTATGGGATCTCAAGCAGGTGATAGTGCAGCAGTCATAACGGTGTCGTCGTCCGAGTCAGTAGCAAAAGCCGCAATCCGGTCGTCTGTAAAACCGCAGATGTCACAGACTCAAAAGAGTCTGAAACCGAGTGCAAACTAGTTATCAGTGGGTAACTCAATAACAGGGATCTCAAGAAGTGGAATAGCAACAACGTTCTTGTCTAACTTTCCATCATCATGGGCATTATCAGGAGGACCACCAACAAACAAATCAGTGTCATCATCAAACAAATCGTCAAAAGGCAGATTCTCGGGAGGAATGACCACGAGAGGTACGACATCGAGGATCGGAGTCATGATGGGCTCACCATCGGAATGACCAGTGATGAAGTGGTCATGGGCTGGAACAGGGATGGTAAAAGGATCCTCATCAGGGAAACCATCCGCAAGGGGTAATTCATTGCCCAAGTCTGGTAGCGTGAACGGCTGGAATTCGTCCTCGTCCTTGGTCAGCAGGTCAGGGTCATTCTCAGTGTCTGACGTAAATATCTCCGGCGCAGGTGCAATCTCAATATCTGTGGCGGTGGCCATAGGGTCGTCAACATCTGAAACTCGCTCTCGGAAGAAGGTGACATGTGTGCCAGTACATAATAATCATAGCATGTATATTCATAGTAATCACTAACACTTAGTATATTGCAAACAAAGACAATTCGTCATGCAATCATGTATTCACATTATTCTTCATGAAACTTTCTATCTTCCTAGTCTCCCAGACTAAACCACCTAGTCTCCCGGACTAAACCAACCAGTCACCCAGACTAAACCACTTAGTCTCCCAGATTAAACTAACCAGTCTCCCAGACTAAACTACCTAGTCTCTCAGACTGAAACACCTAGTCTTTTAGACTGAACTACCCAGTCTCTCAGACTGAAACACCCAGCCTCTTAGACTGAACCACCCAGTCTCTCAGACTGAACCATGAACATAAACCTTGAAATGTGTTTTGTGTCTTTTCTGTATAAAAATTGTTTTGTTTCTTGGATCTGGGCGTTTTGTGTATGCAATGAAAACATGTCGTAAAAATATTTTCGTGAGAGCCCTAATGATTGTAGTCTAGACTCGAGAAGGAATCCTAGTTTGCTACAATCGAAGCTCTGATACCAAACTGTCACACCCTGACTTTTGCGGAAGCGTGATTTGGTGGGGGGGGGGGTAAATGTAAATTTTTGGAAGTTTGGGGTTTAAAGTGCAAACTAGAAGGTTTAGGTATGTTTAAGTGTGTTTAGGTGTTTTTATGATTTTTCAGGTGTTCTACCACCAATACTAGCTTAATATCATAAAAACATTACTTCTAGTAAAATTTTGATGTCCCGGTTATTGTCCGGTTGTTCGGTTCATTACGGTTCGTTAAAGTGCTGAATTGCGCAGTTTCACTAAGTATGAAGCCCCTTTTGTGGCGGTTTTAATTCCCGACACTTTGTAAGTTATTTTGGGCAATAAAACATAAATTTTGTATCATATTATTGTGTTAAATAGCTAGTTATAGCTGAATTGTGCTGATTTTCTGCAGAATTCTGTAGTTTATTTGAGTTTTAGGCACTTTCTGGCACTTAAACTATCACTAGGAAGGCAGTTTTGTGAGCCTTACTTTCCTACAAACTATACTACTGTAATACTTGGTTTCTAGCTCATTTTGTGTCTCAATACAATGTCTGTCCATCTACTGAACTCTGTCAGCACTTTTCGGTTTTGCTGGATAACTGTGCTAACTGTGTTTCGTGCATCATTTTAGTCAATAAAGTTCTTATGCAATAATGACATGACATTAAGAAATGTATGATGCACATGTATGTATATGGTAATAATCAGAAGCAATTCAAGTAATTAATTGTAAATTTAGCACAGTTATTAAGCACTAATCATTATTTAATAACTGTACGGATGTATGCAAATTTGACAGCTGTCACATTTTGGCACCTGAAGCAAGTTGAAGATGACAATGATGGTTTAACCCTCTGTTTCAAACAACTTAGAATTCTTTGTCCCAGCCAGGTTGATACCCCTGAGAAAATCATCAACAAGTACATCCATTGTTTACCCGATTCATTCATGAACCTCGTAGAGGCTGCTTGCCCAGTTACTATTGAGGAAACCTTTCGTTTGGCCACCCGTCTAAATAGCAACCATGTCATACGCAGAAATGCCGTGAAAGCGTCATTGAAAAACGCACACCAAGCCACCGTTGAACCCACTGTTAAACCCTCCTCATCCACCAAGAAAACCGAGGCAAGAAGCGGAAGGCTTCAAGCCAGAATTACACGGTCATCACTCCGCCAAACCCTCAACCCTTGCAAGCCATGCCTGCCGTATCCAACGTTGAACCTTCGCGTAAAGGTTACATTGGAACTCAACCCAAGTGTGGCCAATGCCATGACCATCACCCTCCCAACGTTCTGTGCCGCAATTGCTCCAATTGTAACCAATATGGGCACTTTTCTCAAAACTGCCACAAACCACCTATGGCCAATCAAAACAAGGTTTTGGTAGCTCAGAACCCTACCCCCAATCAAGCTCAAGCTCAAGTCGCTCCTGTGCGAGCGTGTTTTAAATGTGGTGATCATAACCATTTGGCTAACGTCTATCCTCAGCAAAACCAGCCTCAGCAACAACAACAACAACAGTAGCAGCAGCAACAGGCACAACAACCTGCTCGAGGCAGAGCCTTTCTTCTTACCACTGCTCAGGCGCAAAATGCCAATGATGTCATTACTGGTACGTTCCTTGTGAACCATGTTTATGCTTCTTGTTTATTTGATACTGGCGCCGATAAAAGTTTTGTGTCGTTAGAATTCGAACCTTTTCTTAAGTGTAAACGCTCTAAGTTGCCAAGATCTTTCGCTGTCGAAGTCGCTGATGGTAAATCTGTCGCTGTCGATTCCGTTCTCTCTAAGTATTCTTTGATTCTTAACGATCATACGTTTTGCATTGATCTCATACCTATGCAAATGGGTAGCTTCGATGTCATAGTAGGTATGGACTGGCTTAGGCGAGTTCGTGCTGAAGTGGTCTGCTCTAAGAAATTCATTCGTCTTCCTTTACCAAATGGCGATTCCTTGCATGTCGATGGAGAGAAACCTTCTCAGGGACTCAAGCTCATGTCGTGCATTCAAGCAAACAAATGCTTACGCAAGGGTACCTCCGCCTTTCTTGTCCACATTGTGGAAAAGAAGGACAAAGGCCCAAGCATAAGCGACGTTCCCGTCGTACGTGATTTCCCCAATGTGTTTCCCGACGATCTTCCTAGTCCCCCTCCTGGTCGTTCTGTCGACTTTCGAATCGACTTAGTACCTGGCGCTACGCCTGTCGCTAAGTCTCCCTATCGTCTAGCACCCTCTGAAATGCAAGAGCTTTCGAGCCAACTTCAAGAGCTTCTTGATAAAGGCTTTATATACCCTAGTACATCTCCTTGGGGCGCTCCCGTTCTGCTCATCAAAAAGAAAGATGGGTCATTCTGTATGTGTATTGACTATCGTGAGCTCAATAAGCTTACTGTCAAGAACCGATACCCTCTTCCTCGTATTGACGATCTCTTCGATCAATTGCAAGGCGCGACCTGTTTTTCAAAGATCGATCTTCGTTCAAGGTTTCATCAACTTCGAGTTCTCGAAGAAGATATACCTAAAACTGCCTTTCGAACACGATATGGTCACTACGAGTTCGTCGTCATGCCCTTTGGGTTGACCAACGCACCTGCAGTCTTCATGGATTTGATGAACCGCGTGTGCAAAGCGTACTTGGACCGTTTCGTGATCACCTCCAACGACGATATTCTTATCTACTCCAAGACACAAGGAGAGCATGAGCGACACTTGTGTCTTATCCTTCAACTCCTTCGTACTGAACGTCTATACGCCAAATTCTCCAAGTGCGAATTTTGGCTAAAAAAGGTGCAATTCCTTGGTCATACTGTCAACGAAGTTGGTATTCACATTGACCCCGCTAAAATCGAAGCTGTGAAGAACTGGATTGCACCAAAGTCTCCGTCTGAAATTCGTTCGTTTCTTGGTCTTGCTAGTTATTATCGTCGTTTTATCTCCAACTTCTCAAAGATCGATGTTCCTCTAACCTCCTTGACTCAAAAAGAGAAACCTTTTTTTTGGGTCCCGAACAAGAGGAATCTTTTCAAACTCTTAAGGACATGCTTTGTAATGCCCCTATTCTCGCGCTTCCCGATGGTAGCGACGACTTCATCGTGTATTGTGATGCTTCAAACCTTGGCCTTGGTTGTGTCCTCATGCAACGAGACAAGGTTATCGCATACGCGTCGAGGCAACTCAACATACATGAGAAGAACTATACTACCCATGACCTTGAACTTGGCGCAGTTGTTTTTGCCTTGAAGATTTGGCGACACTACCTTTGTGGTACCAAGTGTGTGGTCTTCACCGACCATATGAGCCTCCAAAATATCTTCAATAAAAAAGAACTGAACATGCATCAACGTCGTTGGATGGAATTGTCAAAACGACTACGATTGCGAAATTCGCTACCATCCAGGTAAAGCGAATGTAGTAGCCGACGCTCTTAGTCATAAAACTCATGTAAAGGGTATTCGTTGTCTCCAACTCATTAATGATCTTCAAAACCGTATTCATGAAGCTCAATATGCCTCAATTAACGAAGGTAGTCTCTCTGTTGAGATACGAGGCGCTGTTGAGCAAGATCTCATGTCCAAATCTGATGGTATTTTGTACTATTGCAACCGTATTTGGATTCCTAATCGTGAAAACCTTCGAGACTTTCTAATGAAAGAGGTACACAAATCGAAGTATTCTGTTCATCCTGGCGCTGACAAGATGTACAAGGATATGCGTATGTCTTACTGGTGGCCTGGGATGAAGAGGGATATCGCCTCTTACGTTGCGAATTGTCTCACTTGTTAGAAGGTTAAAGCTGAACACCAACGTCCCTCTAGCTTACTCGAACAACCAGAGATACCTGTCTGGAAATGGGAGAGCATTGTTATGGATATTATCACCAAACTCCCTCGTACTTTTTCTGGACATGACAGTATTTGGGTGATCGTTGATCGATTGACCAAATCAGCTCATTTTCTCCCCATTCGTGAAGATTTCAAAGTCGAGAAATTGGCTAGAATCTACACTGATGAGATCATCTGTCGTCGTGGTATCCCCATTGACATCATTTCCGATCGTGATGCTAGTTTTACGTCTCCTCTTTGGCAAACTTTTCAATCTGCTATGGGTACAGTTCTTAACCTTAGCACCACTTTTCACCCCCAATCTGACGGTCAAACTGAGCGTACTATCCAAACCTTAGAGCATATGATTCATTCATGCGTAATCGATTTTGGTGGCAACTGGCATTCACACTTGACTTTGGTCGAATTCTCGTACAACGATCGTTATCATGCGAGTATTCAAATGGCACCTTTCGAAGCATTGTATGGTCGCAAGTGCCGTTTGCCTAATTGTTGGCACGAGATTGGTGAATTTCAATTCACTGGTCCCGAGCTTATACAAGAGGCAACGAACAAGATTTTACAGGTTCGAGACAACTTACTGAAAGCCAGGATCCGACAAAAGAGTTACGCCGACAAGCGTCGCAAACCCTTGGAATTCGAGACAGGTGACTTCGTACTTCTCAAGGTATCCCCTTGGAAGGGTGTGGTTCGATTTGGTAAGAAAGGGAAACTCACACCTCGGTACGTTGGTCCTTTCAAGATCCTCAAAAGGATTGGCAAGGTTGCGTATCGACTGGACCTGCCTGAAGAACTCAACAACGTACACCCTGTCTTTCACGTATCCGATTTAAAGAAGTGCCTAGCTGATGAAGGACTTCAAGTCCCACTAGAAGACCTCCAAGTTAACGAGACTCTACATTTTATGGAAAAGCCCGTCGAAATCATGGACCAAGGAGTGAAGATTATGAGGCGCAGTAAAATTCCTATCGTCAAGGTTCGATGGGAAGGAAAACGTGGCGCTGAATTCACTTGGGAACTCAAGATTGACATGAAGACGAAGTATCCGCATCTTTTCGTTACTTCTTCCTAAATTTGGGGACAAAATTTCCTAAAGGAGGGGAGACTGTAACGCCCTGCTATTTCGTACTTTTCATAATTAGAAAGTCTTGTTCGCATTTCTATTTTTGGAAAGTCTAGTGTTCTGTAATCGTCCGTTCATTGTAATCGTTGTAAATTCGAGACTTGAATCATAAATAAAACTCGTATTTCTTTAAATTTGTGTTATACATACTTCATACATGCTCATACGATTAATTTCGTGAAACATTTGTTACATATTCGTAATTCTTGAAAACTATGTGTTAATCTTGCAAATACATGAAACTTACGATTAATACGCCTTTTGAATGCATATGATACATGATTACGACATTCATACACCTAATCATACACCATTATGTTTGCTTTATGTTAATTATACTTGATGGACCCTTAAACTATGTTTATATGTCATAAAAGACCCTAAAACTCAACTAAACCTAACTTAGTTAAACATCAGGGAGCTTAATTGCCAACTTTGGAACTTATTTCAAGAATATTTAGCCGTCGCGTGGTGGCACAGGTAACCCCCCCCCCTAGTCGCCGCCGCCAGCGACACCTTCAATCCGTCAGAATGGGTTACCAGCTCTTGGATTGGTCAAGTTTGTGTTTGTTTATTGTGTTTTCTTCATTTATTTGCAACCTAACTAACCCTAATCACCTCCTATAAAACCCAACTCACTTCCACACGTCTCCCACTTTACAAACACTTCATCCTCACTCTCTAAACACCTCAAATCAGTTGCAAAACAGTAGCGAAAGGCAGACTCAAGGCAGAATCATTCAAGTGCAAAAGTGAGCATATCTCACTCATTTCTCAACCTTTTTCCTTGATTCTTTTTCCTACTTGCTTGGAACAACCTTAGGTATGTTTCCAACAGGTTTTCCATGGAAAACCAAGGCTGGAACATCACCAAATAAGGCTCCAAACTTTATGTTTTGCTTAAACATTTACTAAACTCACTAAACTTGAGGTTTCTCATACACATTCCTATGTCCTTATGCTTATAATCACTTCTATGGTTAGTTGGGCTTAAAAACAAGGTTGTGACACTTAAAATCAGAGGTTAAAACCTCATAAACTTTCTGTTTTGGTTAGGGTTTAACCCACAAGTGATGAACAAGCTTCAAGCTTGTTGTTTGTGCTATAATAGGACTAGCTTGGGCTATCCTACTTGAAAAATCCACACATTACTTGATGATTTCTTAGATTAGTTGTAGTTAACTTATTCTTATATGTATGTTCATGACCCTCCGTGATTGTTTATGACAACAAGTGTAGTGGTGAACAATGGAGGTACCTAAATGGGAGCTTTGTTCTTCCTACCTCATGCATGATTTCTGTGGTACTAAGAGGTTCCTAAATGGGGGATTCATCCCTCTACCTCATGCTTGACCAATATAACATATTAGTATTCATATAACTTAAATAATATATTCAACAAACCAAAATCTTGATGATGAACAAATGGACATTGTCAAGTTAGTAAGTATATCATCTAAGCATCATATGTGATAGATGATTATTTTCATATGTCTATGTTTATGATATTAAATTCCGAAGCAATAATCTTCCGTTAACATCCAATACTCACACACCTATGTTTCTTCATGTAGAAGGACATGGTGCTCCACTCTAAACAACCAACTTTCTCGCAGATTCAAGTAGGAACAACTTGCAAAACCGTTAGTATACTCGAATCCCCTCTTTACGTTTACCACTTTTTGGGGCGTAACATGTTTAATTACAAAACTTACACATGAACTTTATACTTAAATGCACAAACATTCCTATAACATGCTTGTATACGTGATTGCTTGATACATTGAACTTGGGTTTATTTCATCTTGTCTTAAACTTATCATTAGCTTCGATCGAGCCTATCCTTGACATATATAGCGCTATAGGATAACGCACCGCCCGCCATCGGTTGGAGTGTGACACCTACACCCTACCATCCCTAAACCCTACAAATAGTTTTGCTATTTACAGGATTTACCAAGTATGGTGTTGTTGCAACATAAATTTAGTTTATGGTGGAAAATGAACTAAAATATTGATAAATGTTAAAATCATACTCTTTAACACCGTACCAACTCTTATATCTAAACTCCAAATAAACAGTTTTGGGAGACTAAAATTGTCATTTTGGCAAACTGAATTAACCCATAAGTATTTATTGAGAATTAGTTTTGGCAAAACAAAGGAAGTGCCTCTTGCGTGAATGTGTTATGCAAACTATACCTGAATGTTGCTCACTCATTTGAATCCATTTTAAGTTGAGTTAATGAGCATTTTAAAGTTACTTGCTTTCATTTGTTGCTTAATTCGAGTAGTCCCAATTTGAGCCGTTGTATAATTATATTAGACCCTGAAGGGGTATGGTCCTAAATCTCGCGCCAGCTGACCGCGAGTGACCATTACCCTTATCAAAAAACTCCCACTAGCAAAGAACCTATCTGCGTCCGTGCGGACACACACGGACGCACCCTTCGAATCCAATCGGTCAAAGGATAAGAAGCCTTACCTTGTGTATGAAAACGGGTATGCATAGCGATGCGGCTGGCACCGCATCATGTGGACATTTTCGTCACGACAAGGGATCTGGGCAACAGCAACAGTCACCACAGACGGCGATGCGGCTTGGCACCGCATCCCGCGTATGTCTTTGTCAGAGCATGAAACGCGGGAACGTCAAAGGTTACCGCAGCGATGCGGCCTGCACCGCATCCTGCCCACAAGGCAAGTGGGACTGACACCGCAGAGCAAGTGACACCACTGGCAGCCGCCTGTCAGGCCATACGTAAGCGACAGACTGACACTGCAGTAGGACGTGGCTTCACCTCCACAACCGACAAGTCTGACACACCTGCATAATGGCAGCACGTCATCAGTCCGTCCATTCAACTCCTCCTTCACTCCTCGGCTATAAATACCAACCCCAAACCAGGTTTGAGGTATCTCTTCACAACTCTCTCACTACTACTACTATCACACTTTGCTTCCCAAGCAAATTACTGATTCTCACGCCGGAGAGTGGTAACAAGGAGCACCCCCCACCCCATCCTCCTTGTTACGAGTCACAACTTGTTTTCTTGTGCAGGAGATCAACCGGCGGACGATCCAGCCAGCGATCCTCGAGAGGAAGGGACTAACCCTTCTTGACGAGACCAGTGAGTTAACCCTGCCCGGTTAACCATTGTTTCATCAGACCCAAATGAATTGAACCATTGAATAATCAAATTGACCCATCTATGTATTAATGGATGATTCGTGATTATCGGGATTAATATAAATAGAATAAGGTTACATCTGAAAATACTAAAGTAAGATACACCATTGTAAAACATCTTTCACCTTGACAAGAAAAGGTTGTGAAACATGAAAGGTCTGAATAAGTAAAATACGAATACTCAAGGGTGACTACTAGTTATTTAATAAAATAAAGTTATAAGAGACACCTGGATAAAATAATATTCCTAATGGGGTATAAATGTTACTAATGTGATTGGTTATTTGAGTTGTTAAATAAGTTAGTGGATTTTGTGCGCAAACACATTTTTTTTGTCTTTCTTTCCACCTAGGACTTTTTAAATGTATTTTTTGGTTTGACATTCTAGCTGGCTACTATTAAAGAAAGGGTTTTTTTACATGTTACATGTTTACCTAATAATTAAAATTAATTACATATTTTTTTTCTAAATCATATATATTACACATTTATCCTTTTCATTAAAAGTACTCTTATTAAATTATTATTTTCCCCTTAATAAACTTATTAAACGAATATTTACATATTTCATCTTTCTAATATTATCCATTACATATTTCCACAATTTCTCTATTATTTCCCTAATTCCTACACTTTCACAATTTTTTGCACTCTCTGTTGAGGCTTGATGTTGAGTAGAATTTTCAGATGCTAAGGTAGTGTTTGGTATGAGATAACGAAGGACGGAATGGAATAATTCATTCAAGGGTAATGAAAAAAGAAGTGTATAATTGACCATGTGGGAATAAACCATTACATACCTTATTCCATTCCTTCCAAAATCGTCAAAATCTATTCCTGGCCGTTTTTCTTTTTCATTCCGTTCCACAACAAAAGGTTATTTCTCTATTTTGCCCTCCTCTTTACCGATTATTTGATTTTCACATCCTCCAAACAAGGAATGGATTATGATTTTGATTATATATATTGCCCATGTTTCCAGAGCAGAACTTCACTCATTTGGAACCCTAATTTGCCCAGTTCGCTGTGATTTTCGTTATCAAACACACAATCAGGTAAATATATTTTCACTGTATATGTAATTGTTTAATTCTTGTGATTTTATCTTCCTAAACTCTCACTGAATGAATGGTGAAGTTGAACTCTTTACATAATGAACTCGTATCAAAGATTCTTTTTTGTGAGTTTCTAGCAAAATTGAAGTCTTTTTAGTGGGGATTTTTATCCCCAGATTTGTCATTTATGGTTATTGTACGAGAGAAATTGAAATCTCATCTTTTTTAGTACAGATTGATGAATCTTTTTTGTTTATATTAGTTTTGCAGATTAGATTTGTGTGTGCCACTTGTGGTTGCTACTTAGTGGACTTGGACCTTTACCATAAAAGGTATTTTCTTTGTTGCAACCCTTTATTCTTTGTTTGTTAGTTGCCTTTTGTTGTGTAGATATTTGTTTGAACATGGTTCAAGAATGGCCAATAACAGTTGTGGGTTGCTTTTGTGTTTTGCTTAACATGTATGATTATTGCTTCTACTTATGGTGTTATTTATGAGGAGACCTGTTAAAAAATTGTAAAGCTACAAAGTAAGTTGTGTTGAACTTTTATTAATAACTCAATTCTGCAAAATGCTCAATACGTAATCATCATATATTGAAATTGAAAATTACCAAGTAATCAACCAATTACTTAAAGAGTGAGACCCAAGCCTTTCCGGTCTTTGGTGGGTTGGCAATCTTAACATCACTCACCCATTCACTTTTCTGTTTAACTTTTGTTACTTTTTGAGTTGAATCAGATTTCTTGACTTCTTTAGAAGATTCCTTTTTCTTGATCGCTCATGTTTGATTTTTCGAAATCATTTTCTTATCATAAAATTTAGAATCTTTTTGATCAATTGAGTTTGAAGTTTCTCCAGACATTTGTAACATTAACAGTTACCGGTTTAACTTCTTGTGTAGTGTAACATTTCCATTTTTTTATATATTAAAATAAAGTATATAAAACCTTATATTATTAAACGGGTAGATTACAGGTAAGTTGACTGTTAGAAATATGAGATATTTAGACGAACATAGGATTCGTTTAATAATTAAATTATAAAAATACATTATAATTGACCTTACTTCGTTTTTACTGACAGTTGGGTCAAAATGTAGGCAAAAATATTCTCGTTCTAATGACATATTCATCGTTTTGTAAAACGTCATATTTAGAAGTTATAAGCGCCAAATGAGTGAAGCATCTGAATTAATTATAATATATAAATAATAAAATAATAAAAAAATAAAAAACTAACCACTTAATGTTTGAGTGTACGTGTCCATGAAGATAAAAAGGAATCTTCATTTGGAAACTTAACATGCACGCCTGCCTTCTATAAATAGGGACATAAACTTTCAAAAACTTTGCTCACAATTATTCCCTTCTTTCTCACCCCCTCTCTTCTTTTAATATATTCTTTTTTTCTTTCTTTAAATATTAAGTCTATTATACTCCAAAGCGCTGCCCCGTTTTAAGTGTTTTAACCCTTGAACTGTAACACCCCGTGTTCGAAAGTCAAAGTCAAAGTCAAGATTGAAGTAAAAGGAAGAAAAGATTGCTAATTGCGATCTATCACTCCTTGCTCCATTCCTGTTTTGACTTATTTCACTTGTAAATAATCTATTTTATTTATCGCATTAGTTGTATTATGTGGAGTGCTTGTTAATAATCGAGGTTTATTCGCTATTTATCGCATGTTTTATCCCTCTATCGCCTATCGCAATCGCATGCGCAACTGGAATTATGCGTTCTGGATATTGTGTTACATGTGTGTGCTATTTATGTGTTACTTATGCATGTTTATTTATGTTTTTGTTGTGGTGTTTAATCGATATGCAATCGAAACTTTATCGCAATCAAGTCGTGGACGCTAAAACGTAAGTTATTTATAGTGATTGTATGTTATATATAGTAGTTGGGATTAATGAGAAACTCTATCGCATCGCAACGCTAAATACACGAATCGAAACCGCAAAACTCGTCGCGCCGAACACTCAAATCGAGTGGCCAATCGGTCGAGTTGCCACCCGATTAACCAGCCACTTTCCTCACTTTCCATTTTGGGAAACCCTATAAATACCCTTCATATGTCACATCACTTGATGTGACAGCTCTCACTCGACTCAACTCGCTCCAGCCCAGTTTTCTTCCGATTTCTCGCGATTCTTGTAAGTTTTCAACCTAAATCCTGTACTTTCTTGATCTACACACACTCCTATACCTTTCTATCTTTCGAATCTTAACTTTTAACCGTGAAATCAATGGATTCAAGGTGTTCTAGGATGATGTCATCATGGTGTTCTTATGAACTTCATGTTTTGGCCTCAATCCACCAAGAACAACTTAGATCTGGCCGATTTCCACATGAATAAACAAAGATCTTGCATAGATCTGAACATTTTCAAGGTGTAAAGGGTTGAAAGATGGTTTTCTAACCTTCTTTCAACTCTTTTACACTCAATGCTCTCAAACCAATAGAATCGGAGCTTGTTCTGATCTTCTACTCCTTCCTAGTGATGTGTTGGTTCAAGATCTGGATTCTATCCAAGAGATTACTGATTTCGGGTTAAACATGAAACACCGTCTCGAACAGCTGAACTGGTCGGACTAGGGTGACTCCTGTCCGATCGGGTCACTAAGTCTTGACGAGGGTTCTGTTGTTTGGCACGTTATCAAGCCGTCTCGAGAAAACCGCGAAACCATCAAAACAACGAAGTAACAAGACGATCAGACCGCCCGGACGGATTGCCATTCGATAGGGTTGCCACCCGATCAGATTGCCACCCGATCGGACTGCCGTCCGATCGGCTTGCACTTGGCCCCAATACTTAAACATTATTTTCAACTTTCAAGAGTTTTGGACACCGAACGGATTGCGATCCGATCGAACGGCCACCCGACCCTGTGATGTTCTGAACTCAACACTTAAACAATTCTCAACATGTTCAATGCATAGTCAGTTCCAAACGGATTGCCATGCGATCGGATTGCAATCCGATGGAGTGACAAACTGTTGTAAACTAGTTCTCACTAAGTGTCTAACATATCGGATCGTCACCCGATCGAACGGTCGTTCGATTGATCGACCTGAAGGGTAGAGATACTTCTCTGTTTTCAAAATGCTACAACAAAAACTTCAAAAGGCAAGCCATCATACACAAACACATCCATCCCAAACGAGGTAACAGTGCAATCGAGTGGTCACCCGATCGGATGACCATCTGAACGGATTATCACCCGATCAACTGGCCATCCAATCAGATTACCGTCCGATCCACTAACGCCTTGTACCGTTTTACACGTCGCTTACTGTTTATGCTATCGTTAACTATTCAGGCTAATCTCTCTCAGCGCTCCCTTCAATCCAAGGTTGTGTTTATTATTAAACACAATCTGTGAGTATACTCGAACCCTTTTTGCTTTACGCACTTTTGGGTGTTATATACGTTATCTATATTCAAATCACATCAATCACACAATGCAAACACTATTTATACGCTGACCGTTATAGCATGCGACGTGATTTCGATGAATGCTTGTATGTTATGTTATGGAAACTTCTGGACAATCTGTTTCGCTCAGTGTCGCGCCCCGATGATTCCGCCATCGATTGGGGTGTGGCAGATTGGTATCAGAGCCATAACTATAGGGAATTAGGCAAGACTCGACCTAGTCTGGGTCGATGTCTTAGAAACGACCTAGTCTATAGTTTAAGTACCAATGGACCGACTTGTGCGAACCCTGTAGGGGTTCTGCGCAAGCTTACTTGCTATTTCTCGCTCGCACTCACGCTATACTATCACAACTGCCTTTCCTAAGGCAGTCGAACTACACCGAACCGATGATTGGATCGAGATTAGCGGTGAAACCCGCAAACTCTCGATTGAATCGCTTGGTCGACCTATATTTCATTAACAAACAGGAGAATTTGTGTTGAACCAGGAGTGAAATCCATACTTTAACGCAGATTTCTCCTCTATTTTCATCAAAAACAGGGACAAAGTTGTTAAGTCAGGGGTAAAACCCGAACCTTGACGACTTGTTCTGCTCTCATTTTGATTTTATAAAAACTCTCACCAAAGCTTTGACGGACTCCAAATGACTTGAAGTACCACTGTAGCTAAAAGGATGCGTGCCATTTGCTCAAATCGAGGCGAGAGCATAGTCCCGAAAGCCAAAAAGTGCGTACCAAGGGTCCTTGTGAATAGTCGAATCGCTTTGGGTAGTAAATGTCCATCTAGCCTTGGACAATCTACTTACGATTTCAATCTCGCATTTCGCCGATTTTTATGTGTTTCGATTCTGAGCCCGCAACTGCTGACTCTGATATTCGCTGATTTTATGTGTTTATGTGTGGTTTTACCTGTTTATATGTTTCGATTTTTGGTGATTTATTCGCGTTCCGCTTCTTGCTTTGATCGACACACACGAACCGCACTACACCTCTATCTCAACATGCTAACAAATCGCTGTTATTTATGGATGTTCGCATGCTATGATGATCACTTATACTATACTATACGATGTATGCTCGCTAATCACAATCGTTATTCTCGAAGCGCGCGACTTTGAATGATAGGTTTCTGTATTCTGACTGCTTCTATGTGCTTCTATGTGCCCTATGTGCCTTACGTATTTATGTGCTTATGTGCCTTTGTGATTACGTGCTTATGTGTTTATGTGTCATATGATGATGTTCCTGAGCTTTAGTAGTATTAGGCGTGTGAGGTGAGATTCGATTAAATAGTGATTGAATCCTATGGCGATGTTTGTTGCAGACAATGTCGTCCACTGGATCTCTTCACTCTCGCGCTATGAAATGTAAGCAAGCTGACAAGCGACTCGCCTCTCTCGTCGCTACTCAAATAGCTAAAGTACTTCCCCAGATCATCAGCGAGATAAATGAGAACGCCAGCATTCATGGACATGATGAATAGGATCTGTAAACCATACTTGGATAAATTTGTGATCGTTTTCATCGACGATATACTTATTTACTCCAAAAGCCAGAAGGAACATTGCGAGCACCTACATGTACTCTTAACTTTGCTAAGAAAAGAAAAGCTCTATGCCAAATTCTCGAAGTGTGAATTTTGGCTGCAAGAAGTGCAATTCTTAGGTCATGTGGTAAATCACGAAGGAATTCATGTAGATCCTGCTAAAATAGAAGCAATCACTAAATGGAAGGTCCCACAAACAGCTATGGAAATTAGAAGTTTTCTAGGCTTAGCTGGATACTACAGAAGATTTATTAAGGATTTTTCTAAGATAGTTGTACCCTTAACTAAGCTGACCTGTAAAACCGTTAAGTTTGAATGGGGATCTAGACAAGAAGAAGCTTTTAAGATTTTAAAACACCGACTGATGAATGCTCCAATTTTAGCCTTACCCGAAGGAGTAGAAGATTTCGAAGTATATTGTGATGCCTCGAAGTTAGGATTTGGATGTGTGTTAATGCAACGTAAAAAGGTAATTGCGTATGCCTCTAGGCAATTGAAAAAGCAAGAAGAGAATTATACGACTCATGACTTAGAATTAGGAGCCATAATTTTTGCCCTTAAGATCTAGAGACATTATCTGTATGGAAGTAAGTTTACTGTTTATACAGATCATAAAAGTTTAAGGTACATATTTGGGCAAAAAGAGTTAAATATGAGGCAAAGAAGATGGATGGAAATCCTGAGTGATTACGACTGTGATATTCAATATCACGAAGGAAAGGCGAACGTAGTCGCAGATGCCTTAAGTCGTAAGTATCATGAGAAGCAAAAGCGAGTCCGTGCTCTTAGATTAAATCTACAAATAGATTTAATGGAGCAATTAAAAGAAATTCAGGAAACAACAATCAAGGACGAAGCTGAAGGAATGAAAGGTTACATTAAAGAACTAGAACAAGGAAATGATCGAATTTGGAAATTCCACAAGAAACAAATTTGGGCACCTAAGCAAGGAGAATTAAGAACTAAGATTTTAGAAGAAGCTCATAAATCTAGGTATACTGTACATCCAGGAAATAATAAGATGTACCAAGATTTAAGGAAAAATTTCTGGTGGATAGGAATGAAAAAGGATATAGCCGAATACGTATCTAAGTGTCTAACCTGTTCACAAGTTAAAGCCGAACATCAGAAACCTTCAGGATTATTACAACAGCTAGAAATGCCTGTATGGAAATGGGAACTCATAACAATGGATTTTGTTACTAAGTTACCCAGAACCGGAAAAGGTAATGATGCGATTTGGGTAATTGTGGACCGATTAACCAAATCAGCTCATTTCTTACCCATGAAAGAAACCTTTAGCATGGAAAGATTGGCCAAATTGTACGTAGATGAAGTAGTATCTTTACATGGAGTTCCACTCTCCATTGTATCGGACAGAGATAGTCGTTTCACTTCTCATTTCTGGACTCGTTTTCAGAAAGCAATGGGAACTCGACTAAATCTGAGTACTGCATATCATCCACAAACTGACGGATAAAGTGAAAGGACGATATAAACTTTGGAAGACATGATCCGAGCATGTGTAATAGATTTTGGTGGAAAATGGGATAACCACCTACCTTTAATTGAATTCTCCTATAACAATAGTTATCATTCAAGTATAGAAACTGCTCCATTCGAAGCACTGTATGGACGCAAGTGCAGAACTCCAGTATGTTGGGCAGAAATAGGAGAAAGTCAATTATCAGGTCCTGAGATTGTACAAGAAACTACTGACAAGATAACTCAGATCAAGGAAAGACTGAAAACGGCTCGAGATCGTCAAAAGAGCTATGCAGACAATCGCCGCAAGCCGTTAGAATTTCAAGTCGGAGACAAAGTACTCTTGAAAGTCTCTCCTTGGAAAGGAGTAGTACGATTTGGTAAGAAAGGAAAACTGAGTCCAAGATACGTAGGACCTTTTCCAGTAGTCCAACAAATAGGACCAGTTGCTTATCGTCTACAACTACCAGAAGAACTAGCTGGAGTACATGATGTATTTCATGTATCCAATCTCAAGAAATGTTTATCAGATGAATCCCTAGTAGTACCTCTTCAAGATGTAGAAGTAAACGAAAAACTGAAATTTGTAGAAAAACCACTACAGATCGAAGATAGAAAAGTCAAGTTTCTCAAGCACAAACGACTAGTGCTGGTCAAGGTCAAATGGAATTCAAAGAGTGGACCGGAATACATTTGGGAGCTGGAATCAGAAATGAAGCAAAAATATCCTCATTTATTCCAGTAAATCTCGAGGACGAGATTTTTCTTAAGGTGAGGAGAATGTAACAACTCCCACTAAAATCAATAATTAGGATGATAATTATCTATTAAGGAAACCTTAATTAAGACACCCAAATAATTCTGCATTAACCCTAAAATTTTCAGAACAATCGGAATCAGGATCAGGGCCCCTAAAACTCAGGGGGGTAAACCCTATTTGACGATTATCTATAACACTTGTTGTCTAAAATTCGTTTGAGAAAAGTGTCAATTCAGCAAGCCTAGTCCCGAACCTAGCCACCCTATATTTAGACTGCTTCCCTTACGGACTGTAAGGGAAATGGCTTACGGTCTGTAAGCGTGTCCAAAAATCAGTATAAATAGCAGACATTGGCACTTGAATTCTGTGTTTGAAACGACGGAAATTCTCAGTCTGTACGTAGAGTTATAGCTGAAACAGTACAATTAAACACACACAATCACGAAGTGCTGCCGCAATCAGGGTAATAACTCGATCGCTATTACGATTCAACGTCCGATCGATTATAACTATCCAACGATTGTCCGAGTGCTGCTCAAATTGAGCTTGTACTTTGATTATTCGTCGTGATTTCGACTTGAATATTTGAGTGCTGTTTGAATTCGGAATATGCTCTGTTATTCGTCGTGAATCCGTTGAATTATTAAGTATTGCACTTGTAAATCATTGTGAGGGTTTAATCTCGTGAATTGCCGTAACTGCTGTATTAGTTACTAACCCGTTTGTGTGTGCATTATTGTTAAATTAGGTTAATCAAGGCAAATCAGTAGGCTTATACTTTGCTCGTTAAATCTGCAATGTGAGTCATTCTCTTTTTATCAACTGTTTTACAAAACTCCAAGTTATTTTCAAAGTTATAATTACAGGGATTAAGTCTTTGTAGTCACCATATTACAGCCGGTATGTGGGGTTTTGTATACATTACTTGATAATCTTCACCATTGGGGCAGCCATTGGGTGATATGACCATAATCACAGACACCATTGGACAGGTGGGCCAATGGGTCGAGTGGTAAAGTACCGTGGGTAGTTGGTGTGATATCAGAAACATTGTAATCGCTCTTAATACTGTAAATTATAACAACCGTATAATTTTCTGCAAAATGAATGATTCACTCAGTATTTCCCCGCTGACAAAACCTTTTTCAAACATGTTTCAGGTGATCTGTTATGATCCAAGAAAAGTGTCGTGAAGCACTACAAGCTCCGAGAAGTGGCTCAATTGAATAAATAAAGAAACATGTTTTGAGAAATAAAAGATTTCCTTGCGAAATCATACTATTGTAAATTATGGGAATTTATCCCTAACTTTATGTAATATATTAAACGGGCATTTTTAATATTAAAAGATCCTGTATTAAAAAGACTTCCGCTGTCACCTAAATTAGATACCACGGGATTCTTGCCTCGCGACTCTTGAACCGGGTCAAACCGGGGCTGAGGGCCGTGACAGGAAAAGGTGGTATCAGAGCCACTGATCGAGCCACTGATTTAAGCCTATTACTGATTTAAATAAATTAAGTATTTAACAAATTCTATTAATTGCCATTCTGTGAATATATGTTTTATTAATTGATTAATTGTTGGGTTACAGTATGGGCAAACAAAAGCTTTCTGCTATCTACCACAAGTTAGATACTGCACCCACAGAAAAAGTAACCTCTTCCTCCAAATACCCAGTAAATCCAAAAGAAGGGATTTTTGTTCGAAAAGCACAATATGAGAATCCTCTCACCCCAGAAAAAAGAAATTCAATCATTAGGAAAAGCCAGAAACCCCAAGTCAAGAAAGTGAGATTTAATCCAGAAATTCAGGATTTAGGCAATAATCCACCTTGGGAAGACCAATTAGATGAAAAATGGGCAAATCTTTATATGCTAGCTACCGTAGCAGAAAACAAAAACCTTTAAATTACCAATAAACCTGAACTAGTAGAAAACTGCTACTCCGTAAATAAATAAATCAATCCTAGTGTGTTATCTTTCCTGTTGTCTCTGTACAAATTAGTATGCAATAAAACTTCAATGTTTATTTGTTAAACTTTGTTCCAAAGTTTTAACTTAGCATTTTTGTGCATTTTGCATATATGCTATTCAGCATGAATGAGATATCGGAAGCATTTCAGAATCTCAACCACTACCCAGTACCAATTGAAGTCTCCCACGACTTTACTGGTTATATTGCTGACATAGAGGAACCCCTGGAATTCCAAGCTCCACCGTTGGAAAAAGCAAAACCTAAAAAGAGAAGAAGATATGTAGGATGGAGGAAAGTGCGCAGGAGGAAGCCAGCCACTAGGAGACTTCCTAAAATAGAAAATCTTGTGAGCAAAGGAAAAGAAATAGAAACCGGAGAGAGTTCCAAACAAGTAGAAATAGAACTAAGGGAAGACATTAAGCAAAAGGGAATAGAGATCGGAGAGAGCTCTAGGCAATCTGAAGAGATCACATTTCAAGACGAAATAGACCGTCTACTGTCAAATTGTGATATCATAGAACCTATCAACAATAATCTCTACTCTTACCCTGCGACAGCCCAATTTCCAATAAACTTAGAACCAGCTATTCCAGACCCACTCATCCACACACGACCTCTAGGCCAAATGGAAGAATGGTGGACAAATGACTGGCAATTCCAAAACATGATCAATAGTCCTTATACCTTCCTCCCACGGTTTGATCCAGAACCTATCCCCAATCCTCCAATGAGCAACGAAAACTTAGCCGAACTTCGTCAATTCGGTGAAGAGCTGATAGGTACAGGGAATAGGATCCGGGAAATGGGGGAACAAATCTCCTGGAAGTACGACGAGAGGGAGCGTCGCTACTAAAACTGCCAGTTGACTAAAGGATAGTAGGATGGGAAGTGTGTTTGTATCATAATAGTAATAGTAATAGTTAAATCTAACTCTGTAAAATGGGAAATAAAACATTGTGAGATAAACAGTGTGTATGGATGCCTATATAATCTATAAAACAAAATAGAAGTCGAGACATCGACAATTTTGGTTATAGATATGTGTTGTAAGGTTTTATGTGTTTATGTAACTAGCAATTATTTGACACTAATAATTTACACTTATACTAATTATCAGATGGAAAACGCTAGTAATGAACCAGTTAATGAAGTGAATCAATCTGAGCAAAATCAGGAAAACCAATACATGACTAGACAAGATATTGAAAATATCATCACTCAAGGGATAGCTAAGGCTATTCCTGCAATCATGGCTGCTGCTCAGAAACCTGTTGAACCACAACAAATCATTCCTAGTAAACGTACTCAGGAAGATAATTTTAGTCATAGTGTAAATGGAGGCGGCAATCATGACAATAATAGTCCACGACAGGCTCCACCTCCTAAGAAAATGAAAGCTGCAACGCCTGATTGCACTTACAAGGAATTTCTTGCTTGCAAACCTACTGAATTTGCAGGTAACGAAGGAGCAACTGCAGTACTGCGTTGGTTAGAGAAAACCGAAGCAGTAATTGCAATAAGTAAATGTGCCGAAGAAGATCAAGTTATGTATGCGTCAAATTTGTTCAAAGAAGGGGCGTTAGAGTGGTGGAACACTGTATTACAAGCAAAAGGAAGAAGGGTGGCCTACGCAATGAACTGGGAAGAATTTAAGAGTCTTGTAGAAAGAAAATTCTGTCCCGAATACGAAAAGGAACAAATGGCCAACAAATTCCTAAATCATCGGATGACGGGTGTAGATTGTCGCAGTTATACTTCGACATTCTTTGAATATGCTAGAGTGGTACCAACACTGGCCACGCCAGAACCGGTACTCATTTCCCGTTACATTTGGGGATTAATTAGTGAGATCCGTAACATCGTTAAAGCTGCGAGACCTCGTACTATTGGCGATGCTGTGGAATTAGCTAATACCCTAACTGATGAACTAATTCGCACTAGAGATGAAAATAGGAAGAAGGACTTGGTTCAGAAAATTACCCAAGGAGTTCGTACGGGTAATAACACCAATTTCAAAAGAAGAGGAACAGGGCAATCTTCAACTCCGCCATTCTGCAGAAATTGCAAAAGGAAGCATTTTGGAAGATGCAATGCAACTTGTAATTTTTGCAAATCTGTAGGACATAGTGAAGAAAACTGTAAAAAGAAAACCATCGTCTGCTTCCATTGTGGAGAAACAGGGCATTACAAGATAGAATGTCCTAAGTTAGTTAAACTAACAGACAACAAAGCCAAACCAGCCGATGGAACTACCAAGAAGAATGCACGAGCATTCCAGCTGACCACTCAAGAAGCCGAACTCATCCCAGATGTGATAGCTGGTACGTTCTTAGTTCACGGCGTATTTGCAAAAGTATTATTTGACTCTGGTGCAAACCAAAGTTTTATTAATACTTCATTCTGCCAAGCTCTTAATTTACCCTTAACCACCCTTAGGCAGATCTTTACAGTCGAAACCGCAGAAGGGAATTCTGTTAACATAGATAAAGTTTTGCAAGAAGGAAAAATAGAACTATTAGGCCATAAGTTTTCTGCAAACCTGTTACCTATGAACTTAGCCGGATTCGATGTGGTATTAGGAATGGATTGGTTAGTAGCCAACCATGCTCGAATCCTATGTGATAAGAATTCCATAGAAATTCGTACCCCCACAGGAGAGGTGATTTTGATTACAGGAGATAGACCTCGAAAGCCACTAAAATTCATCTCAGTGATGAAATTGGCTAGTTATTCGAGAAAACAAGAAAAGGTGTATCTGATTTCTGTAATCATTAAGGCTAAAAGTAAGGAACTGCAGGACATCCCTGTAGTCTCAGAATACCTAGATGTCTTTCCAGAAGAATTACCTGGGTTACCACCTGATAGAGAATTAGAATTTAGAATTCATTTAATTCCGGGTACTACACCAATAGCGAAAGCACCTGATGCGTGTGTAGTGCGATATATTTTAGATGTATATTTAAGCCCTTTTTACACTTTTAGCCAAGTTTTAAATTTATAAAAACACGATATTTACTAACACTAAACACACATATGGGCAAGTGCACCCATCGTGGACGTAGTATAGTGTTGGTAAGATACCGAGGTCGTCCAAGGACACAAGAGCTTTTAATACCGGTTTATCCTCAACGTCTAATCAAATCAAAAAGTGAGAAAAAATGTTTTAATCTAAGAAAATAAAAACTAACTAAATGCTGAAAAATAAAATAAAATAAAAACAGATAGAAAAGATGAATCACTTGGATCCGACACGTGTATTAGTATAACCTTTGATTATTTTCGCACTTTTGCACTTGTTTAAGAGATTATCTTAGTTATTGTAGTAGGCCCCTCTTTTGAAGGCGACGTTACCCTCAACCCAGTAGTTTGAGTCAGCAAGGATACAATCCTAAAGGGTCGGATTATTGAAAGATAATGAATTAAGTTATCAATGCAAATTGTGGTAGGCCCCGCTTTCGGCGGTGACGTTACCCTCGGCTAAGTAGTCTGAGTCAGCAGGGATACAGTCCTAAATAGCCGGGTTATAGTATTAATAGTAGTTAACTTATGAGGGGGTCAAAGAGTTTGGATCCCCGCCATCCAACACCTATGGGCATTGAAGGAGATCCTACTAAATTTGACCCAGGTCCCAAGCAGGACCTCTAAACGCTGAACAAGGGCAAGACCCTTACCAAACCGTTCCCTTAACCCCCGACCAGGTAGCCAACATACCTCCATATAGACCGTGGAGATATGAATGGTGAAAATCTTTTATTTTATATAGACAGTAAAATAACGCCAAGACACCACGGACAAACGATAAGGAAAGATCACCTTCAACATAAGTAACTAGTTATTAAAGTCATTAATACAAAACCAAATAAAAAGTGCAAAAGATTAAAAATAAAAAGTATTATACTAAACACTTGTCTTCACCAAGTGATGTAAGAGACTTAGGCAAACATGGCCTTGATTGTCAAGAACTCTTACGATCAATCTTGGATCCCGAGACGACTCACACACTCTATGATGGACAATGGATGATGGTGGTGGATGATGGTGTTATGGTGGTGGTGGGTGGTGGATGAAGTGTGAGAGAGGTGGTGTGCCAAGGGATGAGATGGAATGAAACCAAGCACTCCTATTTATAGGCTGAACAGAAGGCTGGGCACGGCCCCGTGTCCGCTGGACACGCCCCCGTGCCCGTCTGACACTCTCTCTCCTCATTAATTGTAATTCGCAATTACAATTAATGCGCCTGCTGTACTTTCACCACGCCCCCGTGCCCGCTGGACACGGCCCCGTGGTGGGCAATGGAAGCTTCTATAGGTTTGTCTTTTATGCTGCTTCTTGGGCACGGCCCCGTGTCCGCTGGACACGGGGCGTGTTCAGTCTTCTGTTTTCTCTTCTTTGCCTTGGAGGATGCCGTTGAGGGTCCAGGCAGTCTACTTTTATTCCTTTTCTTGTATTTATGCTAGAATTAGTTGTCTTTTTGCTTCTTTTGTGAATTTGAGCTCATTTCATCCTGAAAATACAAAAGAAAGACAAAAACACTCTTTTTCCAACATTAGTACTTAAAAAGGGTTAGTTTTATGCCTTAATTGATGTGATTTATATGTTGCATTTTACACACATCAAATACCCCCACTCTTGAACTTTTGCTTGTCCTCAAGCAAAACTCTTTAAATGTGGCTTACACTCCCAAATGGAATAGGTAGAAGAGAAGGTTTTTGGCTTGTCCTAGAGTGTCGGGAATCCAAGATCTTTGTAAGTTTTATTTTTATTTATTTACAATCCTATTCGTTATGATTTATTTAGAACGTTTCATAAGATAAATTACTTATTCGGGCATAGCATGCCTTATTAAAATTCCATTTATATACAAGTTCACATACCTCACGGGAGATCACTCAACACTCGGCCGAAGGTGTAATTTTTAGTGAATCACTCGAGAGCGGCATGGGACTTACGCCTTCCATAGGCTTGCCAAGCAATCAATCCTCCTCCTTTTTAACTTTTTACCTTTGTAAATATCAAGAGGACTTTTTGGGTGAAGGGTTAGGCTTGGGTTAAAGATGGGTGGTTGGGTTAGTGGTTAGTAAAAGGCGAAAATCGTAAAAAGCGTCGGTTTTCGTGACATACCTTGTTTTTAGTGACTTTTTATTTTGAAGTATTTCTCCAAACAAGCTTTTATATAGCTTTTGTTTGTTTTTGACTTCATCATCATTTTTTTTTTGGTCACATAAAATGGCGAGTTTACGAAAAACCGAGCTTGTTACTAAAATAAAGGGGTGAAAAATAAAAAAAAAAGGGTTTTTGGTGGGTAAAAAGGGTTTTGGGGTAATGAAATGAAAAGTTTAGGCTCAAAGGGGCTAACTAGGGGGATTTTGGGTAGGTGGAAAAAAAAATAAAAAATAATGGTGTAGAAAGAAAAATATGGTTAGTCCTAATGCCTCCATCACTTACTTACTTGGGTTTAAGTTGGTAAGGACCGGGAATGTATCGTCGTGGCAAGTTCTAGAGTTGTAAGAACCAAGCGGCTATTCACACAAGAAACGAAAAATGAGCATTTAGTCTAAAGATGTATATTTGTATGCTCAATAAAGGCTCAAAACTCACTTTTGTGGGAATGGGTTTTTAATGTGATCAAGTATATATAATCGAATTTTTAACTAGACTTGTTATGCCGTTTCGTAATTTTCTTATATTGTTTCTTTGTTATCACGACGCTATCGGTTGTAAATTTGTAAAAATATAACCTTTTTAGAACTTGTTATTTCCAAATCAAACCAAGACAAGCAAATAGTAGAAAAAACGAAAAGTTTTTGAAAAAATTTGGGGTGTTTAGCGGTTCCAATAGAGTTTTGTGTAAGGCTTGTAATTAGGATTTGCAAAATTCAAGGTTTTAGCATCCCCCCACACTTAAATTACACATTGTCCTCAATGTGTCCAAAAATAATATTTTCGGTTGATTAGAATGTGTAAAAGTGGGTTAAAAAGCAAAGATTTATGTTACTGGCTTCCTGGACACGGCCCCGTGGTGACCGGGCACGGCACCGTGGTCAGGTGCCAGTAACAGAAATTAAAGAGTTAAGACAGAAGCCTGGACACGGGGGCGTGTCCGCTGAACACGGTCCGTGTCCAGTTACCTGAACTGGGTGTTTTTCTGCAGGTGGCTCAGCACGGGGCCGTGTTGGTTGAGCACGGCCCGTGTTGAGCCTTCTGTGATGGAGATTTGTGTCGGGTTGCTCTGTTCTTCGTGCATGGGTCCATTTTTCTCGTTCCCTCTTTCATCCATTACTACCATGAGTGTGTTTTATTCTGCAAATTAAAACTAAAAGATTCAACTAACTAAGGATAGTTCCGCGGAATGCCTCCGTGGTGCGCCACGTTTATAAGGGTCCTTGGCTAGACCCAATGCGAGGTTATATGTTTTCTGAGTGGGATGTCTGGCGTCCCATGTTACACCGTCGGAGAGCAGCATCCAAGCTTGAATCAATAACCTTCATGTAATTGACCGGGTCGTCGTCCTCTATTCTCTTCCCAACCCCGAATTTCACTTCATCATCCTCGTACCTCAAGGTGAGTGTCCCGTCATTCATATCTACCATTGCTTGGGCGGTGGCAAGGAAGGGTCTCCCTAGTATAAGGGGGACCTCGGTGTCTTCCTCCATATCGAGTATGACAAAGTCAGCTGGATAAACGAATCTGCTTACCTTTACCAAGACATTCTCGATGACACCTTGTGGGAATTTGACGGATCGATCAGCGAGTTGTATGCTCATTTTTGTAGGGCTTGTGGTTCCTAAGCTGAGTCTTTTAAACATTGATGAGGGCATGAGGTTAATGCTAGCCCCAAGGTCGGCTAAGGCATTACGAACGGGTGATTCCCCTATTGAGCAAGGAATCGTGAAGCTTCCGGGATCGATTTTCTTTTGGGGAAGTTTATTGAGTACGAGGGCAGAGCATTCTTCGCCTAAATTGACTAATTGCAAGTTCTCAATTTTCTTTTTATGTGTAAGGAAGTCCCTCATGAATTTAGAGTACTTGGGCATTTGGGTTAGGACTTCGATAAAAGGAATATTGACATGCAATTGTTTTAGCAGACTTTCGAACTTTGCGAATTGCTCATTGGTCTTTTGACGAATTAACCTACCGGGGTATGGAACTCGAGGAGCCTTGGTAGGCTCTGGTGACGGAGGGGAGTTCTTTTCCTGCAGAGGTGTAGGTACTGTTTCCTCCGTTGGTGGCAGCGCTTCTACAGGCCCTACGGTGCGGTTCCGTAGTGTGATGAGATGAACTTGCGCTTTTGGGTTCGTTTCGGTATTGCTAGGTAATGCTCCTTGCGGTCTCTCGGAAAAATTTTGAGCTATTTGATTTAAATGTTTTTCTATGTTTTGAATACTAGCTTGTTGATTTCTAAAATTTGATTCTAATTGTAGAAATCTTTCCGAGTTTTTCTTATCAGTGTCGGAGACGAGGCGAGATACAGTATCTTCGAGCCTTTCTCGTCCACTTTGTTGTTGAGTGAAATTTTGTGACTCATTTCTTGGTTGCTGAAAGTTTGTTCGTTGGGTTTGTTGGTTACTACTATTGCCGGGTTCCCTCCAACCAAGGTTTGGGTGGTTTCGCCATCCTTGGTTGTAAGTTCCCGCTGGGGGACCCGACGGCCTAGGTCTATTATCAATGTAGTTTACCATTTCTTGTTGATCGTCAGTTTCTTTCATGCAACTCCAATTTTCATGTGACCCACCACACCCTTCATAAGCCATAACCGAGACTGTTTTTGTCATTTCCAATTTTTTTATTTTTGAAGAAAGGGCCTCGATTTGGGCTTGTAAAGAAGTGCTTTCATCGATCTTATGGGCGCCCGGGGCGATAGACTTATTTCCCCGGGGGGTGTGCCATTGAAAATTGGTTTGAGCAATTTCCTCAATTTGATTATATATTTCGTGTGGGCGTCGATTACCTAAAAGTCCCCCGGAGCTAGAATCAAGTGTCTGCCTAGTGTGTGGCAACAATCCATTATAGAAAGTGGATACTTGTTGCCATATTGCGAGGCCGTGATGGGGACACTTGCGTATTAGCTCCTTGAACCTTTCCCAAGTTTCATATAAGGATTCCCCGTCCTCTTGTGAATATGTATTAATTTCAGTCATTAACTTAGCAATTTTAGCGGGAGGGAAATACTTATATAGAAATTTTTGGGCTAGTTCATCCCAGGTGTTTACCGATCCAGCTGGGAGGGCGTTGAGCCAAGCTTTCGCTCGGTCTTTTAGTGAGAAGGGAAACATACGGAGGCGGATGGCGTCGTTTGATGCTCCATTGATCCGAAAGGTATCACATATTTCCAAGAAATTAGTTATATGTAGATGGGGATCCTCGTCCGCAAGCCCATGGAAGGTTGCGGAGTTTTGGAGCATTTGTATCAAATGCGGCCGGAGTTCGAAGTTATTAGCTTCGACATTCGGAGCATTGATAGCGGCGCCTAGATTACCTACGGTGGGTCGTAGATAATCCATAAGGGTACGTTGGTGTCACACCCCCGATTTCCACGTGTCACCGGTGGGCCCGGTGTGGGGTACAGTGACGTAGTTGGCATCGTCATAGACAATCAACACAATATAATAATGCACAGCGGAAGCAGAATAGAAACATTTCAACTTTTAAATAAAGTGTAATAATAATATCACAGTAGTTGAAATGGATCCACAGGCGGATCAAATAAAAATAGAAATAAATAGTTCAACAGATAAATGTCGTCCGAGTTTGCGAGACTATTGTGGACGCTCTCTAGGAAACAGCCAGCCTATTTCCGTATAGTACCTGCACTTAATCTTTTGGGAAAAATACGTCAGTTTACACTGGTAAATACAAATCAACCGACTCATTTTGAAAATGATTTAAAATTTATTTAAATGCACAAGGCATAAATATTTTATTAACTTGGGATAATTATATAATATAAACTTGTAAACGATTTACATGCACTTATATCTCTGGTGGCCCGGGATCTACTGTCCGGGCTAGAGATTTAATTGACACACCACATCAAAGAGTTATACACGACGGGTGTACGCCTACACCCCGTGCTCTGGTCGTGGCCATCTCGTAAGATAATGCCAAGGATATCCGGGACATGGTCAATAACCCCCCAAAGCCTTTAAGTAAGACAAGACTGTTTAAACGAAATCACACAAGCTATTCAAGACTGAACACCCATAGGGAGCAGGACTTGTGCGCCCGATCAAGCGGTATTTTAATTACCGTACCCCAAGCCCGTATAGGGAAAATAAGTCGAAATGTATTTACCTGAGCAAGTATAAGTCACAAACGATAAGTGGTGATAGCTTTTACCGGGCTTCCTAATCTGGAACAAAGGTTTATAATTAACCTATT